>NW_022589728.1:4500138-4780491 GCF_004348235.1 Phoca vitulina | reverse complement strand
TTTTTTTCTTTCTTAACATATATTGCATTATTTGTTTCAGAGGTACAGATCTGAGATTCAACAGTCTTGCACAATTCACAGCGCTTACCAGAACACATACCCTCCCCAGTGTCCATCACCCAGTCACCCCATCCCTCCCACCCCACCCCCCACTCCAGCAACCCTCAGTTTGTTTCCTGAGATTAAGAATTCCTCATATCAGTGAGGTCATATGATACATGTCTTTCTCTGTTTGACTTATTTCACTCAGCATAATACCCTCCAGTTCCATCCACGTCGTTGCAAATGGCAAGATCTCATTCCTTTTGATGGTTGCATAATATTCCATTGTATATATATACCACCTCTTCTTTATCCATTCATATGTTGATGGACATCTTGGCTCTTTCCACAGTTTGGCTATTGTGGACATTGCTGCTATAAACATCAGGGTGCACGTACCCTTTCGGGTCCCTACTTTTGTATCTTTGGGGTAAATACCCAGGAGTGCAATTGCTGGATCATATGGTAGCTCTATTTTCAACTTTTTGAGGAACCTCCATACTGTTTTCCAGAGTGGCTGCACCAGCTTTCATTCCCACCAACAGTGTAGGAGGGTTCCCCTTCCCAGAGAAGAATTTTTACATCCCTTTTTTCACCTACTTCTTATCCACCCCCTTCTACATAATCCTAGTTGTTGGTTTCTGGTTTACTATATCTATTTTTTTAATGCAAGAAGAAATACATATATATGTTTGTTATATAGAATATGATGTAAATTGCAAATATATTGTATATTTTCATATATTCTTTATGCAAATATAAATATATATGTTACCATGTTTGTTCTGTATAACTCTAATTCTTAATTATTTTTTTGTATAAAAATAAATATAATAAAATATATACAATATGTGGAAGGTTTTAGGTTTTTTTGTTTTCACTTAATAAATACTAGAAATCACTGTATATAATTTTATAGAGAGTTTTCCCATCTTTTATGACTTCATTGTATTCCATTATGTGACTATATCATATTTTATTCAGTCAGATCCTACTAATAAACATTTGAGTAGTTTTCAGTGATTTGCTATTTAAAAAAACTTATCAAATAATCTTGTGTATATGCTATTTTTATTTGTAGAGGAATATCTTTAGTTCTAGAAATGGGATTACCATGTCAAAGAGTAAATATATAGTCAATTTCTTGTGTATATTGCTGAATTTGATTCCCTAAGCGTTATGCCATTTTGCATTCTTACTAGCGATGCACGACAGTGTAGGCTTCCATACAATCTCAGCAGCAGGTCATGTTGACAGGATTTAGAACTTTTTCCCTCAGGGTGATAGGTTAGAAATGATATTTCAGTATAGTGTTAATTTGCATTGATCTTATTATGAGCGTAGTTTAGTATCTTTTCATGCATTGCATCAGTTTTATATATGTTAAATGTGCAGTCTGTGATGGTTTTTGCCCATTTTATGATTGAATTTTTGTTTTCTTCTCAAATTTTAATCTTTCTGTGATATTAGTTTTCAAAATATTCCCTTTCTTTTTTGACGTAGGTATGAAATTTTTTGCCATGTAAAGTTTTATTATTTAAAAAAATTTATTATTTTTGAATTATTTCTGGATTTTGAGTCATGGTTAGAAAAGCTTCCCCAATTCCATCAATAAAAGAATTCATTGTTTTCTCAACACCAATGATTGAAAATGAATCTATATTATATACTAAATTTACGTATGTAATTAGTTCTTCAGCTAGACCTTTCATTTTGTTTTTCCTGTTGGACTATTCATGTGCCAAAACCATACTGGTTTAATTATAGAGGCTTTACTGAGTTTTCTAAATATATGTTATTGTGTGTCTCCTCATTGCTCTTCTTTATTAGGGTGTATCTAGCTATCCTTATTTGTTTACTTCTCTATAGGAACATTAGAATCAATTTATATACCTCTATAAAAATTTGTTAGTATTTTTATTGGAATCACTTTGAATGTACATGAAAATTAATGAGGGAAAAATGGTATATTTTAGTTTTGAGGCATCTTATTCAAGATGTCTTTCCACTTGATTTATTTCTTCTCATGTAGGTTTGTGTATTTCAAGTTTTCCTAGTTTTCTTTTTCCTGTTACTATTACATGTGGTGTATTCTTTTCTATTATATCCTTTATTTGTATATGCAAAGGCTTTTGATATTGTATGTCAATTTTATATTTTGTAATATTACTAAATTTTCTTGTTTTTAATAATTTTGGCAGCAATTATTTTGCAATGTCCAGTCATACTATTATGGCATCTGGAAATATAAATAGATATTAACATGGGTTTTTTTGGTATTTTAGAATATAATCATAAATATTGCTCCTTAGGTTTCTCAAGGTTAGATACTAACATTTGATTTGAGTAACAGGTGATTAAATATGAAGGTAGAGGAGAGAACTTTTGATGGCTTATTTCTTAGTTCAAGGCCATGCCCTTCTGTTGACAGAGTGAAGCACAATTTCCTTATTAAGTATAGCCTTTTTTGGTGTGCCTTTATTTTTTAATTTTTTTACAGGTTTTATTTATTTATTTGACAGGGCGAGAAAGCATAAGCAGGGGGAGTGGCAAAGGGTGAAGCAGGCTCCCCACTGAGCCACCCAGGCGCCCCTTGGTGTGTCTTCAGATTCTATATTATCTTATCTCTGTAAGATCCTTTAGCTTCTTACTTCCTTCTTTATCTTTAATGCCAGTCCTCCACAAGACACCTTGAAATAGTGAGGTGCTTCCCCCATGCACTTTCCCAGCCCCTTTCTGTCAATTCCCAGGAGCTAGGGCTCTGATCCCCCAGGGCTCAGACAGATTTTCATTAGGTAAATGTAAATTGAAGTTACTAATTTTCTCTTTCTCCTAGTCATAGCATAGGTTGTATTTTGGCTGATTTGTTTTTCCCTCTTAGTTTGTTTTCAGTATGTGTGGAGAGATTTGAATTCAGGTGGTTACCATGATCCCACAGGAAGCTGGAATTTCTCTTGCTGGTGTTAAGTAGCAGTGTATCTTGACTGTTACTTTATTATTTTAATCAACATGCACTGATCTAACTATAGAAGTTCTATTGCTTCTTTTTTCACTACTATTTGGTCACCATTTTAGTTTTCTATAAAATATAAGTTTAAAATGAATCTGTATATATGATGTAAAATTTTATAGGTGGTTTTCAGTTTTGAGATTCCTCAATGAATATTTGATAATTTAGTTTAATTTTTATGAAGCAGCTCATCATTACTTAAATGTGATAATAATAAAAAAAACTATTTAAGCCTTTATACACATCTCTACAGAAATTGCGTCAATTTTTTTTATGCCTCAAGATATGATACCTGAAAAGTAATGTGGTTCTTTGACATTCTGATAGTCTGAGGGTCCTTATCAGGGAGGTGTATCTGAATCCTCTGGAATAAATTTACAAAATACTTTTTACCTGGTCTATACCCCTGGAATAGAGGTTTTAAAATTTTCTGCGTATTATTATCTTCTGTGGAGTTTTGAAGAATCCAGATGCTTATTCCACATGCCAGACCCACTATTAAATTGGAGTTTGTGGAGGCAGTATCCCTTCCATCAGTATAAGGCCTGATTAGAGCTCAAAATCGTGTCTTAGAAATATTGATTCATATACCTATATACTGATTCACACACAGTTGATGTAGGAAAGATGTTAGGGTTCGAAGCCAATGGCCAAGAAAGAATTCTTGAGACATCTTTGGTACAAAAAGGTGGTTTTATTAAAGCATGGGGAAAGGACCCATGGGCAAAGAGTTGCACCCGGGTCATGAGGAGTGACCCATTATATACTTTCAAGTTGGAAGGGGGTTAGGGATAGCATAAACCTCCCAGATATTTTGGAAACAAGGTTTCCAGGATCCTTAGGGGGCTAGCTATTGTTAGAAAAAGGTCATTTATTACTGTTTAGTAAAAACTCAGTCATGAGACTCTTCAGATGTGTATCGGTGGGTCATATGCTTGGAGGATGATTGCCAACATGTATCTTGGGGGATAAAGATAAAAGAAGTTTCCAAAGGAATTTTCATATGTTATAGAAGACTTACAGAATCCTGGGGGTCAGGCTAAGATTGCCTTTTGCCCTTAGCAAAGTATTAACATCAAGGCAACTGAGTTCCTAGAGGAATGTTACTCTGCCTGTTCCAAGGACTTGTCAATGGGCTGTTAAGTAGTAAGATTTTTTTTCTTCTGCCTTTGTTTCCCACATCACAACCACAGTTGAGAACCAGTGGTGCTTTTTGAGACCACAGCTCAATACTCCTTATGAGCTAGTTGAAGAAACATAGTTCTAGAATTTTTTTTTCTTGCCATCCTAACACATAGCTGTATTTCTGAGATTTTAGGTCAAATCAAGATCTTCCATAGTATCAAGTAATGCTAAGGAAATATCTCCAGTTAGGCATATATCTCTACCAGTTACTACTACTGCTCTGCGAAACTTAACAGAAGTTCTAATCTGTGGGAAGAGAAAGTAATTTGGAACTTCCAAAGCTTTACTAAGCATACTTTGGAAAAGCAATCTCTTTTTCATTTTCAACTAGAATTGTGATTTCTATGGTGTCTATGGTTTTTAAGTCATCTGCTGAGAGATTGCTTCAGAATCAACTGGGAAACTTGATAAACATGCAGTTTCCTAGACCTCACCCCAAGAGAATTGGATTGAGGAGGTTTGGGGGTAAGCTCAGGAGTCAGTGTTTTTAACACACCACCAGGTGATCCTGAAGCATTCAAAATCACTGTGAGGGGGTACCTGGTGGCTCAGTTGTTAAGCATCTGCCTTCAGCTCAGGTCATGATCCCAGAGTCCTGGGATTGAGTCCCACATCAGGCTCCCTGCTCAGCAGGAAGCCTGGTTCTCCCCCTCCCACTCCCCCTGCTGGTGTTCCTCTTTCACCGTCTCTCTCTGTTAAATAAATAAATAAAAAATGTTAAAAAAAAATCACTGTGAGCTCTAGCTTATGCAAAGGTGCAATCCAGAGGAACTTGGTAGAAAGTTTCAGGAATTCTGATTGCTTCAGATCCCCAGAGGCACAAGTAGAAAAGACGCAGGTTTCACTTTCATGACATTCACCAAATATTCACACTGAGATTTAAAAATGAAGTAACTTTGCCATCCCATAGTTGAAGAAAAAAAGACATAGTGCTCATATGTTATGGAAATTGTTTTCATCAAATCTTTTGGCCAGATTAGTTACATTATCATATTTCTAAATCCATTAACAGTATCCTTCCTGTAGGTTTTCAGCAGTAGCCATGGGAGAACCAAAATACATCTTGTGGATCTGTTAATATGTGTTTATCCCCCTTCAGATGAATCCTATGATATTTGCCAGCTTTGCAAATGTAACTCCTAGTTCAATATATGCTGTATGATAGAATGAATTTGAAAAAATTGTTGTAGTCAAACTTTTCTTTTTCTTGGAGAAGTTGCTACCCAGTACATGTGACCTCATTAGAATTTTTCTACAATCTAAGTTTTAGAGGTTAAGGCAGTGATTCTTAATATTTTGGATCAAGGATTTCTTTGAGAATCTGATGAGAGCCTTGGAACTGTCTTACCCAGATACTTGAATATATTCAAATGAAATAAAAATCTCCATATAATTTTAGGGAATCTATTAACATTCTAAATCTCTTTAGAGCCACACTGCAGGTTAAAAATTCCTGATATAAGAAAGGTTGTATCTATGCAAATTTATAACTTAATAGGATTTTATATGTTTTTCAGGTATCTGTACAAGAATGAAATTCATGCCCTAGATAAGCAAACATTTAAAGGACTCATATCCTTGGAACAGCTGTAAGTAATAAAAACTTCTTTATTGAATCATTGATGGTTACGGTTCAAATAGAAGCTTTCTAAATGCCATTATGTGATAGTTGAGTAATTATTTTAAGTTTTGTCATGCGGCTTGAATGATTGAATACTCTGTCATCAGTTGGATAAAAATCAGAATGTATGATCGAGTTGGCATGAGGGCAGGAAGACAGACAGAGATCAGCTGGAATCCCAGCTCCTGCATTTGTTATTTGTCTGTTGGGCAAGTTGCCTTCCCTGAGTCTTTGTTTCCAAATCTCTGAAATGAAGATATTTCTACTGTGAAGATTAAGTTATTCCATGCAAAGAGTCTGGTTTATCACTTGACACAAAATAGACATTTCATAGAAAATAGATATTGATACCTGTGATTATTATTAATTTATCAAGTTCATAGATATTTAACTGATATGGGATTTCCCAGAGCATGAGATCTAACCTCTCATTTGACGAATTAATAACCAAATCCAATGTTAATTAAATAACTTGCCTGAGGTTAAAAGTTTGTAGAATTATCATTACAACCTAGATCTCCTGACTGCTATTCTAGTGCACCTTTCAGCATTTGACACCTTACTGCTGGTTTCAAGAATAGTTTGAAATCCCATAACTTTAGTTTCACTTTTCAGAATTTCAGTGTGAAATATAAATTCTTCAATATGAAAAAGTTATGTTATATAGTTATACTGCTACTGAATGACAATTTGATGTTTCTTCAGATATTTCTCTCAATTTTTAGTGTCTGTGATGCAAACACTAATTAGATATTTGAAGAGATTTTTCCTCATTTATGACAAGCTATGAGATATTTATCAGCTTAGATATATAGAACGCACCTTGATCTTTAATAAATCGGACCCTTAAATATCAGAAACTTCGACTTTCAGCTTTGTTTCTATCTTCAATGCGGCTTCTTATTTTCAAAAGGCTATTTGCAATCATTTCTGCAATAAACATGTTTCTATAACGGTCCAAAGAAATCTAGATTTTAGATTATTATATTAAAATATGATCAAACACTTTTTAAAAATTATTGTTTCTGTTTACTTCTCCCCTTATTTTCTTTTACATGGCTAATGAGCCATCCTATGACAAAGTGTGTTTCTTCACCTTTACATAATTTTTACTGTATTGTAGAACCATCACAAAAACCAATTAAATATAACTTCTTTAATAACAACAACAAACAAAACCCTTATCACTGTGATGTGTTTTTCATCAAATATATTCACAGATGGTTTATAAAAATTAACATATGAAAAGTTCTAATTCTTGTTTAAAGTGAGCATAATTCTCATCAGTAAATGCTTTATATTCTGATAATAATTATTGGTCTTACTAATATTGAGTAATACTATTGTTTAAAGCCATGGAAATAGGCATTTCTGCTTGCTAATTTTAAAGCATGATTCCATGTTCTTGTGAATCACTATTCAAAGAGGATTTTTGGAATTCAAATATGTAATCTCTAATCCTTGGAATTTTTCATAATTTTAATTAGAGCTCTGAAAGCCAATTCATTTCAGTATATCCCTATCAAACTAAAGAAGAGCTTGAGATGCCTGAAATATTTGTTCTTTAGGATCTATATGCATGGCCTTTCTTTTAATTATTCTTATTGTTCATAATCCTTTTTGGGTTAAAATCCTTTTTGAGGAAGGGAGGGACACATGATAGATGTTTGCATAGCCTTGAAAATATAGTAGGGCATTGTAATGCCAATTCTGCTACTGACATGATTGTTTACATTCAGCATGAAAATACATTTTTTGATTTTCCTGTAGTCTTCAAGACATAGTCTGTGATCTAAAAAAAAAAAACAGGAATGAGAAGTGAGGAAGGGATATTGAAGAAAGATTTGTTAGTCTAAATCTTTTTTTTTTTTTTATCTTTTGGTCAATTGAAAATTCAATAAACTACATTCTTTTTTTAAGATTTTATTTATTTATTTATTTATTTATTTATTTATTTATTTGAGAGAGAGAGAGAGAGAGAGAGACAGTGTGTGTGAGCGGTGGGGAGGAATAGAGGGAGAGGGAGAAAGAGAATCTTAAGCCCACTTCATGCTGAGCACAGAGCTGAGAGAGAGCTTGATCTCAAGACCCTGAGATCATGGTCTGAGCTGAAATTAAGAGTTGGAAACTTAACCAACTGAGACACCCAGGTGCCCCAAACTACGTTCATTTTTTAAAACCACTTTATTGAGGTATGATTGACATACAAAAGGCTGTGCATACTTAATGTAAACAACCTGATGAGTCTGGGATTAAGTATATACCCGTGGAATCATTGCCACAATCTATGCCATAAATATATCCATCACTTCCAAAAGTTTCCTCCCATCTCCCTAGTATTATTATTATTTTTTATAAGAACATATAACATACCCTCTTAAATTTTTAAGCATACAATTCAGCCTTAAGTCCTGAAACTATAACACTACCAGAAGAATACATAGAGAAAATCTTCTTGACATTGGTCTTCAATGATTTCTTGGATATGAAAGCGAAAGCACATGCAGCAAAAGCAAAAATAAACAATTAGAGCTACATCAAACTAAAAAAAGCTTCTGTACAGCAAAGGAAACCATCAACAAAATGAAAGGCCCCTTATGTAATGGAAAAAATACTTGCAAACATATATCTAATAAATCCAAAATATATGAGGAACTCCTACAATTCAATAGCAAAACCCCAAATAACCTGATTAAAAAATAGGCAAAAGACTTGAATAGATGTTTCCCCCCAAATGACTTACAAATGGACAAGAATTATATGAAAATGTGCCCAATGTCACTAATCATCAGGGAAATGCATATGAAAACCATCACGTGAAGTCACCTCACACTTGTTAGGATGGCTATTATAAAAAAAAAAAGTGTTTGTGAGGATGCTGTAAAGAGAATTCCTTGTACAGTGTTGGTGGGAATGTACATTAGTGCAGCCACTATGGAAAAAAGTACAGAGGTTCCTCAAAAAATTAAAAATAGAATTACCATGTGATCCACCAACCCCACTCCTGAGTATTTATTCAGAGAAGTTGAAATCAGAATCTCAAAGAGATACCAGCACTCCCATGTTCACTGCAGCATTATTTATAATAGCCATCTGTCCACTGACAGATGAATGGATAAGGAAAATGTGGTATATACATACAATGGAATATTATTCAGCCTCAAAAAAGAAAGAATTCCTGCCATTTGTGATAACCTGGATGAATTTGGCGGACATGATGCAAAGTGAAGTAAGCCTGACACAGAAGGACAAATACTACATAATACCACTTATAAGAGAAATCTAAATAGTCAAACTCAAAGAAGCACAGAATAGAATAGTGGTTGCCAGGAGATGGGGGAGGGAGAAATGGAGAGGTGTTAATCAGAGGGTACAAACTTTTAGTAATGCAAGATGAATAAACCTTAGAGATCTACTATACAAAATAGTGACAAACCACATTTTGCTTTAAGGATAAATGCTCTCTTTATATTGCACAGAATATCTTCCATGTGTTGGCTACATGAAGAGAAATTATGTGGTTAAATACAACAAAATTATAAATTAAAGCACAAATGTTATTTTTTAAATTTTATTATGTTATGTTAATCACTGTACATTACATCATTAGTTTTTGATGTAGTGTTCCATGATTCATTGTTTGCATATAACACCCAGTGCTCCATGCAGTACGTGCTCTCTTTAATACCCATCACCAGGCTAACCCATCCCCCCACCCGCCTCCTCTCTAGAACCCTCAGTTTGTTTATCAGAGTCCATAGTCTCTCATGGTTCGTCTCCCCATCCGATTTGCCCCCCTTCATTCTTCCCTTCCTGCTATCTTCTCTCTTTTTTTTTTTTTTAACATATAATGTATTATTTGTTTCAGAGGTACAGGTCTATGATTCAACAGTCTTACACAATTCATAGCGCTCACCATAGCACATACCCTCTCCCACGTCTATCACCCAGCCACCCCATCCCTCTCACCCCCCACCACTCCAGCAACCCTCAGTTTGTTTCCTGAGATTAGGAATTCCTCATATCAGTGAGATCATATGATACATGTCTTTGTTATTTTGAGCATTAATAAGGCACAGTTATTTCTGTAGAACAATTTATATTCTTATATTGATTGTGCCAGGGCAGTGAGTGGAGTAAGAAGTAATTCTCTTTATAAAAATTAGGATGATTGAATTTTTATGTAGGAAGATAGAATTATTACATATTAAGAAAGAATGTATTGAGCAAATAATCCTAAAATTTGTGTGGAACCAGAAAAGACCCCGAATAGCCAGAGGAATGTTGAAAAAGAAAAGCAAAGCTGGTGGCATCACAATTCCAGACTTCAAGCTCTATTACAAAGCTGTCATCATCAAGACAGTATGGTACTGGCACAAAAACAGACACATAGATCGAGGGAACAGAATAGAGAGCCCAGAAATGGACCCTCAACTCTATGGTCAACTAATCTTCAACAAAGCAGGAAAGAATGTCCAATGGAAAAAAGACAATCTCTTCAACAAATGGTGTTGGCAAAATTGGACAGCCACATGCAGAAGAATGAAACTGGACCATTTCCTTACACCACACACAAAAATAGACTCTAAATGGTTGAAAGACCTCAATGTGAGACAGAAGTCCATCAAAATCCTTGAGGAGAACACAGGCAGCAACCTCTTCGACCTCACCTGCAGCAACTTCTTCCTAGAAACATCACCAAAGGCAAGGGAAGCAAAGGCAAAAATGAACTATTGGGACTTCATCAAGATAAAAAGCTTTTGCACAGCAAAGGAAACAGTCAACAAAACCAAAAGACAACCAACAGAATGGGAGAAGATATTTGCAAATGACATATCAGATAAAGGACTAGTATCCAAAATCTATAAAGAACTTACCAAACTCAACACCCAAAGAACAAATGATCCAATTAAGAAATGGGCAGAAGACATGAACAGACATTTTTCCAAAGAAGACATCCAAATGGCCAACAGACACAAGAAAAAGTGCTCAACATCGCTTGGCATCAGGGAAATCCAAATCAAAACCTCAATGAGATACCACCTCACACCAGTCAGAATGGCTAATATTAACAAGTCAGGAAATGACAGATGTTGGCAGGGATGTGGAGAAAGGGGAACCCTCGTACACTGTTGGTGGGAATGCAAGCTGGTGCAGCCACTCTGGAAAACAGTATGGAGGTTCCTCAAAAAGTTGAAAATAGAGCTACCATACAATGCAGCAATTGCACTACTGGGTATTTACCCCAAAGATACAAATGTAGGGATCCAAAGGGGTATGTGCACCCTGATGTTTATAGCAGCAATGTCCACAATAGCCAAACTATGGAAAGAGCCAAGATGTCCATTGACAGATGAATGGATAAAGAAGATGTGGTATATATATATATATACATATATGTATATATACACAATGGAATATTATGCAACCATCAAAAGGAATGAAATCTTGCCATTTGCAACAATGTGGATGGAACTGGAGGGTATTATGCTGAGTGAAATAAGTCAATCAGAGAAAGACATGTATCATATGATCTCACTGATATGAGGAATTCTTAATCTCAGGATACAAACTGAGGGTTGCTGGAGTGGTGGGGGCTGGGAGGGATGGGGTGGCTGGGTGACAGACACTGGGGAGGGTATGTGCTGTGGTGAGCACTGTGAATTGTGTAAGACTGTTGAATCACAGACCTGTACCTCTGAAACAAATACATTCTATGTTAAAAAAAAAAAAAAAGAAAAAGAAGAAGATAGCAGGAAGGGAAGAATGAAGGGGGGGAAATCGGATGAGGAGACAAACCGTGAGAGACTGTGGACTCTGAGAAACAAACTGAGGGTTCTAGAGGGGAGGGGGTGGGGGGATGGGTTAGCCTGGTGATGGGTATTAAAGAGAGCATGTACTGCATGGAACACTGGGTGTTATACGCAAACAATGAATCATGGAACACTACATCAAAAGGTAATGATGTAATGTATGGTGATTAACATAGCATAATAAAAAAAAACAAAAAAACCCTACCAGTATGGTGATTAACATAACATAATAATAAAAAAAGAAAGTATGTATTAAATCAATAAATTTGTGAGGATCCAATCAATTTTACCAAAGGTAAAGACCATTTCCTTGGGTACAATTTTCCATTTTATATATAGTTGAACACCACTGTTTTAGGGGAATAGTATCTCCAAAGCATGTTTTTATTCTACAAATGACACAGAGGACTCTAACGCTTCTACCTTTCAGAACAAAAGTAACTGCTGTGTTCTTAGAAGGCACAGTTTAATATTTCTTGTATTATTAGTCAGTCATCCTGCTTTCAATTATTCTTCTTCATCCAAAATTTCTGTCTTTATTCTGTTGATACAATAGACATATTTTCATTGATTTTTTTTTTTTTTTGCCTATAAATTTCTCATCCTAGCTTCCTTAATAGGCAGTAAATATCTCTTGTGAAAATGATATTTTCTAGTAATGGTCATCATATGACCACTGAACTAGAAGTAATACAATCCATTTTAGCCATTGTTTCTAAGTTACATTTCCTTTTCAGTGTATAACTTCATATTCCTTACTTTTCCTTTTCTTTAGATGTTTACTTATTGCTAAATGGTATATTTTATCTAGAGCATTTCTATTAGATAACAGCAGGCTTTCATACCTGTGTTAAACTGTTATGTTTTCCTCCATGTCTTAAATATCAGCATCTTATTCCATTGTCTACTGAAATTATAGAAAGAGGCCGAATGGTGTTTCCGAGAACATAAGATCTTAGAAATCAGACTGAAATAAGTGTGATCTGACTGAACATGTGTTGCACTTATTAATTATTTAATCTTCAGCATTTCACTTTACAATTCTAAACCTTATTTTCCTTTTATTGTTTTTTTAAAATGAGGATAATAGTAGCTATTTGCCAGACTGACTCTGAGATCTAGGAATAATATATATGAAAGACTTGGCAAGAATTAATCCTGAAATAACAATACCTATTATTTTAATAACTATATTTATTATTATTTTGTAGTTATTATTTCACTAATTATTTTCTACACAATTTGTTAAAATAAACAGCTAACTTATTATTTATTTATTTTAAGAAATAGCTAATTTAAATGGTGTAATTTTTTTAAAGATTTATTTATTTGAGAGAGAATGGGGGTGGGGAGGGACAGAGAGAAGGAGAGAGAAACTCAAGCAGACTGTGCTGAGCATGGAGCCTGAAGCAGGGCTCGATCTCATGACCCTGAGATCAAGACCTGAGCTGCAACCAAGAGTTGGTGTCTTACCTTATTGAGCCATCCAGGCATCCCTAAATGGTATATTTTTAAATACAAAGTTAAATTTAGCTAGTGATACAAAGTATTATTAACAATGTCTTTGATCTTTCTTGATCTGTCTAGTTTATTTTAAAGGACTTTCCAATTTGATTACTTAACATAAGCCATAAATGACTATAAATGCTAGCAAGATGTCATCTTTTTAAACATGTAAATATATCAAATTATAAAGTTAATATTTCAAAGCTTTTTAGAAGTATCTTATTTTTTCAGGAGGCTTTAAGCCTAATTAAAATTTTTTAAGAATCCAAAATTACAAAGAATTGAATAACTATCATAATGCTTTTGGATTTATAGATACTTGGAAAATACAAAAATTCTGACTGGTCAAAAGAATATATGAGTAAAACTTCTTTTGCTCATTCGTTGCCTGAAAGTCCTGCATTAGAGCCACTTTGGGTTTATCCAAATTGTCAATGTCATTCATCCAAAGACAACCAGGTAAATCCCCATAGTTAAGCAAGTTGAATTTGTTACTAATTGCAGTAAATGAGAAAACATGCTGTCGGGAGTCATGAGGAGTATCAGTAAGAGGGTGTTAGAAAAAACATATTATAAACTTAAACTTTGGCTAACTGATTTTGAAGAGGGAAAGAAGGCAGGGATTTTCTCTAAATTGAATAATGCCCAAAAATGATTGTGTATCTTAATAAATCTTATCTATAGAGAGGGGAGAATAGAATGAGGTTAAAGGTATAATTGGTAAGGATATAGCATTCACTCAATCTGGCCAAAAGAAGAGGGTGTTTGGTATTTGCGGTGGCAAAGTAAACTTGTTTTTGTTTGTGCTTAGACGAAATTAGGAAGTAGCCTTGTTTTGTCTCATTTTATCAAGGTCTCAGAGTAACCTTGTCTTAACTAGGATTCTGTGAGATTATGTTCAATAGAACACCATGGCCTATCCATGAGTGCCAGGCCAGCTTCTGAATGTCAAAGATAATCTTCCTTTTTTTGTTTTTCCTTTCTCAAGATAAATTAGAGCCCAGAATTCAGAATAAAATATAGATCATTATGGTGGTAAAGATTCTTCATTAAAGACTATTTGAAATGATCCTTCCATCATGATGACTAGTAACTTATTCTCAGTGTAAAAAGCATCTTTGATGTATAACATCTGAAAAAGTTTCATTGATTTATAAACAGAGACAAATTTCTGCTTTTGGCTATGATGTTGTAGGAGAGAGCAGTTTTACATTCTGATTTTAAAAACTAGAAAACAAGGCAAAATATATAAGCCAGCAGTTTTCAGGCATTGGACAACAGGAACAAAGAGCTGTGATCCATGACACAGGTACACATGATGTGATCTCTGTGATTGTCATAGCTCACTGCCCAGAGGCAGTTTCCAGGTTGAAGCACAGGGAGGGTTACACAGCCAAAGACTGGCTGAGTTGAAGAGACAGAGATTGGAGTTTGGGGATCCTGGCATGGTGAAAACTGATGGCATGGGGCACCAGAGAGCAGAAAGCTACATGGAGGGGGCCCTGGAGACCTGCAGAGGCTTCTCCTAGTCTTTGGCTGGATACTGATCAGTACATATTTCAGGAAACTACCTGTGCATAGAAGAGAACTACTGGAAATCTCTAGGTCAAAAAATTCCCAGAAAGTCCTACACAGGGCTAAGAATAGTTTGTGGTACTACCAGCTAGTTTGGAAGGACCTGATGCTACACAGCACTGGATAGAGTCCTCAGTAGAGTGTCACCTTAATAGAAGGGCTAAATGAGTCCTAATATAAAGACTGCTTGACCTGCTCTAGTATAGGTTAAAACAAACCAGAGAGAATCAAACTGCTCTCAGATAATATAACTGTGCCAGAACGAAGTCCACTATTCATCAAGGAAATGCAACAAAATCCAGCACCCAATAACCCAACATTCACAATTCTTCTGATTCAATCAAAAATTGCCAAGCAAGCACATCATACCAGAGTTATAAAATTAAGAAACCAAAACCTGATAGTACTAAAAGGAGAAATAAGTAAATTGAACACTCTTCTGTCAATAACTGATGTAAATATAGACAGAAGAATCACTAAGCATATAGGACACCAGAATAGCAGTATCAACCAACTTGACCTAGCTGAAAGTAATAGGGCACTCTACCTTAAGCCTGAAAAATATATAACATTTTCAGTGCACAAGATAGATCATGTTCTAAGCTACAAAATAATTCTAAATAATTTTCTTTTTTAACCACAAATGGATTTATTCATGAATAGGAGAGAATTGCAATTTGGGACAAGCAAGCTATAGTAAGCCATAGACAAGTCTAACAAACAAAGGAGAAAATATTATTTCATGGGGAAGGAGGGGGTTAGGAGTGGTTGTTTTGGACAAAATCTATTGCAGAAAAGGAAGAGTTCAGGGTGATGATGGTTTCTCATTGGCTGAGTTGCTGGGGCAGTTGATTTCTTATAGGAGGTGCAATGTGTATCTTTGTCTGTTGTGCCTTATAAATTGATAATTCTTTCCCATTGATGATTCTTCTTTTGGGGTCTGTAATCCCACACGTCTTCCTGTATTTGACACAAAGTAGTACCATGCGAAGGCTCCTCCTTCTGGCTTCCTGAATCCATTTTAATGAGGTTTCCCTTTACAAATTTTCACATTTCCTTCTTTTGATCAGGATCTTTCTTTGAAAACATCCCACTGATCAAGAGTCAGGTTTTCTGGGGCGCCTGGGGGGCTCAGTCGGTTAAGGGTCTGCCTTCAGCTCAGGTCTAGATCCCCAAGTCCCGGGATTGAGCCCCATGTGGGGCTCCCTGCTCAGCGGGGAGTCTCCTTCTCCCTTTCCCTCTGTTTCTCCCTGCTCCTCCACCCCACCCCTCCGCTTGTGCTCTCCCCTCCCTCTCTCTCAAATAAATAAATAAAATCTTAAAAAAAAAAGAGTCAGGTTTTCTTAATTCAGTGGCCTTTTGTCCCTTGGTACCAGGAAGGAGTTTTCCTGGGTGTCATGTCGAATGTCGGAGAGAAATTGTGTAGATTGGAAACTTACTGAGGTCACATGCCAGTAACAAGGGGTAGGAGGGAGAACTCTCAGGTACTTCCATCAATAGCCCATATTTATGGGTACATTGTTTTTACAAAGGTTTGACAGGCAACAAGTACAGAATCAGAAGTAAATGATAATTCCCAGTTGTATGATGGTTCTAAAAGTAGCCCACTGAAAATATTTATTGACACATATTGTGACTTAAGGAAGAAAATTCTCCCTACAGAAGCAAACCTGGAGTCATGTATCCCTCCTGGAAGTCCCTGCTTCAAGCAGCCATGAAAGCAGATGAGTGGATACTGCAAAAGCACACTGATAACTGAGCACATCTGGGAAGATACTGTCTAGGTATAAACATGAAGCAGTAGCTGATAAACTTTTCGCAAGACAGCAAAACTTCAGACATTTTAAAACAGTATTGTTATCCCCAAAGAACTATTTGGAACCAGATGTGTTACCAAAAATAAAGCCTGTAAATACAAACCATGAATTAGGATAAGAATGCAGAGTCAGTTGCATAAAGAAGATATGGTATATAAACAGAATGGAATATTACTCAGCAAATTAAATGAAATCTTGTCATTTGCAACAACATGGATGGACTTAGAGGGTAATATACTAAGTGAGATAAGTCAGGGGAAGACAAATACTGTATGATTTTACTTATATGTGGAATCTAAGCAAACAAACAATAGAAACGGAGTCATAGATAAGGAAAACAGATTATTGGTCAGAGGGGAGGGTATGTGGGACAGATGAAACACATGAAAGAGATTAGGTTATAAAATGAATAAGTCATGGGGATACAATATACAACATAGAGAATATAGTCAGTAATATTATAATGACTTTGTATGGCGACGGTAACTGAACTTATGGCGGGAATCATTTTGTAATGTATAAAAATATCAAATCGTTATGATATACACCTGAAACTAATAGGACATTATGTCAATTATATGTCAAAAAAAAAAAAGAAAAGAAATAAGTAAAATTTGCATATTGTGAAAATAATAAAAATAACCATCCTTTGGTAGATAATCTTTTCACAGTGCACTCCTGGGAGAGAAAGACCTTAAGCATCACACCTTCAACCTGGAGATTTTCTCTATTGGAAATGACACCTCCAGAAATACTCTCTTCAGCTGTGCTGGAAAGGCCCCTATCATGTACTGCTAACCAACCCTTGTGCCACCAAACTTCCAGGAACAGACTTTTGGATTCATGTGACATATCTAAAGAAAGCATCAAACCTTGACTGGACTATACATCATTTGGTGACCTGAAAGTAAAGATTTCCTGGAACTGAAGATGTCCTGATGACATCTGATGAGACAGCATTCCCAAAATGTCTGGGCCAGACCAGTTAGAAGGTTCAGGAAATTTCAGAGGATGGAAATTATACGAAATATCTTTTCTGATAAAAACGGAATTAAACTAGAGAACAATAATAGAAAGATATCAAATAAATTTCCAGATTGTTAGACCTACCAAGCAATTCACAGAAGAAATTACAAGAAAAATTAGGAAATATTTTGAATAAAATAAAAATGAAATGACAACATATTGAACTTTTGAGGATGTAACTGTAGTGGCTAGATTGAAATTTACAAAATTAAATACTTACATTTGAAAAGAATGAAGATATCAAATCAGTGATCCTAGTTTCTACCTTAAGAATCCAGACAAGCAGAGCAATTTATAACAAGAGTAAGCAGAAAGAAGGAAATAATGAAGATGAGTTAAAATCAAAGAAATTGGAAATAGAACCACAATAGAGAAAAGTGAATACACAAAAATCAGATTCACTGAAAAAAAACTATAACATTGATAGACCTTAAGCCAAATTATCAGATAAAAGGGAAAAGATACAATTTACCAATATCAAGAGTGGGGTGAATCAGAACAGATACTTTGAAAACACTAATGGATAATAAGGATTTGTCATGAGCAATTTTCTTCCAGTAAATTGGACAACTTAATGAAATGAAAAAATATTTTTGAAAAATACAATTTACAAAGTTTACTCAAAAACAAAGAAATAATCTATATAACTGTATATATATTAATACATATAATAAATTACATTTGTAATTAAAATATTTCCGAATAAAAATAAATCCCATGTCCAGATATCTTCATTGGTGAATTTTTACAAACATTTAAGGAAGAAATAATACAATTTTTTTAAAGCAAAAGAGGAACACTTTCCAACTCATTTTGATTTGCAGTCATTTTATGACACCAAAGTCAGACAAAAGCATTATAAGAAAAGAAAAGAAAAGGCCTGTATCCCTCATTAATACAGATGCAAAATTCCTTAACCAAATATTAGAAAATCAAGTCTAGCAAATTACCTGAAAGTTATAATAAATAAATCATGCACAATTACATTTAACATAACGAATACAGGTTGGTTTAACATTTGAAAACCAAAAATACATTTCACCATATTAATAAATTAAAGAAGAAAAAACATATGACTATCTCAATATATGCTGAAAAAGTATTTGGGAAAATTCAATGCCCATTCATGATAAAAACCCTCAGCAAATTAAGAGTGAGTGGGAATTTTCTCAACCTGGTAAGTGACATCTAAGAAAGACCCTTGCCTAGGGGCACCTGGGTGGCTCAGTTGGTTAAGCGTCTGGCTTCAGCTCAGGTCATGATCCCAGCATTCTGGGATCGAGACCCACATCAGGCTCCCTGCTCAGCAAGGGTGTCTGCTTCTCCCTCTCCCTCTGCCCCTGTTTGTATTCTCTCTCTTGCTCACTCTCTCTCTCAAATAAATAAATATAATCTTAAAAAAACAAACAAACAAAAAGAAAAGCCCTTGCCTAACTTTATATTCAATGGTAAAAAGACTGAATACTTTACTCTTAAGGTTGGGAACAAGGTAAGAATGAAAGGAAATAATGAAAGATGTTCATCATTCTGAGTCATTAGGGAAATGCAAATTAAAACCACCATGAGATACCAATATACACCTTTTAGGATGGCTAAAATTAAACACATGGAAAGCACCAAGTGGGAGGGGAAAATGTGTAGCACCTTTCACATGTGTAGGAACTCTCACACGTTTGATGCTAGGAGTGCAAAACTACAGCCACTTTGAAACACTCTTTGGCAATTAAGAGTTTGGACACAGCAATCTCACTTTTCAGTGAAAGTATTTACCCCAAAGAAATAAAATATCTTTCCACACAAACCCTAGTACTTGAATGATTATAGCATCTTTATTAAAATAGTCCTAGATTAAGAACAACCCAAATGTCCATCAACTGGTGAATGTATCAACAAATTAGGATATATCCATATAGTGGGATAACACTCAGTAATAAACAGGAACAAACCACTGATACTCATAGCATCATGGATGAATTTCAAGCACATATGCTAAGTGAAAGGAGCTAGATAAGTGAGACTTTATACTGTCTGGTTACATTTACATTACATCCTAGGAAATGCATAACTATAGTGACAAAAAGCAAGTCAGTGGTTTCCTGGAGCCCAGGAAGTAGGATTGGCTGCAGAGTATGTGAGAGAATTTTGGGGGTCATGGAAATATTCAAATATCATATTTGTGATGCTGGTTAAATGAGGTATACATTTATCATAACTAATTTATTTGCATACTTAAAATTGGTGAATTATTACCATATGTAACTTATACCTCAATAAATATGACTTAATAATAAACAAAAAATAAATATCTCATATATCTCATTTATTTGCCAGATGTTTCCATGCTTTTACCCTCATTCCCTTTTTTTTATTATTATGCTATGTTAATCATCATACATTACATCATTAGTTTTTGATGTAGTGTTCCATGATTCATTGCGTATAACACCCAGTGCTCCATTCAATACGTACCCTCTTTAATACCCATCACCAGGCTAACACATCCCCCCACCCCCCTCCCCTCTAGAACCCTCAGTTTCTTTCTCAGAGTCCATAGTCTCTCATGGTTCGTCTCCCCCTTCGATTTCCCCCCCTTCATTCTTCCCCTCCTGCTATCTTCTTCTTCTTCTTCTTTTTTTTTTTTTTTTTAACATATAATGTATTATTTGTTTCAGAGGTACAGGTCTGTGATTCAACAGTCTTACACAATTCACAGTGCTCACCATAGCACATACCCTCCCCAATGTCTTTTTTTTTTTTTAAGATTTTATTTATTTATTTGACAGAGACACAGCGAGAGAGGGAACACAAGCAGGGGGAGTGGGAGAGGGAGAAGCAGCCTTCCTGTGGAGCAGGGACCCCGATGCGGGATTCGATCCCAGGACCCTGGGATCATGACCTGAGCCGAAGGCAGAAGCTTAACGACTGAGCCACTCAAGCACCCCTCTTTTTTTTTTTTTTTTTTTTTTTTCTAAATCTATGATTTCTTATACCGGCTTATAGTGTCTTGAAGTCAGAAAGTAAAATCCCTCCAATTTTGATTTTCTTTTAAAAATTGTTTGCTTCCCATATATGTTTTAGAATTAGCTTGTTCATTTCTATCTTCTTGCCACCACCCATTCCATTACCACCAAGTAAAAGCCCTGTGAGATTCTGATTGGAATTACATTGAATCTGTAGATCTATTTCTCAGAATATTTATCACCAAACATACCATATATGGATTCAGACCAGGCATAATAAAATAAATTCTTTTGGGTAGAATTATATCCAAAACAAAAATTTTAGTCACCTAAATGGTTTGGGTAAAGTCAAAGCACATGTTTGGCCAGTAACAGCATTAGCTGTATTTTGGGTAGAGCCGCTAGGAGAACTCTCCTGGAACCCGAGCAACTTGAGGGCTGGGTGTGAAGTTACAAGGGACTGCAATTTGATCCTATTTTCTGAGCATTATTAAAATTCAATTTTGAAGCACCTTCCTAGGAACAGTTCTGTTCTTGCCTCAATTTTGTCTTTCCAACTGCTTTGTGACAACGTTTGAGATATAGTTGATGAGAAAATATTAATAGAATATTCTCTGTTGTTTATACTCCATTACATCCCATTCTGGGTCTGGGATTGGCTTTCCCAATCCAGTCCATAGCATCATCCTATTTCCTCACCGATGTACCCTGGCATGAAGCTAACGTTGGCAAACCGTCTTTGGGGCACTGCATGAAAAGAAGGCTTTGAGGACTTTTCCCTCTTCTGCAGAATTCTAGGTAAAATCTGTAAGACAAAGAATAATCCTGACTTTGAAATGTCCAAGTTTGTTCTTCAATAGCAAGTGGATCTTAACAGAGAAGTTCTCTGATTTCTGGGGGCTCTCCAAGGTTTCCTAGGGAAAGGCCCAGACACTCACACTGAGAAATAAGTCGGTGGGGGTAGGGTTGAGTGTTTCTCATCTCCCCAGTCACTCTGTGCTTGCACACGGTTGCTTCTGATGGGCTGGGATCAGAGGGAAGGAAGGCGCTTGTGTCAGACTTCAAGCACTGCTGTTGCTAAAATGTCTGGAGACCAGAACAAGATTTACGGGTTTGAGTATGTTTTGAAGGCAGTCTGTAAACCACAATTGCTGCCAATTAATCTGTGCTTGGGTTTTTGATTGAATTTCCTTTTCTAACTTGTGTTTTAAGAGGACAGTTTGTGGATTAGTATTTCTAAAGTTAAAACTTTCATCTGCCTTGCAACGTGCTCAGTACTGTTCCCGAACCAGAGAATATCCAGCCTGGCAGCATGTGAGAATCACCCAGGGAGCTCCCCAAAATAGCACTGTCTGCCCACCCTTGCTATAAATCAGAATCCCAGGAGGAGGGTGCTGGCATTAGGAGTTTCTTTTAAAGTCCCTTGGGAGATTCTAATGTGCAGTTAGGGTTAAGAATTATTATCTTTACCTTAAAGATATTACATATCCTCCAGATACCATCCAAGTCTTTACCTGGGATTTGTTTCTTTTTCTGTCTACAACCCTCTCTTAACAACCATCACCAAGAGTTTATAAACCCTGTTATTTAGAGTCTTCCTTTATCTGACATAAAAGCTGTGTCATGTACCAGCCAAATAAACACATCAGGTTTGGGTTTTTAAATGAATTATTATAAATATTTGGGCTCAAGTACTTAAATAGAAATCATCTCAACTTGTTTTTCCACACTGCAGAGCACTGGTGTCACTGGACTCATTTTCTATCCTCCTGTTCATTCCTGATGTAATTGCATGAAAGCTCTGTGAGTGTGTGTGTGTGTGTGTGTGTGTGTGTGTGTGGCAGGGGTGGGGCATGGGAGGGCAGGCTCCTTCAGCTCTGTTTAATGTTATAGAAATATTTGTGTTTGGCCAGCATACACTTTTGAAAATTGATATCATAAAATTTGTGATATATTATCAAGAAGGAAGAATAAAAAAACTTAACAAAATAAATGTATCTATGTTTATTAAAAAGAAGACTTGGATTATGTAGCAAACAATAGGCCTTTATTGGCCAAAAGACTAGAATACTTGTCTCCATCACTTCTCTGTGCTCTGGACTGTGTCACATATTCTTCAGGACCCTTCCCATTTCTCCTTTGCCTTTTACTTGCCTTCTTTCATGGTATCTTTCCTTTAAGGATATGCTCAAGTTTTTCTCACAAAGCCCATTCTTGAGCCCATTCTTAAGAATAGTAGCTACTATTCTCTTTCCTCTCTGTTTATATATCAAGTATACATTACACTGTGACAGAAAACTCAGCTTAAATTGGCCTAAGCAAAAAAGGGAATTCATAATCCAATGACTTCCCCAAAGAGAAGCTAGAATAAACAAACAAAAAACCTCAAAAAATCAAGATGCTATCTATGCTCCACTCCTGCTCAGATGGCAAAAATGGTAAGCAACACTACACAGGTTACCAGGTTCATCATTAACACAGCGTTTTATACACATTATGGCACTTGATTTTCTAGTAATTGTGATGTAAATGTTTTTATCATAAAAGTTAAAGAAAGAGAAACAGAGTCTTGGAGAATATGAAGGTAAGTGTCCTGTGCATTGTTGTACAGTTATAGCAAGTGGTAGAGTAAGATAAGTTTTAAGGCCCTTTGATTCTGAGTTTTGAGTCTTCATGAGAATATCACTATTTAATACTGTAAAAATAACAGGGTTTCTGTTTTAGAAATATTTTACCTTTTTCATTCTGGTTATTTCTCAAGTGGTGATAATAAAAAAATGTTTATGGAGTCAGTCTTTCTAGTATGATTGCTATAGTCCTGAAGAGAAGCATGCCTTCTCAGCTGTGGGTCGAGACCACGCTGGCTCATCTGCATGTCCTGCACTGTAGACAGACAAGACCCACGGCCTCAATTATGATAGCAACTTCATCTTCACAAGAATCTATAGCAAAGACTTGCAGACGGTGGTAGCAAAATTTAATCAACAACAGATTATATATTAAACAGAATTTAGGGCATGTTCTTGCTTATCAGGATGTCTTCAACTGAGTACGGCTGGTGACAGAGGAAGAAACTCTTCACTGTTACTTTATGATTGGAGTTTGGCAGTGACTGACTCTTGTTTCTGTACTTGAAATTGTATTCCATCCACTGAGATATTGATGATAGTCACTGTGTATTCTTTGAATACATTCTTCCCTCACCTCTTAACCTTTGCAGACACTCTTTGCTATTCCTGGAATCCCTTCCCTGTCTTCTTTACCTGACTC
This sequence comes from Phoca vitulina, assembly GCF_004348235.1. NCBI lineage: Eukaryota > Metazoa > Chordata > Mammalia > Carnivora > Phocidae > Phoca > Phoca vitulina. Next base: position 4,756,666 of record NW_022589728.1, on the reverse strand, counting down.
AACTCCTTGCTCCATCATCTTTGTAAGTCAAGGCTGTGTCTGACTTGAGTAACACAGTGTCTCTCCTACTCCACTTCCCTGCTCACCTGAAAGATCTTTATTTTTATATCTTATTTGCTATTGAATGCACCTGCCTTCTTCCCAGGGATGAGCCCCTGGGTCCTATCTGGTTCCTGCCACCAGGCAGGGGTCTGAGACCTCTTCACTGTACGAGCCTCCACAGCTACATCAGGGGTGACCCTCAGAGTCTGATGGCTGGCAGATGGGTTATCAGCACTCCTTCAGTATATGCTGGACAGGAAGAACAACACGACGAGCAAGCTAACAAATATCCTGGAGAAAGTGGAGACTTTGTAGCACGCAGTCATACATAGCCTATGTGGATATAGCATCTTGGTAGGCAAAGATAGTGAGAACATCCTCCACTGGTTTCAGATCCTTGGTTAAATAAGTTGGTGGCCCGACATGGACTCTGGCTAAACCCCTTCTTGGGGTGTGTTGGGAGATGGTCTGCCTGTGGGCTGGGCAGTTTCAGCAGCCTAGTTCCATTGGTGTCAGTCCAGAGGCTCAGGGATTGCTTTAATGTTTTAAAAGTCAAAGGCTATAGCCTTCCCCCTATGGGCTTTACTTGAATATAATTCATTCATTCATTCATGTGCATTGGAAATCAATGAGCAAATAAAACAGAAAATACTAGCCTCAGGGTGCTTACTTTTCTTGGGAGGAAAGAACAAAGACATAAATCCATGTGTGGAATAGCAGGGAGATAGTTGTGGTGCTATTGTGCAAGGCTGGGGGCGTAAGTTGTGCTGCTATATAGGGTGGGTGGAGGCTCACCTGAGGGGTGTTTGAACAGAGACCAGAAGTGAGGGAAGGAACCATCTAGGGACAGAGCATTCCAAGCAGAGTGCAAAGGCCCTGAGGTAGAAACTAAGTTGGTGAGTTGTGTTTAAGGAACAGTAGGGAGCTAGTTGGGATGAAGTTCAGGGTGAATGGAGAGCAGCAGAAAGATGTGGGCTGTGGTGGGTAGTTAGTGGAGACACTGTAGTAACTTTGGCCTCATTCAGAGTGAAAGAAGAACGATACTGGGAATTTTGAGCTGAGGAGTGATAGATCTGATTTATGTTTAAAAGGATCATTCTGGCTTTGAATTATTCAGTAGGGAGAAGGGAAGAATCCTAGAGGCCAGGGTAATGGAGGTGAGGAGGAGAAGTATTCCTATTCTGGATATGTGTTGAAAATAGGATTTCCTGAAGAACTGATTTGTAAGGTGGTAGAAAGACAGAGGAGAAGAATGACTTCCAAGTTCTTGGCCTAGATGAGTGGGTCTTAATAGAGGATTTTGCAATTTTTCCTTCGCTGGGCATCACTTGGCAACATGTGGAGGCATTTTTGATTGTATAGCTGGGGAACAGGACATGCTACAGAAATCCACTGGGGAGAGGCCTGGGATGCTGCTAAACATCCTATAACACATGATACTCCCCCACTCCCAATAATTAGCCAGCCCCAAATGTCAACAGGGCCAAGACTGGTTTGGCACTGGCCCAGAAGAACAGGTTTCATTTACTGAGATGTGGAAAATGCAGGAGGTGTGGCTGGGAGAAGCGGGAACTCCATCTGGACATGTCAGACTGGAGGTGCCTGTTGGATATTCGAGGGGAGAGACAGGCCACTGGGTATGTGAGTTTGGAGTTGAGCAGAGGCCCAGACTGGAGATCAATTTTGGGTGTCTTCATTGTGTGGATAAGATTTAAGTCCACCTGATGGACTTGGAGATGAATAAGGAAAGTGTAGATAGAACAAAAAAAGGATCTAGTACTTGATTCCTCACTCACTCAGACCTCAGGAGATTTCCAGATGAGAAGGAAACTGAAGAGAGACTTAGAAATGGCAGGTGAATGACAAGAACCTAGAGAAAGTGTTCCAGAAGCTCAAGAACAGTTTTAGGTCCTAAGGAGTGATCAACTATGTTCAATACTTTTGAGAAGTCAAGTGAGATAAGGACGCAAACTGAACATTAAACTTTGTACACTAGTCATCAGTGACCTTCCTAGCAAGTTCTCTAGGCACAAACACAGGGGCGAAAGCCCAGTTACATCAGCATCAAGAGACATTGTGTGAGAAAAAGAGTAGGACAGTGGCAACAGGTAATATCCCAAGAAGGCAATAAAAATGCCCAAATCCCAAACTTTGAGGAAATATTTTCGTGTAGTTGTTTTCAATCTTGCTTGTACATATCTGCATACACAATGGGATGTGACATTAGTGTATATGCAGTTTAGTTGCACTTCTATTTTTTCTTACTTAATTTTTATGTTTTTAACTGTATTATTTTCACCACACAATTAATAGCTTAAACCACACAACTTCATTGTCTTATAGTTCTAGGGGTCAGAATTTTAGTATGGTCTCACTTGGCTAAAATTAAGGTGTGGGCAGGACTGTTTCTTTTCTGAATTCTTGAGGAGAGAATCAATTTGTGCTCATTTGAGTTGTTGGCAGAATTCAGTTCCCTGTGATTTTAAGACTGTAAGCTCAGGGCTAGTCCCAGCTTCTAGAGGTGGTCTGCATTCCTTGGCACATGGCTCCCTCACACCATCTTCAAAACCAGCAGTGGTGGGGTGAGTCCCTCTGCAAGTCTGAGTCTTTGCTCTTTCTTTTTCTGTTACAACTCCCTGATGGACTCGTTTGCTTTCTTTTTCCACTTCTAAAGACTCATGTAATTATATCCCACCCATATAATCCACCCAGATAATGTCCTCATTTCAAAGTCCTTAACCTTAATAACATCTGCAAAAGTCCCTTTTGCTATTTAATGTAACATACTCATTCACAGGTTCTGGGGATTAGTGCGTTGATATCTTTGGGTGACCATTATTCTGCCTACTACAATAACATTAAACATTCTTTGATAACATAATTTAATGGGTGTATATAATTAACTATGTGAATGTATTAGAATTAAATAAACATTGTTTTCATTTTTGGATATTTTTACATTTTTAAATTTTGCTATCTTAAGTAATATTATGACATCATTTGCCTTCACTTTTTGTTATATTCTTAAGTGAAATTATTTACATCTTTTTGACATTAGCTGGCAGAACTTATTTTCTCCCCATTTTCTGCCTTCCAAGTCATTTTCTCAGCTGCAAGGAACATGGGCACCTGTCATTTTCAGTCCTAGGACAATTGCCTAAATGACTTATGGATGAATCAAGTGATCTTTTTAAATTAATATTTTAATCCACTCATGGTTGTTAATATTGCAATGGTCTTTGGTCTCTCCCTTTTCTAAATCATCTTGTGTACAACCACCAGATAAGACAGAAAAGGAAACCGGGCCACAGAGAGGTTAAGCTACTTGGTAAAGATCAAACAGCCAGTGAGTGGAGGAGCCAGGATTAGACCCAGGAGTCTGGAGCCAGATTATACACCCAACCTCTGTACTTGCCTCCTTTTATTTATTTATTTATTTATTTTTTTGTATTCCTTTCCTGACTGCTTCTTTTTTCAAAGCCAAGTAGAAGTAACCTCTGTCTTTCCCCTATAGGTTTCCACTGTGTGTCCCCAGTAATTTTGTGACACCTCTGTGGATGGTTCTCTCTACTACATCTAGTTTGTAAGGATCGTGAAGGACCTGTGTTTACTACTAACAACACTATGACCTATAACTCACTTTAAGTATTTACATGCAGAAAAGTAGTGGCCATTTAGACAACTGTCCTAAGCCCTGGACCAGAATATCTCCTGGGGATATACCTCAAAGAAGTTGTTGTAAAGAGTAAATAGGATGATTTATATAAAGCCGCTAGATCAGTGCTTGGCAAGCATTAAATGCCACAGAAGTGTTTGCTGTTACTGTTTGGGTGATTGTCTTGAAGGAGGATTGAATACCACCAAGTACAAATAGGAATCTGAGGGTAGAAGGCAGGTGAGGAGAGTGTACCAGGTAGGTGGAAATATGACGGGTTTGTGAGTAAAGGTGTTTAGGTATGAAATTTATACAACTGCCCCATCACAGGCAAGAAGGGGGTGCGAAGGTAAGAAATCATGTTAAGTCCCACATCACAGTGGGCCTTATACGGTGTGCTAAACTGTCTTGTTGATAAGGAGGAGCTAAGAGGTGATTTAATCAGAGTTATGCTTTAGAAAGATTTCCTGGCAATTGTCTAATAAATGGCTGCATGCATTCAAAATGAGAGGCATCTAAAGAAATCAATTAAGAAAAGAGAATGAACACAACTGCATTGGGGCAGGCAGGGGAGGTATATGAAGAAGGTAGAAGTTACACCAACTGATGTCTTGAGTGGACAGGAGGGTGAAAGGAGGCACTGGATCTACTGAGTGAATAATGACGTTATTCTCTGGACCATGCACCCGGAAGGGGGGGCTGGAGGGAATGCGATGCAATGCTGAGTTCCAGGTGCCACAGGACACCCAGGTGGAGATGTCTAGTAGGCAGCTGGAAATGCAGGTCTGCCCCGGCTGAATCAATTGGAAAGTCATAAGCATGGATAGATAGATAGTGGTCAAAGTGGAGGGTGAGGTTTTATAGTAATTATTTCTTTGAATGGCAATTAAACTGCAAGCACAGTTAACATTCAATCATATATTGGGAAAGAATGTAATTAGAAGGCTATATTGTGTGTTTGGAAATGCAGAACTTGAGTGACAGTAAGAATAGCTATTTAGTGACAGAATTAGAAGAGGCAGGAGGTGGTGGGATGGAGAAGCATTAAAATAGATATCCTTTTTCCAGAAATGGAAATTTTCCTTAACTGTTTGGACATTTTCCCTCACATCCCTTCTAGATGTATCTACAACCTCAGCTGCTATCTGCCACATTAAATTTTAGACACTCTTGGATTAACAGATTGAATGTTAATATGGACACTAATCCCAAAGGCTGTCTCACATAATAAAATTTAAACCCCCCTAAGATTCAGTTACTCAGTCGTAGTGGTTGAGGACTCATTCTGAAATCGAATGGCTATTCTGATGCATTGTTATGCCCCCTTTGTCCTGCAGGTGTCACCATTAACTCACAGTCCTGGCCTCAGCCCAGCCCTCGCGCAGCTAGTGAGGCCAAGCATTCGTCCACACAGGCCTTGCCTGTGTCCTGTGTCATGTGTCCAATGCAGGCATATTGGGAAGATTCTGAGGACAGATTATATAGTAAAATGAGGGAGACACTTATATTCTAGTGAAACTTTTATTTGGGTGAGAGGAAAACTGTATATAGAATAGAATTTCAGATGGAGAAATATCTGGATTTTTGGTATTCTCTGCTGCCAAACTGTAGAGACTAGCAGGTCATTTTAATAGACAGCAAATTATCTGGGTTGGGTGTTCCAATTTCTTATTTGTCACAACTCTATATGATCAGTGTTTGTGCTTTTAGGGCAAATCTGTAGGGAGGCTCAAATCAAGGGTGAGTATGCACATTTACCAGGTAATATGGCTGTCTGAGGTCCTGTTTTCTGCTTGTCACAGAAGTGATCTTTGAACATGGACACTTTCTGCTTTTTAGCAGCGGCCCAATGCTCTGCTGAGAGGAGAGACAGATCAGCAGAACTTTCCCTGAGCCAGAGATCACGGATTTTGGGGTGGTGTCTCTGACTGGCTATCATTTGAACCTGGCTGATCCTTATGGCACCATCTCTATTTTCCTTCTGTTGAAAGGAAACTGCTTACCAAAATATTTGAGTGAAAAGAGATGTTATATTAAGTTGGATACATATTTCTGACTGTGTGTAATTCTGGATATATAGAGAGAGGCAGAAATGGGCAGCAAAAGAATGTTATAGGTGGTAATTACTGGGGGGTGGGATTTTGAGAGTTTTTTAAAGGCACTTTTTTGTATTGTTTGAATTTTCCTCAGGTAATATATCATTTTTTAAAACAGCTTTATTGAAGTATAACTTATATACCACAAAACTCACCCATTTCAAAGCAATATGTAACTTTTACAAAAGCTGTCACACCTTTAAAAATCATGAACAGATCAGACAAAAGATAAAATGGGCTTCACAGAGCATGCCTTTCCTGTACTTTACTGTTGTGGGAAAAGTGAGATGTGTGGAGACTTTTAAAAGATTTTTCTGTATGAAGGTGACATATAAGCTCAACTAGCAATTTTTAAAAACAAAAGCAATGTTTGCTTTAAAACTGTTCTTCCTTCTTTTCAGCTTTCAGTCCCTGGGCACAGGGACAATGCCATACGTCTTTGTTTCAATAAAGCAAGGCGTGCAATTCAACAACTTTGGTGTTTTCTGGGATAGTTCAGAACTTTGGCGTTTTTAACCTTAAACTTTTTCAAAGACTCCAAAAGTTTCAAGATTGCAGTCTTGGGTTGGAAAACTCCCAAGAGCAATTTCCTAAAAAATTGTGCTGTTTCTATTTCAGGAGAGAAACTGATCACATAATAGAATTTGATTTACAGAATTTCCTGTTCTGTAACTAGGCACAAACTAAAAGTAAAAGAAGCATTTCATCAAAGCAACTAAACTGTTCAGAGGATACTTCTGAAAGACAAGTAAAGAATTGAGGAAAACTTATTTTATATTAACGGTTTTATTTTTTTCAGTTAATGATGGCATCATGAGAAAAATTACACCCAAAGTGAAAATCTAGTGTTTCACATTTATATGATTTCTTTGACTCCATATTAAGTGGGAAAATTTGCCCAAATGTTGAGAGTTGTGATGATCTTTCAAAAAGTCCAGAGAAAGAGATTTAAGGAAGGTTTTTGAAAAGCTCATATTGTAACAGTTTAATTACCTTGATAATGATATGTCAAGTAAGAAGGTTATAAGAATGTATAATAATGATTACATTTAAAGCAAGGTCATACATCAAATGGTATAATTCCAGTTATAACTTGGGAGTCGTGAGAGACTTGGTGATGTACATCTGTGAAATGACCACTCACTGTAGGCAGCCCCATAGATCCATTTGAGTATGCCCTTATCGTTCTGCAAAAGCCTCTGTCCATTTCAGTTACAGGCTGCAAGCGTTTATCCAAGGGTCTGGGCTTGGTGGGGTTTCTAACTTGAGGTTAACTTCTATTTTCTCCATTGTTCTTTTTAAAGATTCTCTTTTAAAAAGATTTATTTATTTTAGAGAGAGAAAGAGAGAGCAAAGAGAGGAGCAGAGAGAGATGGAGAGAGAGAATCTCAAGCAGACTCCCTACTGAGCACAGAGCCCCGATGTGGGATTTGATCTCAGGACCCTAAGATCATGAGCTGAGCTGAAATCAGGAGTCAGATGCTTAACTGACTGAGCCACTCAGGCACCCCTTTCATTAAATACTCTTGGAGATTTTCCTCTTCCAGGCTTTATTTTCATCTTTGGAAGATCAGAGAATTTTCAGATTTCTTTCAGGGATTAAAAAAAAAAAAATCTAGCTTGTTCTAGTTCACTCTTTTACTGTTTTGATTTAAAATTCTTCTCTTTCTACTGCTCAGGCTCATCTCTGGGCTTGAGGGACCTGCTGTACAGAGGGGGCAAGGTCGTATTTATCCACCTTAAAATATGAATATGGAAGTCTCCTTGGGAACAATTGACCGAAGATGTACAAATGGGTAGTAGGGGATACGTTTGTAATAACATTTCTAGGACAAAGTCAACTTGCGTTTTCATAAGGGCATGGCATATTAATCTTAAAGGGTGTTGGGTCATTAAGTTCAGCACTTCCCATTTGTGTTTTGCCTTGTTTTGTTTTTTAGTTGATAAAATTAAGAACCGGATAAAGTAACTGATTTTCTCAACATCACAAGGCAAATTAATGGCAGGCCAAAATTGGAACTCAGGATTTTAGATCACCAATTATTTTCCAGTATGCCAAGACTGCTGGCCCATGCCAACTGCATATATAACTTGATAAAGAGAAAATTTCTTTTTTAAAATACAGTTTTACAATTGTTCTTAAGAAATATTAATAGAGAATAGAAATGGATAAATATTGAAGATGCTTCACAACTTTCTTTTCTTATATATAAGAGTATTTTTAAATCTATATCATTCATAAATCCTAATATCTGATCAATTTTGCACTTAACATTTCTTTAGACATATCACAGATATTTAACTATGCTCCTGTTGTTATCATGTTTCTCCCATACTGCAGAATGCACAACTGGTTCTTCATAAATATATGGTTTTAAATTATCACTAAAATAATTATCTTTTTCTTATGGTGAAGCTTGATCTCATAAAAAGATACCACTCTTGTAGGTAATTCCATTTTTAGATAATGAGACTAAATGAAGTAGTAAGTTAATATGTTTTCCACAAGGAAAAATTATTTCATTATATGGAAGAGATTTCTATAATGTATAAATTACAATTGAAAAAAAAGTATTATTTTTTTTTTAATGAAAAATGGACTTCTCTGCTGGTTTGTTTCATTCTTTCCACTATAATTTCTTTCTTTTTTTTTTTTTTTTAAAGATTTTATTTATTTTTTTTTGAGAGAGAGAGCAAGAGCAGAGGGAAGAGGCAGAGGGAAAAGCAAACTCCTCGCTGAGCAGGGAGCCTGATGTGGGGTTTGATCCCAGGACCCTGGGATTATCACCTGAGCCAAAGGCAGATGCTTAACCAACTGAGCCCCCAGGTGCCCCACCAATGACATTCTTGCTTGTATTTCTTCTCATTCAATCAGCATAAGAATAATCAAATCATATTTCAATATTTCTACTTTCCTAATGGTCAAACCAGCCTCTTATTCCGAAGTTTCTGTTTATAAAAATTTCTTACACTAAAATCCTGGAATCACATTTTATTTCCCATTTTTTTTATCTTTTGTATTACCCTTTAATCCTTTTCTTCCTCCTTCCTCCTTTCCCTATCTGCACCTTTCTTCATTATGTGCCAATTGCAATGGCCACCTACTGGGTTTTTCTGCCATGATTATTTCTCCTGTCTACTTCATTCTTTGTATCTCTGTCAGATTTATCTTTAGCCACTTTCTATCTCATTAATATATAATTGCTCCCATGCCACCTGCAGGGTTGAAACCAGATTCTCTCCTCTCTCATTGTTAAGTTACTGTGTAATCTAACCTGTCAGTCATCTTTTACTTCCATACTGCATGTAGTCCTTTAGTGAGGTTAGTTTTTTTCTGCTATGATTTATGCTGTTTTCCCATCACTGGCCTCTTTCTCTTGTTCTCTCTATAAGAGTTCCTCCAGATACAAATCAAGGTTCTTTGAACATGTTCCCTGACAGCTTCAATCCATAGTGATCTCTGTCACCTTCAACCAACCCAAGCAGCTGCATCTCACAGTTTAGAAGACATTATGTGCTGTGGTTTTTGCACAAGCTTAGGTCTTGATCCCCACAAGCATTGTGCCCTCATTGAGAATAGGGACTCTGATGGTCTCTGACATGGCATAAGCAATATATGCCCAGCTGGAGCTCCAGGAGCACTACTACAATAATTACATTTCAGGGTGGGTTTCTACCTGTGGGGTTACTATAACCCCACAGAAGCTCTTATTCATTTGATATGGGAGTTGACTGTTATTTCTTATTTGTGCTTAAAAAAGATTAACATGTTAAAGAAGCCTATGATAAAAGCAAAACAAGATAAGTTGACTGTGAAGTCAAAGAATAGCACTATTAAGAAACCTGTCTGTAGGCTTAAAGAGGTTTGTTGGGGATACAAGCTTGCCATTATACGAAGATAAATTAAGGAACTAACTACACTAAACAGAAACAATCTGTTAAAGCCAACATTAATCAAACCCAAATTATGTTTCTTTTGATTGAGCACCCAACTATGAAGGCATAGAGTGGAGAAAAAAAACAGTTCTTTGCCTTCAGCTGTTAATTTACAAGGGCTCAAAAAATATGGTCATTAATATATTATTGATCAGAAGCTGATCTTCGTAAACTGGAAGCAACAGTTACAATGTACTAGACTGCAATTAATCTCAGTTTTTTCTCTGAAGCTAGTTGAAAGCTTGTCACCAGTTAGGAAATAGAACAAGTTCATATAAAACTGTCTGTGGATAAAACATATAAAGAGCATTTACACATATAATAATACTATCACTCATCTTTGATATGCCATACAAAGCGAGCATGATGAATTTTATTTTGCACTAGCATTTCAGAAAGAGCAAATCTCCTGCTCTGGCAAAGAAGCCAGACCAAGTCTAAGAAACCATGAGTAAGACATAGTTAAATCTATCTAAAATGGCTAGAAAAGAGTTTTATTAACTGTTTTAGAGTCCTTTAACAATATTAGATATATATTATCTGTGCACTGTTAGTTTTAAGCTTATTTACAATAAAAGCACTTTGTACATTATATAATTAAAATTGGCTTCATATATTTCAGCAAATTACAGCTCTAACATAGGGTCATATTCTATTGCTGCACATCAATGGTTCTCCATATAGCTTCTTATAAGGTATCCAAGATCTATAAAGAACTTCTCAAACTCAACAGCCAAAAAACAAATAATCAAGTCAAAAAATGGGCAGAAGACATGAACAGACACTTCCCCAAAGAAGACATACAAGTGGCTAACACACATGAAAAAATGTTCATCATCATTAGCCATCAGGGAAATCCAAATCAAAACCACACTGAGATACCACCTCACACCAGTTAAAATGGCAAAAATTGACAAGGCAAGAAACAACAAATGTTGGAGAGGCTGTGGAGAAAGGGGAACCCTCTGACATTGTTGGTGGGAATGCAAGTTGGTACAGCCCCTTTGGAAAACAGTGTGGAGGTGCCTCAGAAAATTAAAAATAGAGCTACCCTATGACCCAGCAATTGCACTTCTGGGTATTTACCCCAAAGACACAGATGTAGTGAAAAGAAGGGCCATATGCACCCCAATGTTCATAGCAGCAAAGTCCGCAATAGCCAAAGTGTGGAAAGAGCCGAGATGCCCTTCAACAGATGAATGGATAAAGAAGATGTGGTCCACATATGCAATGGAATATTACTCAGCCATCAGAAAGGATGAATACCCAACTTTTACATCAACATGGATGGGACTGGAGGAGATTATGCTAAGTGAAATAAGTCAAGCAGAGAAAGTCAATTATCATATGGTTTCACTTATTTGTGGAACATAAGGAATAGCATGGAGGACATTCGGAGAAGGAAGGGAAAAATGAAGGGAGGGAAATGGGAGGGAGAGATGAACCATCTGAGAAACAAACTGAAGGTTTTAGAGGGGAGGCGGGTGGGGGAATGGGTTAGCCTGGTGATGGGTATTAAGGAGGGCACGTACTGCATGGAGCACTGGGTGTTATACGAAAACAATGAATCATGAACACTACATCAAAAACTAATGATGTATGGTGACTAACATAACATAACAAAATAAAATTAAAAAAAGAATAATTTGGAGAATTTGTGAAAAATAACAATGACTGTGCCTCACTCATGCCAATTAAATCAGAATCTCTGAGTGGGTGCTTCATATCCATGTTTAAAAAAAAAAAAGTTCTGGCAGTTATAATGTTCAACCAGGATTGAGAATTAGTAATGAAAGGTTACATTGAATTGAAATGATTGATACTGTTCTATTTACTTTTGTATTTTTTTCTTCAAAGAAGGAAGAAGACAGAATATGCTAAAACAAAATGAAAAGCAAATAATTAGAACTTTTTGATAATCAGAATAAATGATAAATGGGACTTAACAGTATCAATCTCTATGGCTTTGATAGCTTCTAATTCTTTTCTTTGTGGACTTTGGTATTGAAGTAGGGCCTTAGGGGCACTTTAACTCTTTTAGGGCACTGAGTGTTTATTTAATACATAATTTATACAGCTTAATCTATTTCTAGTGTCATGAAACAGTTAAAGGAGCCCTGGCAGCTTGCTACTACCAAAGAGTGACTTATAATATAGCCAATGACAAGAATAGAGATGATTGTATGACTATGGCTAGTTATATAATTTCTCATCTCATTCTGGCAAATGAGAATAATAGGGTACACTCTAAGGAATGCTAATATTTTAAAACTAATTTTACATAGAAATATAAAGGGATCGAATGTCAATTTAAAGTGAAATGAAGAGCCATAAAATTTTTAAAATTATTTATCATAGTGGATTTTCTATCAATCCTTCTACCTTAAAGGAGAAATATAAATGAAAGTATATTCTTGGAGAGACTGTAATTTATGTCTGCCAAAGCCAACATTCTCACAGAGACTCAGATTTAAATAGCAGCTTATCTGCTCAATGGGCCAAGTGAAAATCAACTTCTTTCTGGAGTTGAATTTACATTTTTAATCAAAAATGGCTATGCAGTATTTCACAATCAGAACTCTACACTTTGCATCTTTTATATGAATTGAATAGAGAAATATGACTTGATTCTTTGATTTGAATTGGGTGATCCTGTTATTCATCTCAGAAGGATTTTCATAAATATAAAATTTGCTTTCTAGAATTGCATAATTTTGTTTCAGAGAAAGCTGTAATAATATCATTTTTTGAGTCAGAAACATAAAGAAAACTTACCCAAAGCTGAATCTTTATCCTTTCAATTATTTTATTGTTGAAAAGACTACATCTTATTTTTCCTCAGTGATGATTCTAGATTGAAATTTTACATCCAAGTGTTTTAAAAAATTACTGAGAGGGTTTCAAAAACTATTATAAGTTCTTTTTTTTTTTTTTTTTAAAGATTTTATTTATTTATTTGACAGAGAGACACAGCAGGAGAGGGAACACAAGCAGGGGGAGTGGGAGAGGGAGAAGCAGGCCTCCCGCTGAGCAGGGAGCCCGATGCGGGGCTCGATCCCAGGATCCTGGGATCATGACCTGAGCTGAAAGCAGATGCCCAACGCCTGAGCCACCCAGGCGCCCCTATAAGTTCTTTATAGGTTTGGATACTAGCCCTTTATCTGATATGTCATTTGCAAATACTTCTCCATTATGTCAGTTGTCTTTTGTTTTTTTTTGACTGTTTCCTTTGCTGTGCAAAAGCTTTTTATCTTGATGAAGTCCCAATAATTCATTTTTGCCCTTGCTTCCCTTGCCTTTGGCGATGTTTCTAGCAAGAAGTTGCTGCAGCTGAGGTCGAAGAGGTTGCTGCCTGTGTTCTCCTCTAGGATTTTGATGGACTCCTGTCTCACATTTAGGTCTTTCAACCATTTGGAGTCTATTTTTGTGTGTGGTGTAAAGAAATGGTCCAGTTTAATTCTTCTGCATGTGGCTGTCCAATATTCCCAACACCATTTGTTGAAGAGACTGTCTTTTTTCCATTGGATATTCTTTCCTGCTTTGACAAAGATTAGTTGACCATAGAGTTGAGGGTCCATTTCTGGGCTCTCTATTCTGTTCCATTGATTTATGCATCTGTTTTTGTGCCAGTACCATACTGCCTTGATGATGACGGCTTTGTAATAGAGCTTGAAGTCTGGAATTGTGGTTCCACCAGCTTTGCTTTTCTTTTTCAACAGTCCTCTGGCTATTCAGGGTCTTTTCTGGTTCCATACAAATTTTAGGATTATTTGTTCCATTTCTTTGAAAAAAGTTGATGGTATTTTGATAGGGATTGCATTAAATGTGTAGATTGCTCTAGGTAGCATTGACATCTTCACAATTTGTTCTTCCAATCCATGAGCATGGAACGTTTTTCCCTTTCTTTGTGTCTTCCTCAATTTCTTTCATGAGTATTTTATAGTTTTCTGAGTGTTATACCCAAACAATGAATCATGGAACATTACATCAAAAACTAATTATGTAATGTATTGTGATTAACATAACATAATAAAATAAAATTAAAAAAAAAACCCCAAAACTATTATATATCTTTATTACTGTAAAAACTTGAACCAGGTGAGCACTTTAAAATTTCATAAAATTTGAAGTAAGGAAAGAAGGAGGAACTAATAGAAATATGATATTGAGATAGTCACAATTGTTCAGTGTCAGTGTGTACTATGTGTTTATATGTCTCTCTATATATTACTAATGTTTTATTCACCCTCATCAAACCTCCAAAATATTGTTATTTTCACTTGTGACAAATAATGACATTAGATCTCAGGGAGTTTAGGTTATGTGCCAGAAATCACAAATTATACCCAAAGCATACTTTTTTCCCCTGTGGGAAGAGGGATGTACTATATCTAAACCCTGTGCTAAAGAGGAACAAAATAAAGGTAAAGATTGACATTTTCCTCATGACTCTCAAGGATTTTAGCCATGGACATGGAAGATAAAAATCTAATGAAACATCTATAATGCAATTGGATAAATGTTTAATGAATGTGTCATGAGAACATTGTTGCTGGGCATTTAATTTCTGAGTCAGCTTTCAAGAATCACTGGTATGTGTGCCGAACATTGTTTACCTCACCCTCTTTTCCTCCATGCTCTGGCTTTACCTGCAGCCTGAAATTCCTTGAATGCAGTCTGAATTGATGGACAGGTGTCCCCTACCTGTAATGGCCTTTCCCCATGTCTATCTATTTACCTAGATGCAAATTCCTACTGCCTGCCAAAATACTAATCAAACATTTTAGACTCTGCTTCTCTACTGCTCATCAGTTGTTCCGTAATCCCACATCTCTAGTGATATTCCCCTCACTAAGTTTTAAATTTCACATAAATTTTTCAGTACCAGATCATAATCCCCTAAAGGTTGGAGGCATAGCTCCTTTATTTGTGAATTACCACCTTCCAGCTTCATATCAGGCATTCAGCTAATGCCCAATAAATGTGTTTTGAATATATAGCAATGATTGAATAAAAGCACAAATTATGCCTGGGATAGTGAGGAAAGACTACAGAAATCATAATCATGAAATTTTAACTGGGTCTCCCAGGTAGAAAAGTAGCAAGACACCTCACATGAGGTGGTAACATGAGGAAAATCGTGGGAGAGATTAGTCTGGTAGGTAAGTCCAGTAAACAGGAATGAGGGAATGGGACAGTGGCTGAGGCCATTCTGAAAATGTAGCTAAGAGTTGTGTTATCAAGCTCATCATAGTGCAGAGCCTCAAGAATTTGTCTGCAGACTGAGCTTAAGAAACTCTGGGCACATGTTGTGATGAGCACTGGGTGTTATATGTAACTAATGAATCATCAAACACTACATCAAAAACTAATGATGTACTATACAGTAGTTAACTGACCATAAAATAAATAAATAAATAAATAAATAAATAAATAAATAAAAAGAAACTCTGGGCTAGCACCATGCTGTGAAGAATATTGTAAGTGAATTTTATCTTAGGTGTGTGGAGGAATAATTGGAGCAAGGAAGACTGAAGACTGGGAGCCCAGACGGGAGGCTATGTAGGGGGGTCTCCTGAGGCAAGATGGAAGCCTGGAGACAAACAAGGTAGTGGGGCTGAGGTACAGGTGGTTTCCAGAAGTGATTTCACCATCAGAACCCAACAAATCAGCTACATCCAATTTCGGTCTAGTCCTGTGAAGATTTGCCAAGAAACTGAAAGAACATTCAGTCATTCAACCAATACAGTACTCAACATATGCCAAACACTGGTCTGAGATCTACAATACTGGGTTTCTCTGGGGAATACAGTAATGAGCAAAACAAAGTCCTGGTCTCATGCTACCAATATATGACTGGAGAAACAGACGAAAGCAAACACATAGGTAAAGGATTTTAAAATGGAAACTACAGTTGAGGAATACTCTTGAGTGAGGTGCCAGCCCAAATGCAAACATTTCAAAGGCAATAAGGAACATTTTCCACATTAGGAATAAAAGATTTCAGTGTGGGTATATAATTTTTCTCCATTTTCCCAGGACAATACTTGTTGTATCTTCAGGTTCTCCACAGAGACATGGAAGGTCTTATCCAGTTGCCTGGGCTCAAATTGGGGTGACACAATGTATGTGGGCGATGGACATATTTAAGATGATGTCATTTGTTTGAATTATTGCATCTTTGGAGGTTTAGCAACCCAAATTGATTTGTGTTATCTTCCTTTATCAATCCTATGTATGAGAAAGAATTTAGAATGTACTATTGGAAGGTACAACCTAGAAGATTGGTGTATCACAAATAATTATGTTATAAATGTTTCAATGGCCAAGTCATGTGAATTTTCATAATATAGTATTAAATCTACCTGATACGGTCTCAATTTTTGCATTTGTAAAGCTTTATCCAGTGATGTTCCTTACATATGTAGAAATCTGACACTTTGTACTAGATATGAAATTAATGGCTTAAAAAGAAAGGAACAAGGTTATAATTTGGAAATATGTCACATTTGCTGACTGAACAATTGAGTCTTCTTTGCAATTTTATTCATTAACTATTTCATACAACTATCATGGCTTTTTCTTCATAACGTTTCCTATCCTATTATCTTCTATATGTTAAAAGCTTATTTACTATTCATTTGTTTCTTATGCTTCCAACTAAGATAGAAACAATGTATTCTCAATGCAATGCTAACATACCCAAGATTTCACAGCAACAAACTTCCTCAGTGAGAAAAATAGCTCTGTGTTCTTCAATTATTGTAAACTGGTCTATTCATGGTTGACAAAACTTCTGTAATCTGTATATGGCTTAAATCCAGAAATAAAGAAATAGAATAAAACCATAGCTATGGGCATAGAAAAAACAATATTCATTTATGGGAAGCTTTGGTCAATGACATTTCTAGTTCTCTCTGAGGTGTAAATCCCCAGGTGGCAATCAACCATGTCTGGAAACTGGATTTATGGGTCCAAGTGTGTGTTCCAGTCCAAAACATTTAGAGAATTATGGAATTTTAGAGTTGACAAGAATCTTGTGGAGCAAACTTAAGTCTAACTTTTACAATGTACACATTTAAAAACTGAATTTGAGCTTCTGAAGCCAATCTAAAATAAAAGGAAGCAGGCATATATGCATACAAGTAAAAATGTTGTTCTCCTAAATGTTTGTGAACAAATACATCTATAGTAAATTTTTAAGTGTACTTCATCTAAAGACTTCTATTGGCTTTTGAGTAACATTTATTATAGTTTCATTTGGTTTCTTTTAGAAAAGTTTTGTTAAAGATATAGTAGTCAAATGCCATGCTTGTCTCTAGTGATAAAAAGAAATCAGTGAGGTCATATTGTTGTGTGAAGTGTAAGGACCAAGGGCAGGCCGCCCCAAGATGGGTCACTTTGGCATGAACATTATTTTGAGTTAAAAGCATTCCAAACCCAGCAGATTCAGAAAAAGCTCTTTACCTACCCCTCAATTGCCTACTTGTACCAGGAAGAGAGCTATTGATAGAGATTCCTCTTTACCTAAGAAATGTCAACATAATAGAACAACTTTTATTTTTCAAATGCCTTCTTTTACATTCTTGCTAATGGTCTTTCTCCCCTTTGTAGCCTCAGACCCCTACCATATAACCATCATGTTGCCTGACTGTCTTTGGAATTTCCATGTCTGTGTGGATTCCCTGTACATACACTATTAAATTTGATTTTCTCCTTTAATCTGTCTCATGTCAATTTGATTCTTAGTCCAGCTGGAAGGATCTTGAAGAGTAGAGTAAATTCTTTCTCCCCAACAGAACTAAGAATTATTTTCTGGTTCTTTGTCTAGCTACTCAGATGTGCACCCTCCGTCTTTGCCCTCAGGTTCATCCCAGCCCAGCTTCTGAAGTGACTTCCACTGAGTAAGAAAGCATAAGGCTCAGGCTTAAGCACATCAAAGGCTGGCCTCTTGTGCTTTCCTCACTGTTTCCCATCTTCAGTCTTTTTCTTTTTTTTTTTTTTTTAAAGATTTTATTTATTCATTTGAGACACAGAGATACGGAGAGAGAGAGAGCATGAGCAGGGGGGAGACAGAGGGAGAGGGAGAAGCAGACTCCCTGCTGAGCAGAAAGCCCGATGCGGGGCTCGATCCCAGGACCCTGGAATCACGACCTGAGCTGAAGGCAGACACCTAACCATCTGAGCCACCCAGGCGCCCCTTCAGTCTTTTTCAACTAACCTGACACTTTATGCCAAGGACTAGCTTGGAAGAACATAGCCTAACTTGGCTGAGAGCCCACTTCAGACTTTAGCCTGTATTAATCTCTCTTTTATCTCAATTTTCACCTGTTAATCTCCTTCTTGGATCCAGGTCCTTAGCATCCTGCTAGCTACAGTCCACTCTGAACAAGCCCCAGATTCCTAATGTGTCTATGAAATTGATTTCATTTGAGTGAAAACTCTGGAAGCTGAGGGAAAGGTGGGTCTTGTGTGAGGTCATGTAGGCATGCATCCTCCCAAGATTACTTTTATCTCCTCAGAATCTATCTCACATGTCTCCCTCTTTACATACTACTCTCACAAACAAATCTACACTTTATGGCCAAGATAGGCACATATTGGAATTTTTCATCCTTTTTGATTTTGATCTTTCCAGTGATTTCTGTCTTCAGCGATTTCTGCCATCTTACTTAGAAATCCCATGGTACACATTATATCAAGTTTATTCCTTACTTTTGTCTTCACAGTCAGGTGGTTTAGTTTTTGCTCTTCTCTTCAGCATATTTCTTCCCTCTACTGGGTCTAAATTTGTTGCTTTCTTTCCTTCACAGCATGAGCTCTGAATTTCTACATTATGCTGCTTTTATCTGAAATACTCTATACTTTTTCCACTTTAAAAGTTTTAGTAGATGTATAAATTGTGCATAATACCCCATTTAGGAGATTTTATGGAAGTGATCTCAGAAGGAGCCATCTGACCCAATGAATATTGTCCACTGTGACAATGTCGTAAAATTATGGTGCATGAAGGAAATGTGAGATCATGTCATTATTAGCTTGGGTTTAAATTCGACTAAAGTATTTTAGCAGGTAACTTGGGTAGGTGACGGAGCATTTAGAACTTGGAAGAAATATAATAAATGCAGTATGCTGGGGAAGAGGACATCTACTTTTTCCCCTTCTCGTGTTTCTCAAACATTTCTTCTCAAGCTTACTGTATCCTTAACAAGGGGGTGTTGCATCTCCATTATAGGCATTTCTCCCCTTTCCTTTGTGCCTTCCCACAGAAAAGGGAGGAGCAAATTTAGTGGGTTGGTGATTGATATTCCTGAACCAGAGTCACTCTGTGGTGACCCACAGTGATGGCTGGGCCAGCCATGCTCTTTCTGTCCTGTGTGCAGCTGGCCAGCAATCTGGTTGCTAAGTGGCTTTGGCATGGTCTCCAGTCCTGGGGATATCTGAAAATAAGCTTGAGAAGGAGGACCCTATGATTTAGATTTGGAAGCAGGCAGTAAAAGGCTCTGCTTTGGCCTCAGGACTAAACCAAGTTGTCCATTCCAGTTTTTCGAAAAAACTCTGTATTGGGAGTCACAGAACGCTGGTACACACTAATAACAGCTTCTCAATTGGCTCTTGACCCTCATCTATGTTGTATGAGGGATAGCGGTATGGGTGTAAGCCTTGGCCAAAAAGTCCCTATGCCAAGCCCTTGTCTAAAGTTCTAAATCTTATGGATTTTCTCTGCCTCCTGTGCCTTCTACTTCTAATCAGATGCCATGGACATCTGCCACCTGCCAGGAAAGTGCTGGGTATTTTTGTATGATCTGCAGTCTTCAGCCACCTTCAAATGAGGCATCATTAGCTCCATCTTGCAGAGAAGCGAGTGCTTTTTCCCAATGGCAAAGAGTAAGGGGGCAAATAAGGAGGTGAGTACAGGCTCCCATGTCCAAAGCTTGCCGTCTTCCATTGAACCACCCTGTCCCTGTATAAGGCCTATGGTGACTGGTGGGTTTTCTCTTGGGTTGTCCCCTGCATCACATTATACTTGCTGCCAGTTCATCCCAGGCCCCTCATTTCTTCATTTCTACACCACTATGAAAGCCTCAAGTTTCATCCCTTGTTCTGTTCCATTGTAATACCTTTGGCCAGATTGTGCCACTAAATTGCAACACTGATATCAATTCCCTACCATTGAACGTTTTAATTACTACCTAAAATAAGTACAAATCTATCAGGGAAGACAACCTATCAGGAGAGACAAACCATAAAAATAATAAATAATATATTGTATAGAATTATGTAGGTCTATGGCAAATATTTAAAAATATATTTATGTATATGAGCAAAAACAGGGAAGGGAGGGGGCTTAGCAGTGCCAAATTACAGCAGTGGCTGTAATTTGAAACAGGAGGCCTCATTGAGGAGGTGCATTTGAGTCAAGACTTGAACTCAGGAAGGAAATAGGCTTGTGTATGCCTGAGGGAGGCACAGAGCAGGCAAAGGGACAGCCCTTACAAACACCATAAGCTAGGAGTGTGCCTGGAATGTCAGAGGGTTAGCTTGGATGCTGATGTGGCCAGAGCAAAGAGACAGGCTCAGTTAGCGCAGGATATTGCAGATCAAAAGAGTGGATTTGCTTTGTATTGTGAGTGATTTGCTTTTTGTTCTGAGTGAACACTGCAGGGGTTTGAAGAAAGAGGTGGCAGGATTGATCTGACAGGTTTTAAAATGATTACTGTGACTTCTGCATTTTCTGTCTTCTTTTGACTTCCCTGTTGACAACAGACTTAGGCCAGGAAGGGATAAGCAGGGAGTAGTCAGGAAGCCCTTGGTATAAACCAGGCCAGAGACAGTGATGCCTCTGTTATACTTTGTAGTAGTATAGGTTTTACCTGGGTGCACTTCCTATTGAAAATCACCACTTGGATGCAGGATTTAGAGAAAGGAAGAAGTCAATGATGTTCTCAAGATTTTTGGCCTAAGCAACTAGAAGAAAGGGCCATCAGCTGAGATGGAGGAGGCTGCGGGTGGAATGGGTTATGGAGGGATAATCAGGATGGCAGATTTGCACATAAGTTCTAGAAGTCTACTGGACAGCCAAGGTAGCATATGAGGTAGGTAGCGGGCTTGGAGGCAGGAGTGTGAGAGAGTAGTCTGGCCTGGTTGTGCAGCTCGGCTGTCACTGGCCTACAGAAAGTATTCACAGTCACAAGACTGGAAACAGCAAAGGGATTGAGAAGGAGCAGCCCTTTAGCAGAAGAGAAACCAGTGTGGAAAGTATATTGAGGAGGAGGGAGTCACCAAGAGGCTCAAATGTTGAAAAGTCAAATTTCAACACCAGCTCTAGCAGTGACAATACCAATGTACTGAACTTATCTTGCTTGCTGTAGCGACAGTTCAAAATGTGCTCCTCTGTCTTTATTTCATACATTTCTCTGGCATTTCAGAGTTACCTTTGCCTTTTACCTTAAGGAGGAAAATTGAGGGCAAAGAGTCATCTCACTCGCTTTCCTGGCTACCAAGAGACTGTCATAAATTGTTCCCAGCCTGTTTCACTGGGTCACTTTCTCACCTCCTGCTTAAAGTGACACCTTTCAATTATGCACTGGTACCATTCAATCCCTTCCCTCCTCTGTAGGGTCTTCCTTAACTTACTTTAGTTCTCTCCTCTTCTCTGGCACCCTTTTAATTGCTTCTTACCATTTTGTTTTTCCTGGGCTCTGGAGTATCTCTTCTACTCTTCAGTCTTTCAGTCTGTACTCCATACAGCATCCAAAGTCACCACCACTCTTCTCTGCTTAAAAATCAAGCCAGGCTTTTATCACTATATTATACACCTGAAACTAATATAACAGTGTAAAAAAAATTTATGTATATGTATAAGTATATGTATAAGTACATTATAAGTATATGTATATGTATTTCCCTATCTCTGAATCTCTAGCTCAGCATTTATTGACAGGAAGGGCCAGGTCCTGTTGTGGGGGCTATCCTGTGTTGTAGGATGTGGAGCAACAGTCCTGGCCTCTTCCCGTTGGGTGCCTATAGCAGCCCTACCCCCAGTTGTGACAAACAAAAATATGTTCACAGATTGCCAAATATCCCCCAGCGTGGGCAAAAGCACCCTAAGCTGGAAAACACTGATCTAGCTCGTATCTCTCTCTAGCTAACTTCCAATCTTTTGTTCAGATTGTTACCAGAATAATGTTTCTAAAATAAAAAAAATTTCATTAAGGAATTCCATTTCTTTAAATCTTGTAACGTATCCTGATCACTTTTAGGATCAAGTTCAAACTTCCTTGCTGAGCTTCTTGACTTCTGCAGGCACGGATGCCTCTGTCCAACTACTTCCATTCTGTAAAAGAGCCATGTGCTTTTATGCCTCTGTGCTTCACATATACTTGTCTTTCCACTTCCTAAACTGCCTTTCTTCTTTTATATCTAGGTAAGTACAGCTTGTCCGTAAAAATTAGTTAACGAATCCTATTTTCTGCACAACTTTTCTTTACCTTTAAATCTGGTTTAGATCCTTCATACTCTCATGGCTTTCCTTGCATACATTATCATAATACACAGCCTATTAGACTGTGGTCATTGATTTCTTATCTTTTACCTCTAACCAGACTCAAATCTCTGAGAAGGTCAAGGATCTTGTCTTACACTACAAAGGAACTCAATAGAGCCTATTAATGTTTTAATATGCTAAAGGATCACAGAGGAGTAAAGTTACTTTTGACATGAAGTCCTTATTGGAGAAAATACTATTTGAATTGCATCTAAATGGATGAGAAAACATTTTAAACACAGACACTAGTTTTAAAAAAGGGGGATTCAGAGATAGGGAAATAAAAATTTGGTTAGAGGGTGGTTAGACTCATGTGAGAGATGAGGGAAGTCACAAGTTGGCACTAGATCTTGGGAAACCTTGAATTCTAGCAGAAGACAATGGGGGAGATATTAAGGATCCTAATAAGGGACCAGTTTAGTCAACACTTTTTTCTGAAATAGCTATCAGATAATTCAATATGGCAGATTGAAAAGAAAAGGCTTGGTTTGGAAGGTCCATTTATCTATAGCTATTAGTTCAGGTGAAAAGAAATAAAGACTGGAATTGTATTATACCTAAACTATTTTAGAAACACGACTTTTTCCATAAGTATTCTAATTTATGATTGAAAAACTTTTTGAGGAGTCAAGCTTGTACAATATAAATTTTAGCTGGTTTTAACTGTTTAAGAATAAATATAATCCTTTGTATAATAGATTTTGGTAGAATACACTATTGACTTCAGCACAGCATCCACATAAGATACTAGAAAGCTTTTCTCTTGAACCTAATGGATTATGGTAATTCAGTCATTTTTTCCTTTAAAATTAGTTAAAATAATTTACTGTGCTCTGAAATGAAGATCTCTATTCAAATGCTTAATTAACTCCTAAACTGTATGAATAATTTATTGTTCTAAAAGATCATTCCTACTTGCTATTGTGCAATGAAGCTAGAAAATGCATATTTTAATCTCATCAGATTTGTATGGATAGTTGGAGTCACAATGGTGCATCCAGCATGCAAAAATTCTTTGGTGAATATGGAGGCAGGGCACAGTAGATCTCCAAGTCAGCTGTCACCTCAGTGTTGCCTTCTCTGAGGTCTGTTTTATGTGCAGGATTGTTGAGAACTTATTTTAAACATCTCCTCAGTCATCCCAATTCATATTTCCTTAGCTTATGTTTTACATGGACACATGCAAAGGGTTCGGTGCATTGAACTTATATTCTTTTTTGATTGTGCAGTTAGGTACAGATAAATATAGTGTTCTTCTTCCCATCTCTGCTCTTACATTAGAGTGGGGTTGCCAAGGTGATGGTACAGCACAATGGATTTGTTTTTATGTGGCTCAGTGAGTTCACACTAAAAGCTAAATCAATACCAGCAACTTCTCTCCCTGAGAACCATTCTTTCTCTATTATTTTTGTTGTCATTCTCTGGCCACATGTTCTTGTTCTGCATGTTTTATAAAACTTGGGAAGATTTTTGTCCTCATTTGGGTGGGCTAATTACCTGGGGCTGGCTGTGTAAGTCAATATTTACTCAGGTAAGAGCTGTCAAATATGTTGTCCATGCTCACACAAAAAACCTGTGATTGTAAAAACATCTCTTTGGAATGAGATTGATTCCGAAAGCCCCAGGAATTTGCTAGATGTCCTTCAGGTTTGTTGCGCCTAATAAGGTTTTAGGAAATGCAATTAAACATACATTATTACAGATCTCACAAAAGTCAGGGTTAATGTCAAAATTTGTTGTGATTCTTCCCCAAGAAAATGCTGTGCCTTTAGGATGCTGAGCCAATATTAATACAGAAAGTTTTCATTAAGATTCATAAGCCCATCTTTTGTTTCATATACCATAGAATGTGCTAAGAGTACAATGTTTTAGCTTTTTCTTCGCAAAGGCAATGACTGTGTAAAGATACTGGCTGGTCATTTGTTCTTTCAGTGATCAACTATATATTGAGTATCTATCTATCCATTAAGCCTGTGCTAGGAAACTGGGATTTTTGGAAATGAACTTAAACCCCGTATGGTCTCTGTCTTCATGGAACTTAAGAGTCTAGTTAGGGAAGATAGACATGGTTCGAACAACCACTCAAACTAGTATAAAATTGCAACTATGCAGTGCAATGAAAGGCTTAATAGGGGATTTGACAAGGAGCTCAGGAAAGGCTTCCTGAAGGAAATAACACAGTTGAGATCTAAACACCAAGTAGGAATTCAAGCAAAATGAGGAGGGGAAGGTTATCAGGCTGAGAAGACAACTGCATGAAGACCCCTGTGGGCAAGAGTATGGCAAATATAAGAGCCTGGGAGAAGGCAAGAGTGCTGGGATTGAGGTGGTGAAGGAGAACAAGATAAAAGGGGAGGCTGGAAAAACATTTTCAGGTAAGATCATGAAGGGACTTGGCTTTGTAGAGAACTTTATCTTTGTTCTTATACAAATTGAAAACATTTAAGGGTTTTAATACTTCCTATATTGCAGTACCTAAGGGCATGCCTTGGTCCAGTGCAGAGGTAGTGGAAAAAGGAGGATGGAATAAATTCGAGATATTTAGAAGGTAAAGTCAAAAGAATTTGGAGTTGGATAGGATATAGGGAGTGAGGGAGGAAGACTCATTGCTAGTTTTCTGACTTCACACATTGGTATGTAATGGTTCCATTGAGACAGGCAACAGCACAGGAGAGCAGGTATGGTGGAGGGAAATTATGAGCTGGGCCTCAGGCATACTGGGTTTGAGATACCTTTGTGACATCCAGAGGATATGTAAGAAGCTAGATGTATGAATCTAGGTCTTAGAGGTACATCTGAAGATGTAATTTGTAAGCCTTCTAGGTAGAGATGATTGGAGTCATCGGTGTAGATGAAATCATCTAGGGAGGCTGTGTTTGACTAAATATGAAATGACAGTGGGATAATTTTCTTCCTTCAACATATGAAGAGATAGCTACTGATTTATTTGTGTCTAAATGTCTTGAAATGATTCAAAACAGAATTCCAATCTTTTCAAGTGATCATTCACATTTATCTACCTAGCAATAGGTACCTGAAAATGTCAGAAATTTCAAGAGCCCAGTAAAAGTAAGGTTACAGGAGAGGATAGGCTTGCTATGTTACGAAGTTGAGAAGAGAGTAAAAAAATCAAACCTAAATCCCTCTTTATTTGACTGGGCTAAAGCCACGGCATGAATCAAATCAGCCCAACAACACATTATACTGCTTTGAATTGGGTTAAAGTAAAAAAAAAAAATTTTCATTTTGTTAGGAAATTTGTCAAATCATATAGACAAAAAGCTACAATCAAACAGAACTCTCTGGGTTGTCTTATTTCCCTGCTAGGAACAAAATCTACTTTTGTGCATTGTTCACATTTATTAGTAGTGAATTCAAATACTAGTTGCTTATCCTACCATGTAGTATATTAGATTAAAGTTCAGTAGAAAGTATTTGACCTGGAAGTTTCACCCTGGATGAGTTTAGAATTTGGGAGATTTGTTCTTGGGAAGCATTCCTCGAATGCAGAATAAACAGGGCTGTGATTAGTAGGTTCTCAGTATGTGCGTGTTGGAAAAGATTATGCATTTCTTATGAATTACTAAGCATCAACTGCAAAGTACAGAATATTTAAATGTAAAAATCAATATTTTAAAAATTCTTTAGTTATTGTGCAGTACAAATCACAAAATTTATTGACAAAAAATATAATTGTAGATTAGTCCTTAACATCACAGTAGCTATGATATTGAACAAAATATTGTATGCTATTGTAACCCTTAGATTGTCTTCTGGCCCTAATTTTAGTTGACTCAGTGATTTAGTTGACTCTCAACAGAAAGCTCTGCTCATACCTGGATACCGGCGCAAGCTCTTCAGAATGCCAATGGGAAGTGTTTCTGCTAAACTCCAGGTTTTATGCGGCAAAAATTCTAATAAAGAAATTGTTCACAAGAAGTTTAAAAGATAGGAAGGAGGGAAAACAAGGGCTTAGCTCATTCATAAACTAGAGTACTCATTTCTAAAATCTGAAATTTGGCATTCAAGTGGCTAAATGACAGACCTTGGCTTGTGACCTTTTTTCCTGTGGCTTGTTAGGTTGTTCCAGGAATCGGAATATGATACTTTCCCTCAGTTAAGGACGCTACACCTTCCAGGAGAGGAAGGCACTAATGTAGTGGGATTGGCTGCCATGCATGCTGAGAAGTAGCCTCCAGTGGTGTCTGTAAGCATGGGTTTTGCTCGATGCGTAGCTTGGATTTATTACTGATCAGCTCTTGAGTTCTCCACGTGGAGCAGACATTTCCCTACCTGAGAAAGGCTTTGCTCCTGACATTGTTGGATCAGGTCTCACTAGATCATCTGTGTGTGCTCTGCCTGTCTGCTGATCTGTGTGCAGCCACTCACTTTGCCACCAGACAGACTGTGGACTCAGGTGATAAGAAAAAACAAACATCTGCATAAACTGAATCTTGATCCCGGCAATTCGAAGCTGCACAAAATTGAGCAAGTACCTTAACCTCTTTATAACACATTTTTCCCACTTAAATAATAGGGGTATTTATAGAACTCATCTCACAGCATAGTTGTGAGGATTAAAAATGACTAAATGCATGTAAAGTACACAGAACAATAGTGTTTGGTGTTGTTGCTGTTATTATTATTTAGTTCATGCTAAATTTGGAGCCCTAATCAGCATTTATTCATAGTCATCATGAAGTGTCTTTTTGCACTCTACGTTAGTAAGCATGGAATTCCAACGATGCAATGCATTTCACTTGGAAAGAAAAATCCTGTAATTGGCCTCTTTCCAAATCTTTCTTCAGTGTAATCACTGAAGCTCCTCTCTCTTCCTTCCTTCCTCCCACACTTGGTCTTACCCTGAATATCCCATTCCCGTCCCTTCTGTCTTGAACTCTTCCACGCTCTACCTCCTCCACTGTGTGCTAGACCAATTACAGAAGTAATGATTTTTAGAGGGCAGTGTGTGGTATGTGTGAGTGTGTATGTGTAATATAAAGAACAAAGTTGTTTTATGCAAACATTAAGGCAATTATATCTTACACAGTGTCATTGTTGTAGCTTTTATAATTAGTGGAACCCTTGGAAGGAATGTTGTGACCATCAGCCAGGATACCAAATTTCAGAGAGTGGGAAGGTGCAGTACTGCCTCCAGGATCCAACTTAACACAGTCTGAAATTATCATTCCTTTCCAACTACATCCTTTTTATCGTAATTATTATGCTTTTGCACTGATGTCTGAAGTGCTCATCCTGTAATAATGATTTTATAAGAAAGGAGCCTATGAAAGAGAGGTGTTTCTTTTCCTTAAAATGTTTTTATTTTTTCTTTCAAAAGTAGTTCTAATTGTGGGTAAATAAATATATTTAATGTAAACATATAAAAAATAAAGCTTCTCTTCTTGTGTCCTCACTTTAAGTCAAATAACTTTCTGTTGACTAAGTCAAGTGCAATTATTGTGTTCTTCTGTTTGGACATAATTCAATGTGAAACTTGGTCTGTTCTTTCTCATGGTGAATTTTATGTTTGAGGTGCTTTCTGCAGACAGTTCACTATAGACTGCTGGATGTGACTGTTGGTTTCATTTCAGTGATTTTGACAAAACTGTGTTTAGAAGTCAGGTGCAAGGTGGATATTTAAATTTTTGTAGAGAAGTATGTAGCCTTAGCAGTGGATCTAAGATTTGCTCTGCTCAGCCCTGTGCTTTGAAGCCATGTTTCTCCATTTCATCACAGAATTTCTGAGAGAAAGGGAAATCTTTCTGTCTTCAGTTGTGCTGCTTGTTACTTCAAGAGAAGCCTTTCTGAAATGGCAGCTTTGGAAGTATCCCCTGGATTGATTGCATAGGGGGTTGCCAAGGACTGAAAAGGTCTAGTTCTAAATGGATTAAAACAAGAAACATTACTTTGTATATACCCTCAGGCATAATTAATTCACTTCAAATATTCATCACATTATATAAAATATGTCATTTTTTTCTCTTCTCTAGACAGGAACATTCCCTCTATCTTAAAATGTAATAAGCATGTGGTCACTTGTAATGTGTCTTATTATGATTCCAGTCTTATTATTCTAGCTTCATTTTAAAAAATGTTAATAAGTAGGGGTGTCTGGATGGCTCAGTTGGTTAAGTGTCTGCCTTAAGCTCAGGTCATGATCTCAGGGTCCTGGGATCGAGCCCCGAGTTGGGCTCCCTGCTCAGTGGGGAGTCTGCTTCTCCCTCTTCCCTTCCCCCTGCTTGTGCTCTCTCTCTCTCTCTTTCTCTCTCTCTCACATGCTCTCTCTTAAATAAATAAATAAATAAATAAATAAATAAATAAATAAAATCTTCAAAAAAATTTTAATGAGTTGAAGAGTAACTTCACCAACCATGTAGTATCTTTCTACTCAAGAGCACTACCTAAGAGAAGAGGTGATATTGAGTTACTGCTTCTGGATGTGCTTCATGTTGGTTCCCTGTTGGAACATCAGGTTTTAGACCCAGGACTATAAAGAACAGAGGGAACTTGAAATACTTCAGAGCTGAATTTCAGCTGAAGCTATTGTTAATTCCTCAAACGTTTTATTTTACTCACCAGCACAAGAAATAACCAGCTCATTTTGTGCCTTCCAGGTATATTCATTTCAACCAAATAGAAACACTACAGCCAGAGACATTTGGAGACCTTCTGAAATTAGAGCGACTGTAAGTGTTGACTCTCTCGACTTCCTTTGCTTCTGCTTTACTTCTTCTGTTTATACAATGTATTGACTGCCCTGGAGATCAGGTGTAAGCCTAAGAAGCAAAGTCTGCACCTTTGTACTATAAGTTAGAGTTATTGTAAGCCACTCTATAGTTTGAAATCAATGGAGAAAAGACGAGTAACCCAATTAAAAATCTGACAAAAGCAATGAGCATTTCAAGGAGGTAAAACTACTTTGCAAACTTATGGCAGAATCTACCACAATTAACTATACACATCCCCTATGACCTATCCATCAGTTCCACTTCTAGTTATAGACACAGCAGACGTGCACATGTATGCATGTGCACCAGAGCGTGTTCTAGGGTGTTTATGGCATAATCACTTCTAACAGCTCCACCGTAGAGCTACTCAAGCATCCAACAACAAAAGAAGAGAAATAAGTTGCTGCATGTTCATACAACAGAAGACCATACAGCACATACGAATCTCAGAAACATTTTGAGCAAAAAAAATCCAAACATTGAAAATTGCATAGTTTGATTTTGTTTTTTGAATTCAGAAACAGTAATAACATGTGTAATAGCTAGAAGTTAGACAGTGGTTACCTTTGGAGAGAAGGAGGTGATAGGGAACAGCAGGAGGGAGCTTCTGCAGTCCTGGCAGTTTTGTCTTTTTCTGTTTTCCCAGCTGCATTCACTTTCAGGAAAGTCATTATGCTTATAGCATGATGTGTGTACTTTTCTAGATGAATATTATATTTAATAAGCTCATTAAATAAGAATGACAAACCAGAAGGACACTTGGACAGCCTCCTTTTGTGTTGTCTTTTATCAGATGAAAATACTTTATCCCTTCATTTCCTCGATTACCTTATATTAACAAATTAACTGTGATTTTAGCAGAAGATACAGATTTTTTTTATGAAGAGAAAGAAAGTGCATAATGATACATCATTCTAAACTTAATCAGGAATCAGTTTGAATTAAAATATATCTGAAAAGAAATTGTAATTAGGAGTCTGTAGGTTTTGAAAATGATGCCCTTTCATATTGATACACGAAATAGACCAGTAAAATTAAAAGATATAAAGAGCTAATCAACCACTTTCCCATACCATCACTCCAAACTTATCTGCATATAGAAGTATGGGCATTGTAATGAATAAAATTGCATTGTTTAGATTTGTGTGCTTGCTTTGCTGAAGGCATGTAATGGAGGAGGGAACTATACCCATTTCCTGCTCCACCAGCCTTGAGCAGTGAGTTCCACCTTTGGCAAATTCAAGACTTAACATTACGATGACTAATAAGTTCAAAGAACTTAAGCCACTGACTTTAATGTTGGGGAAAGTTTTGCTGATGAATAAGCATTGCTTTCCTCCATTGAAAACTGGGAAGGGGAGATTCCTGCTCCCCAAAGGAGAGCCCCAATGGCAGTGATGGCATCTCCTATCTTTTGGAGGAGGCTGTTATCTTAGGATCCATGAAGAAGTAGGAAACTGACCAAGAAAAAAGGCTTTAACTTCTCATTTCCTCCCTATTATGTAAATAAAAACTATATATACATATTTCTTGAAAGATTTCTGAATATATTAATCACAACGTGTTTTTGTTATGTTTCTCTTTTTTTAGTTCTTTGAATTCTCCTGCTTCTTCTGGAGTTGGTTTTTCTTTGTTTTGTCTTGTTCTTTCTTTGCCATGGTCCTGATTAAGCTCCTGTGCCTTGTGATCCTTGGTATTTATCCTTGAAAATATTGGGTTGGAGGTCTAAGTGGCTCCTGTTCCCTTGTAGGTATGTCTGTTTTCTTCCAAAATTTTCCCATTAGAGGGAATTTTAGTTTGGACAGTTGGGTGGGAAAATGGCAGATTTCTCCAAGAAAATACTAGAATGTGAAAGGAAAGGTTTCCTCTTCAGTTGCTGCTCTGCACAAAATCTGTTACTTTTCTTTGTCAATTTTTAAAATTTCTTTAGAGAAAAACCTGTAAAAATAATAAGAAATATATATATGTAATTTTTTTTCCTCTTAGCATTTAGCAGCAGCTACAAATTAATTACATTTCTCCATCCATATGTTCAGTAAACCCCATTTCCCATCCTGTCCCTCTACTCCGTTTGGTGTCTTGGGTCCCAAACAATCAGATTGTTCCTGCTTCATATATTCTCTGGGCTTCTGCTTTTTCTGTTTCATCTTCCAACCCTCTTCCATACATTTTGTATGTTTCCAGAGTTCACTGAAATCTCTTATTTGTTGATGACCTTATGCATTCTGTCCTCTTGATTGTTATGGGTTTATTTATTGTATTGACCATCTGGGCTATTTCAGTTGACTTCTGAAAGAGAATGAGGCAAATTTGCATGCCTCATTCACTATTTTGAGTAAGAATTCTTCTCTCTCTAACTTTGAAGTATGTTTGTTGAAATAATATTTTAAATATTAAAATTAAATTATTTTAATTAAGGTATTTCTCAATCTATACAAATTCAGCATGACTTTGGAACCGCACATCCTCAAGTGATGTGCATTCAGCAAAGCAGCAACAGTATCTAGAATAGTTCTTTACTTATAGGCTTTGATAAAAGCCCTCATGTATTGTATTCATAAATGTCAACCCCTACCACTTGTGTGGAATGTTCTTTTCACTGGATGCATGATGCCAATACAAGCCAGTGAAGACTTGCATCTTCATCTTTCCTATGAAGAGAAGAATTTGAAAATCCTGGCCCTTTACCAAACTTAGATTTTTTTCCAGTCAATAAGCCTTATTGCTAAACAATCAATCATAAACTATTTATTATTGCATCACCAAGCAAAAGAATCTATACACTTTTGGTGAAACCACCTGGGTTAAAATGTTCAAGCTGAAAATTTAAAGCTTGATGCATAGGCAGAAAATTGCAGTAATGCCTGTTAAAGTATACAAAATTCTGACTTTTTGACTAATAATTTGTGGTTGGTATCAAAGAACCTGATAACTATGCCATTTCTCCCCAGTGCCACTTGCAAACTGCAAAGTGGTGAGACTATGGACATGCTTTATAAAGCTGGATCCCTGTATTTATTTTTTATATGCTGACTGAACTCAGCAAGCTATAGTTTGTATATTGCATGGTTTTTCTTTTAGAATCTTTAATGAATCTCTCTTTAAAAAATGGGAAAAATAGGGCACCTGGGTGGCTCAGTCGTTAAGCGTCTGCCTTCGGCTCAGGTCATGATCCCAGCGTCCTGGGATCGAGCCCCACGTCCGGCTCCCTGCTCAGCAGGAAGCCTACTTCTCCCTCTCTCTCTATCCCTCCCCCTGCTTGTGCTCTTTCTTTCTCAAATAAATTTTTAAAAATCTTAAAAAAAAAAAAAGGGAAAAATATATCAAGAGGAAGAAAACTTTGGTATTCTGTAGCCATAAAGAACATTCATGGTGACTAAGAATACATTTAGTTTTATTGGTTTGGGGAGAATACCAGCTTGAAACAACATCCCATGGAGCAGCAGGGACTGGCATCGAGTCAACCAGCCTGGAAATGTCTTCTTTATCGGGCATGCACCTCACTACACGAAGGTTCTTTCAAGAAGCTTTCTCAAAGTATAGGATCTGAATATGAGGTTTTCTCTTCTTCTTAGAAGTCTCTTGGATTTCCAGTGTATATATCTTGAAATGCTAACCTAAATTTCAGGCAGAAGATACGCTTTTCTCTCCTCAGAACATTAATGTTGAAAAAACTCATGCATGCCTGGTTTCTTTGATAACTTGTATATTTCTGTCACAAGAAAGAGATCAGTCTTTGTATCAATTTCGGTGCAATGGATACTGCTAATTTTCTTTTTAACCAAATATCTTTGACAGAAAACATTAGCAGCAAATAATTATTATATGAACTTTCCAATACAGGAAGAGGTGCTTTTTAGGTCTTGTTGGGAGTAAAGCAATCAAAGTGATACTTCTACAAGCAGAATTCAACAAATAGCAGAAGCATTTTGAAGATTAACTTCACAAAACTTGGAAAGAAGAAAGAGAAAAAAGGAAGCATAGGCACGCATTTTTGCACCCCTCCTGAAGAGGACCACAGAAATACTACTACTGTTTTAATGTTGTCACTGATATAGTAATCTAGAAGATAAATAATAACTATTATAATAATAAGTTCATTTTATGGACAGAAGAATTGAGGTTTAGAGAGATTAATCTACTTGAAAACAAATAGTTATAGAAATAACAAGTAGCAATAGTATCTGATTTGGGAACCCCAATAATATGTATGATATAAACTAATATTGAAATAACATTAATTTGGACATTTTGTCACTGTACAAAATGAAAGAAAATTTTTGCCAATGATTTTTCAAGATTTACATACCTTGCTTCAAAATCTGTGGTGATGACAATGTTATGCTTTTTTCTTGATTTATTTTGCCTGTTAAACAATTCTGGTCTACTTGGCTTGGAAAATAGATAACATCTTTCAATCTCCGGTTATTGGTGTAATTTCCAGCCTTTTAAATATGTTAAGAGATGATCAGCAGCATTTTTACTGTTATCACCCTGGACTCTACTAGTTGTAAAATAATGAAATAAGCTTGTAGTCCAGCAAAAAAACACATGAATAAGTTATCCAAATTATGTGGCTTTCCCCGAGGTTCAGCTGCAATGTACTACAAGCTACTTCTTCATTATTAAATTCTATTCCAATATCTCCTGAGATATGGATATGGGTTAGGACTTGTGGGGAATGAGAATTACTGTGTGACTTCTGTCTGTACACCCATCTTAACCTAACTGTTCACTGTTTCTTCTCTAGTCATTGCTTCTGAGTTTGGTGAATTGGGTGGAGCTGGGGATAATGGGTATAAGGAACTAAAATAGTAAGGACCAGGAAAAATTATATCTACTCAGATGTGCATCAAATTCCAAAGCCATAAAAATATTTTGACTCCTGCTGACACCCCATTACCTTAATCCCTAGTGGATAATAAAATAGTTAAAATTAAGCTAAAACCATACATTGCTAGGAAAACATGGTCAGATAATCTTATTTAATTTTGAGATGGGGCACTGGTCATGAATTAGGACTCAGAGGGAGGCTGGATGTAGCTAATTGTTAACATTTTCTACACATTATTTGGTTATTTATGCTCATAATTAGGCTCAAAACCACAGTCTCTAGAAATAAATGGCATGGAGCTTTCCTCTGTGTCGCAGACTACTGTTATGTCCTCTCTTCATACATGTGCTCTTTGTTGAATATGCGTTCAGCGGTGCTAGTGAGCAGATGAGCCCTAGCTAGTTATTTGCTAGTCATAGTTTCTCTCGTCACAGTGGGAAGAAGTGGTATGGCCAGGGCAGCGCTCAGGGAACCCAAACCAGTGCAGGACCGACCGGGTGGAAGGAGGGGTAGAGATACTGTGGTCTGGGCCTCCTCCATGAGCAACAGAGCCTGGGGATGTGCTTCTCCGTGATCTGCCTGGAGTGGGGGACGTGCGCATGGACTTGAAAGGGAACAGGCAAATGGTTGGCTGAGCCAGGGACCACAGCAGCACCAAATGGAACTGTCTTTTAGCAAAACTGTTGCTGGCCAGTAAGTGAAAATAGACAAAGGGTTGCCATCCGCAGGATCCAGTTATTCATGGTTCTCTTGCAGGCTGCTGCAGTCATAAATTATTGTGCCATTCTTTTTAATGAATACATTCTCTACCTTGATTTCCTATGTGTTTAGACTTATTTCTGTGATTTTTATTCTTAGCATTTGTAATCTCTAACTAAATAAAACCAAAAATTAAAAAAAAACCATGGATGAGAATACACATGCATGTAAATTTTAAGACCGTGCTTCCATAAATGACACTCTGTTTTGTATTTGCCCTCTCTCACACTGAAATACTTTTTTAAAAAATGTATTTGGATTCACAATTCCAATTTTTTTTTAAAGTCTCCCAAAGCATCATTACTGTGTTGTGATTCAAAGTTAGCTTTTGTTTTTCAGGTTTTTGCATAACAACAAATTATCTAAAATCCCGGCTGGGAGCTTTTCTCATCTGGATTCATTAAAGAGACTGTAAGTGAAAGCAAGCACACAGACACAAAAACCTTATGATTTTCCCCCAAATAAATAAATCCCAAGCAATGATTTGCCTTTGTCTCCTTTGGCCGTGGAAGATCATTGCAATTCTAACGTGTAAGGGAGAAAATGGTTTCGTTAACCGTAGAGCGATAGAGGACGCAGTCTACTGAGCTTTCATGTATTCTCTTAGAAGTGACATTCAAAAGGAATACTGAAGATAGAATTTTCCTCGGTTCTCAGTAATTTCCTTGCTGGTCAAATCTAAAGACTCCCAAGACTTCCTTTTCCTTTAACTTTTATTTAAAAAGAGATGTGAGAAGTTCTGAAGAAAGTCTAACTCCTCCGGCCAGGCTTCAGAAGTTTTCCCTCGTTGCACATATGGTTACTGGTAGACTTCATTTCTTCCCACACTAAACAATTCAGAGCGAACCTCCCAATCCTGTTTGAGCCTCCAGCTGCCTCGCTTTTCTCTCTGCCTGTGTGAATAACTCGCCTTTACCCTGATCTGTCTCTTCATCCCGATCTCTGGGTATACTTCTGCACTGTTGATGGATTCAGGGTTGTTGTTTTTTCCGTCCGTAAGTCCCAGTTATCAGATAAAAGTCCAATGTCCTGCTTCCCAGAGCTAGTTGGAGGGCACGGAGGGGAAACATTACAAAGGTGTGCATCTCTCAGCTGTGTTGGAGGTCACGTTGTTGCTGGTGTCTTTCTGGTGTGATGTGCCCAGGTCCAGGTCCATGGGCGAGGGAATGTTAAGATTAAGTAGATATCAGAACATGGGGGGAAATAAATTTGTGTGGAAATAACACTTGGAATCATTGTGTTTCAAGGGTCATGAATAATCAGGAGGACCATTCATCCAGCCCCAGTCCATCTTGTCAAGTCATTTTCTACTTTCATTGCAGTTCTCACAGCAGGTGCTGCCTTACCGTCTTTTCTCCTCCGCCTGTGCTCTTTGTGCTCAGACCTACAACTGCTTGATGATTCTCTTTTTCTGTCAAAATTTCCTTACTTCTCAGAACTGGTTGCACCATAGCCATTTGGAG
Source organism: Phoca vitulina (assembly GCF_004348235.1). NCBI lineage: Eukaryota > Metazoa > Chordata > Mammalia > Carnivora > Phocidae > Phoca > Phoca vitulina. Next base: position 4,720,603 of record NW_022589728.1, on the reverse strand, counting down.
TAGTATGCGCATCGATTCTTGTTCGTTGTTATAAAAGACTTTATCTTTTAGAGCAGTTTTAGGTTCGCAGAAAGTACTGAGACTTCCCACATACCCTCTTTTCCTACACAGCCTCCCCCATGATCATCCTCCACTGGAGTGGTACCTTTGTTAAAATTTATACCCCATAATCACTCAAGTCCAATGTCCTGCTTCCCAGAGTTCACTCTTGGTATTGTACCTTGTATGAGTTTTGATGAATGTATGATAACATATATCATCACTATAATGTCATAACGGAATATTTTCTCTGGCTTAAAAGTCCTCTGTGTTCCACCTATGCATCCTCTCCTCCCCCTAAACTCTGGCACAAAACATTTTACTGTCTCCATAGTTTTGTCTTCTCTCGAATGTCATATAGTTGGAATCATACAGTATGCAGCCTTTTCAGATTAGCTTCTTTCGTTTAGTCATAGGCATTTAAGATTCTTCCATGTCTTTTCATGGAAATTACTAGCTAATTTCTTTTTAGAGTTGAATAATACTCCGTTGTCTAGATGTACCAGTTTCTTTATCCATTCACTACTGAAGGACATTTGTTGGCTTCCACATTTTGGCAATTATAAATAAAGCTGCTATAAACATCCATGTGTAGGTTTTTGAGGGGACAAAAGTTGCACTTCCTTTGGATAAATACAAAAGAACATGATGCTGGATGGCACGCGTAAAGTATGTTTAGTTTTATAAGAAATTGCCAGACTGTCTTTTGAAGTGGCTGTACCATTTTTTAGTCCCGCCAGCCGTGAATGACAGCTCGGTTGCTCCACACCCTCACCAGCATTTAGTGTCGTCAGTGTCCTGGGTTTGGCCATTCCAACACATGTGTAGTGTTACCTCATTATTGTTTTAACATTCTTGTTTTTAAGTCATATCTGGAAAATGAAAAATGCCAAGGCATTTTGTTACCAGGTGATAGGATGCTTTATTTTTGGTAGCGGGAAGAATTTTTTTTACTTGCCGTCTTTCTCTTTTGTTGGATTTATCACTTGTGGTTAGAGTCACTGTCTTTGTATATTTGCAATTATAATTCCCATTAAATGTTTCTTTTCTACATACATTTCCATCTGGGTATCATTCTTGACTTCTAAGACTCTCAGAAAGTCTTGAAATGCTCAATCTCTTGTTTGTTTTTTTAATCCCTTTCTATTATTCTTTCTTGTTAAATTTTAGTAGCAGCTTTTTTGTTCTAACTTCTTAAATTTAATGAAACAGCATTCACTCTATTGCTGGAACACACACAGAGAAATAAACACTAATAAAGAAGCAGAGGGAGACCTACGTACAGTGATGTGCCAGTATGTATCTTATATGCATGTGTTATATATATTTCAAACGTTTTAAGCCAAATATAAGAATGTTGTTGGTATGTTATGTTGATGAAATGTCTGTTTTCATAGATGGTACACTGATCACTTCTGGTCATGGTAAACTGACATACAGATGATTTGAGCAAACTCTTCCAGGGTTCATGAGATCTTGGTCAGTCTGAGATGGCAAGCACTGGTACCTAGTTATTCCAAATCCTCAAACCCATGCTTGTCCAAGCTGTAATTTACACATGAAAATCAGAATAAAGGAAAGTGACTGAGGGCTAGTAAATAAACTACACGTACCATCCAATAAATTCTATCTTCTACATTGAAGTCTCTCAACAGCTGGGGGAATGTCGCTTCACCGCTAGCACCTGGGAGTCCGAGAAACCTGTTTGAATCACATTTGCCCTATCACCCCAGGAGCTGTGTGTGACACCTGATAGCGGTTTCCCCACCTGTACCATATCATTTCTAACTCATGACAACCACATTCCTTCCAAGAGTACTGAAAAAATTAATGAAATGCTTTTTAACAGTGCTCTTGGGTCTGTAAGTGAAAGGGATTATGCAAGTACAAGTGATATATTACTCTATTTTCAAATAGAAAGATTTGAATTTGAATTTACTCCATGTTTTTCTTTCCCTTTCAAATTGCCCATTGAGCAGTGAACAGGCCCAAGTGAGTAATTATTTGGGTGTTGTGATTCTTGACTGAATACTATCAAAAGGCTGTTGTCTTTTATTTAGCACACTTGGTGTGACATTTGATTTAAGAGAACTTTCAAAATAGAGAACAGTAAAATGGCAATGATTTTAAGCATAGGGTACTACTAATAAGTATGGTCTAATACAGATTAAGACAACCCTCCTTTATTATTGATTTACTTGATAGCTTTTTATTTTTCAAAATTTATGGCTTTAAATTATAGGCAATGTTTCAAAGAATGCTTTCCCAGTATGAACTTGGAAACACTCTATTTATGGGCTCCCCAAATGGACTTTTGTACAAAAATACAGTTCTAGTACTATATATTTTTTTTCAAATATAAAGGAGGTTTTTAAGTGGCAAGTGAAAAAAAATTCCATAGTTGTTTTATTCATGTTTTGTATCCCTGCTATAGATGAATTTTTTAATTAAGTCAATGGTCATAAAAAAAAGAAATTAAATGTTATGCTCAAGTGTTGCTAAAACACACAAGCATGAGGATACATATGGGAAAATATTGATCACTGATTAATGGAGGGTTGATATATAAGCAATGATGATGTCAGGGAAATGGAAAATTCCAGACTATTAGGGTCCCATGACTATGATGTTCCCAAGGAGTTATGTTGATGTCCTGGCTTTTGTTCAGCTTGGAAATCTCATGGTGATACTAAAGCAAGAATTTACACCTTAATATTTAACAACAAAAAACTGTTTTTGATAAAATTACCAGACATTAAACTCAAAACATGAATTAAACTCAGAAACATGAATCAGAATGAAATTTAATGTTGAAATATATCTGCTTTTAGGCAAAGCAGCAGATAGAGTAAATCAGACAGTGATATGGAATAGCCAAGGACACTGAACCTAATACTTTGCTGAACAAGTGTTAGTCAACTGTTACGTCTTTTACATCACTCCAGACATGGCTGAAAGTGTTCTCCATTTCAGTTATGGCTTTTTTTTTTTCTCAGTTTCATGTGAAGTCTTGATAGAAGCATTAAGCAAATAAAATCCATACCATTCAGCAACTTTTTAATGAGTGTGAGATTTTTTTCCCCTTAATAATTAACAATTTAATGCTGCTAAATATAGCTACTCTTTTTAGAGTAATACAATTTAAGTACAATATAACTTAATCTTATGAACTAAGCATCTACAATATCCTTCACAAAATTATCAGACAATAAATCTTTCTTAAATTTATTTAAAAATTTACAGTTTTCTGGAATTATTATAATCCAAATCTAGAGAATAACATGATTTTTTTTTTACTTTTAGAAAAAACTGTTCTAGTAACTTGATGTTAATATAGACTCCTAAGTTAAAAGAGCTAGGATTTTTAATTTTATATGCCTATTGATTCTTTAAATTCCTTTGTTTCCCAAATGATTTTTAAGAACATTTCATACAATTATTAAAAAATTATGACATTTTAAAATTCTGCTTAAAAATCACATTCGGCATTACTTATTACAATAAAATTTGAACAATGTAACCCTTGTCGCTATCATAAATATATCCATATTATCATTTCATCTCTGGAACTCCCTTGTGCAGAATGTGACGTGATTACTGCTATAGACAGACTTCTGGATTTCATTTAGCTAATGCTGCCCTTTAACCCTTGGGATAGATGAAAGAGATAATTTATCATATCTGTGCCCTTTTGCTATACATCTTTTGGCAAGAATGGAGGTATACACCATAAATCACTTTGGTTATCTATCAATTTTATTTCATGAGGAAAAAAAAGTGCTGGAAAGGATTAGGAAAATATAGTAACACTTAGCAAAAGTGAAGAACTTGTGGGCCTAGATTAGGAAATATCACAAAAAAATATGACAGACCTGCCCATCACAGTCTCTAAGAGACACTTCCAGATGTGGACCTTTGTAAAATGGTGTGATTTTCAGTGATAGCCAGGCCTCTTAGTACACACAAAAAAGAAAATTTTAGAAGTCCCTGTCCCTAACCTTTAGGGAAAATTGAAAACACAAAGAAGCACATGCCTATCCATATTGGATGTCAAGGTGGTTTACAAGAGAAAAGAGCAAGTCATCTAGGGCAGCCGCACAAACTATACACAGCACATTTATAGGCCTCCTTTGGGTAAGAAAGCATCTACTCTTTTAAGTAACATCTATGAAAAAGTTTAGAAAAGCAACACCACCAAATATAAATTCTCTGTTCTTAACATGTAAAAGAACTATAACATTTCAGTATGTATAATTTTAATTCTTAGTCTTCTCTAAAACAAGGAAGTTTTCATTTTATCTTACAGTTATTTATTTAAATCAAATAGTATACTGCATGTTAAGTAAAATGTATGTTAAGTAAACCACTTTTTGAGTCTCAAAGTGCTTTCCAAAAATATTTAATATGAAAATATATCTATTTCTGTTCAAGAAATGCAAACAGGTAAGCATGTGTTTTAATCTGTTAATTGGTAGCTAGAAATTCTAGAGTAAAAAATATGACTGAAAAGGTAAATTACAGGAAGTTAAATATTTTAATTCAGAAGATTCAAAGAAATTAATAGTCACTTTCAACAGTTGTAATTCTTGCCTGCATGCCTAGGCGTCTGGATTCCAATGCTCTAGTTTGTGACTGTGATTTAATGTGGCTGGGGGAACTTATACAAGGCTATGCCCGAAATGGCCAAACTCAGGCTGCTGCTACATGTGAATATCCCAGAAGGCTCCAGGGACGCTCCATCGCTTCGTTAACAGTAGAGGAATTCAACTGTGGTATGCAATTTTCTCTGTGCGTGTAAAATGGAAATGTCTTTTGTTTGCCCCCTTTCTATAAAAGTTTGTTATATGATGTTGCATTTGGAAGAACATAATATCAGAAAATGTTATCAAGTTATTTAGTTAAAAGTATGGTCAATTTCCTTTTCAGCTTCTGCATTTTGATTTAAGGAAGTTTTTATCATTATAAACAGAGCTGGGACAGTCCTTGAGGATCATTTAATCCAACTTTCAAATTTCAAAGGAGAAATATAAAGATAACTATTTTCAACAAGGTCATAGGACACTGTGACCAGCATTAAAGTTTCCACTTAAACCAGTATTACTTAAGTGTTAATAATCAATAATTGAGGTTTTTCAACTTTAGATCAAATAATTATTAATATTCATAATAGTAATGCAAACTTTGGATTTGGTAAGCATAGTTCATATTCTAACAACTTCAATAATTCTCTCAGGCTTTATTTGAAGATCCAAGTATAGCTTCTTAGGAACTTTTTGGTTTTCGGGGCGCCTAGGTGGCTCAGTCAGTGCCTTCCGCTCAGGTCATGATCCCAGGGTCCTGGAATTGAGCCCCATGTAGAGTTCCCTGCTTAGTGGGGAGCCTGCTTTTCCCTCTCTCTCTGCTGCTCCCCCTGCTTTTGCTCTCTCTCTCTCTGTCAAATAAATAAATAAAATATTAAAAAAAAGAAATTATTTGATGCTCACTTCAAGTTTTTAATATAAAGGAATATCTACCTGTGTATCTATCTAATCTATTTTTATATATAGCTTTAAATATGAATAAATGAATATACTTACATACGTGTGCATGTGTGTGATAATTGGGCTCCTTGAAAATTTACTCAGGTGATAGCTTACAACAGAAATTTGCTTTCTAATGCCCTATTCATTGGAGGCCAATATTTGAATTTCTCTAAGCAGGTCATTTGAAAATTATATTAATATAATTTAATTCCATCCAGATGGAGAAGCAAAGTGACTTGGTCTTTATTTCCAAATAAATCTCAAATTTGTCCATACCTTCCATCTTTACTATCAACTTGGAGTTTATGTCATAGTCAAGTTTGCTGGGAATACAGAACATCTTAACTGCTGCCCCAGCTTTCATTTTCTTCCCTCTCCAATCTATTATATTTAGGGAGATCTTTTAAAACACAGATCTGATTATATAATTCTTTTGCTCTCTTTTATAGCTTTCCATGCCTTCAAATGAAACACCAAATCCTTAACAAGGTCACACTTTCTATATGTTGTAGCCCTTGGCTACTCTGTAAACTTGATTCATTCTGCCCCTGCCTCTGCCCAGTGATGTTTAGCCATCATGATGTTCTTTCAGTTCCTAGAAGTTCTTAAGATTTTTTCCAACTCAAGGACTGGCTATATGCTATTTACTCTGCCTACAGTATTCTTCTTGCCTCTCTTCTTTTAAGAGCCCTCTTCTTAAATATTAATTACTTGGAAAGGCTTTATTTAATTTTGCTCTCTACCCACCTTTTCCCTACCACACACACACTGAGTCAGGTCCCTTTTTATAATCTATCAAATAACCATTTACTTTTCTTAGCACTTATTACAACATTTTATTATACATTTTTGTGTTTGTTTACTTTCAGTTGCTTCAATGAAACTATAAGCCCATGAGTACAGAGACTTTGTTTTGATCACTGTTTTGTCACTGTCTTAGCACTGTGCCTGACACACTGTAATGTTGAATTATTTTTTAAAGTAAAAATGTAAATGAATCAAACAATTTTTCTAAAAAGGGTAAGGCCAAGATGTTGGTCATATGGACTTTTGATGAAGTGGTTAAGATTAAGAGAGATCTATGCAACATTCTCCAGACATGTTAGATCTGGTTATTTATTAATTATCGAAAGTCTCAAATGATGCACTTATTAAAGAAAGAGTTTTATCATTTAGAAAGGTTTAAAAAATTATGTTAAGTTTGCTGTAGAGGGCGCCTGGGTGGCTCAGTTGGTTAAGCGACTGCCTTCGGCTCAGGTCATGATCCCGGAGTCCCAAGATCAAGTCCCGCATCGGGCTCCCTGCTCGGCAGGGAGTCTGCTTCTCCTTCTGACCCTCCTACCTCTCATGCTCTCTGTCTCTCATTCTCTCTCTCTCAAGTAAATAAATAAAATCTTTAAAAAAAAAAAAAAAAAAAGATTTTTAAAAAAAAAAAAAAAAAGTTTGCTGTAGAAAGGCAAAATTCCCTTTTTTACATTGTTCTCTATAATTTAAATTCAATAATATTATCTGGTTCATTAAATATCAATCACTCCACTTCTTTATTAAAATAATTTAAATGTTTCCATGTTTTACCACTAATTATTATTTGAGAATGGAAACATTCATTTATATTAATAAGTAATTTTGCTCAACCAGGTTTGAGGTCTAGACATACAAATTCTTATAAATTTTATAAAGTGGGTAGTTAGATGGCTAATTGTCTAGAAGAATGCCTACAAAATTGCAAGCTCAACTGAAGTACTTGGCTTGAAATATTGACCCATAAAATCAAACTCCTTCCAGAAATATGGCTGTAAAAGGCACAGGGAAATTTATTTAATTTACTTCATTGGAGATTCCTTTATGCAGTGTATCAAACTTCTAAAGTTTTGTTAAATATATGTCTAACATTGAAACTGGTATGTTACTGGGTAGAAGCAATACAATTTGTAAAACTTTAATGTAGAGGGATTAAAATTATCTGTAGTCCTTTGTCAATAATATCTTAGAGTACTGTAATTTTGTATCTTTAAAAGTATACCAATAATTCTTCTGTTACAGAGAGTCCTCGAATTACTTTTGAGCCCCAAGATGTGGAAGTAACATCAGGGAATACTGTCTACTTTACTTGCCGGGCTGAAGGAAACCCCAAACCAAAGATTATTTGGATACATAACAAGTAAATACTGAGCATGGGCATGTGTTGTATTCTCTTTCAAATTTCATTAATTCATTTATCTTGCTTCAAGTTTATCTAGAGATGAATTTTCCAAAATTGTCAGTATTTCTGGATATTTCATAAAAATGTCTTTTAACTTTCATCTTTTGACTTGCCCAAATATCTGGAAGACTTCTTAAAATTGTATATTTCCAGACATCAAAGACTGTGAAATTGAGTAAAGGAATTTTGTATTATTTCTAGAAGGAAATATTGGGATAATAACAAACTAGTATGTTTTAAAATCTGAACATAATTAAATATAACCTCACCTTAATTATTTTAGTTTCAACCTGGTATTTTACATTTGATGTTGTAAATTTCACATAGTAAATCAGTATAACATTATATAAGTGAATTGGCAATAAAAGATATGCAAGATTACTTAAAATACTAGTCATTTATTTTATTTTTATTGCACTATTTGATAAAACATGGTATCTACTAGTCTAAAAGGCTGTGAATGTAAAGTTGAATAGTAATAACAAACTTATAAAAAGTTAAAATAAAAGTTTAAAAGAGGAGTGGGAAATGAATTATATACTTGATACAATTCAATGATAGTACTTGGACAATTATATTATCATTAATTACATTATTGGTAAACAGCATGGTTCGCATGTGTCTCTTCCATGCCTCCACAAAATTTCATTGTTTGTTTTCTGTCATGTGTATGATCAACTCTAAATTTTAATGCTTTTCTTTGTAAAATATTCTGATATAGTTTGTGTCTTTTTTGTATATAATTTGTATTTGTAATTGTAGTAAGAAACCCAGACATGTTTGTAAAATGTGTTTTTAATTCTAGCAAAAAACTAATAAGTATAGGTTAAAAATAGCTTGGAAAGAAGGCAATTATGAACACTATTAAATCTGGAATCTGGCCCAGGAGAAAGACTTCAACTGATAGAAGACATCAATTTATTTCCATCTGGAGATAGTTCAATGGTACTTGAGAAGTAGAAATTGCTGCTTATAATGTCTTCCAACTGCTTGCTCTGCCTTCTTAAAGTTTAAATTAAGTCATTATGTGTTCAAGGTTATAAAGGTACTGACTAGTATTCAGAAAGGGACAAATAAAAAATCATATTGCTTGATGGAATGTATGACATACGGGTTTTAAATATGGTGACTAAGGAAACTAAGATGCATTTCAAAAGAAACAAAGAAATTGAAAAAGAAGGAATAAAATGAAGGAAAGGTGAAGCATAGGCAGAAGTTTCTGTTATAATATTAGCCATTTCATATAGAAAAAGAATAGAAATGAAAGGGAAGAATTTATACCAAGAAATGTGTAACATTAACAAGTCTTGCTGATTATTGGTCATAAAGTATTTTTTAATAAAAAGATAATATATATACTGAAAGTGATGAAATATACCCTATATTACAACAGGTAATTTGAAATAAACATCTCTTTAACATAAACCAAGCTAAGAAAAAAAATACTGCCAATTCATTAGAAGCAACCTAGGTGTTCCTTCCTTAACATTCTCCTGTTTTCCTCCCCTGGAGATAACCTCTATCCTGACATTAGGGTCCATAGAACAGTGAGTTAAGAACTGGTTAGACACAAGCAAAGGTGGAATTAGAGAATTAGAGGGTATGTCTGTTGGAGTATATTAGCTATCAAGATGGTTAAGAAACATGGAAACTATAATCCAAAGGTCCAGGACATATCCAATAAAGAATTCCAGAAAGAGAAGTTAAAATAATGAGCTGGAGTCAATGTTTAGAGAAGTAACAATGAGAAATTTTCCAGAAATGAAAAAAATCATGAGATTTCAGATTAAGAAAGGTACTGATTCCCAACAAGGACTTAAAAAAGAAATCTGTATCTGGTGCATTATGATCAGAAAATTGAAAGAGATGGAAGAGGAGCAAGATGGCAGAGGAGTAGGAGACCTAAATGTCATCTGGTCCCACGAATTCAGCTAGATAATTATCAAACCATTCTGAACACCTACAAACTCAACAGGAAATTGAAGAAAAGATTAGCAGCAACTCTCTGAACAGAAAAGCCTCCACTTTTTGGAAGGTAGGACGTGCGGAGAAGTGAATCTGAGGCGATATTTGGGAAGATAGACTGCAGGGGGAGGGAGCCTCTGTCAGTCGGCTACTGGCAAGTGATAGAGAGTGGAACACAAAATTGGAATATTTAGAAGTCTGCTCTGCTGAGGGACGACACTCCAGTGGCTAAGTGGGGGGTGGAACCCTCGCTGGGACAGTGTGGTCTCAGGACAATGAGGGTCACAGAAAGACCAGGGGTAACTGAGTGCAGCACAGCTCCCAGGTATTGGAGCAGGGAAGCCAGCTCCAGAGACGAGGAGTGGGGCCTCAGACCTGGGTTGCCATAAACCGTGATCTGCGGCACAGTCAGGCCACTGCTCTTTGGGGAGGGACACAACAAGCGGCAGATCCGGGGAGACTCCCCTTCCTCCCCTGGGAGGAGCAGCACGGGAGTGCACCGTAGGGATCTGCAGGGTTTGGAGACTCCAAACAGGGTCGAGTGCCAGAGATAAAAACGCTTGGTCACAGGCCAGGTGAGCACGGAGTGTGGCCAGAAACAGGGGAGACAGGAGTGATTGACTGCTTTTCTCTGGGGGCTTGCTGAGGAGTAGGGCCCCAAGTTCTCGGCTCCTCTGGGGTGGAGATTGGGAGGCAGCCATTTTCACTCTCATCCTCCAAAGCTGTACGGAAAGCTTGCAGGGAACAAAAGCTACCAAGAGCAAACACAAGCAGCATTTAGCCCAGCCCCCGGCAAGGGCAGGGCAATTTTGCCTCATGCAAAGACATTTGAGAACCACTGCAACAGGCCCCTCCCCCACAAGATCAGCAAGAACAGCCAATCAAGACCAAGTTTACTAATCAATGATAATGGCAGAACTCCAGCAGTAGGGGAATACAGCACATAGAGTTCATGGCTTTTTTCCCCCTGATTCTTTAGTCTTTCAAAGTTAAATTTTTTAATTTTCTTTTTTTTCTTTTTCTATTTTTTTTGAATTTTTCTTTTTCCCTTTCTCAACCAACATCTTATCAATCTCTTTTTTAAAAATCTTTTTTATTTTTCATTTTTAGAGTCTTATTCTATCCCTTCATAGTAGTTAACCTTATTTTTGCTATATATATTTATATATATATAAGTTGCTTATATATATATATATATAAGTTGTTCTCTCTTTAAAATTTTGGGATACAGTTTCTTCTAACAGATCAAAATATATCCTGAATCTCTAGTGTAGGGCTTTGTTCTAGTCCCTGCCTGATCATATTCCCTCCCTTTTTTTTTTTTAATTTCTCTTCTTTTTTCAAACAACTTCTTATCTTATCAATTCCTTTTATAAAATCTTTTATAATTTTCATCCTTATAGTCATATTCCATCCCTTCATCATGTTTACCCTTATTTTTGTACATATATAAGTTTTTCTTTCTTTAAAATTTTGGGAGGCACTTTCTTTTAACAGACCAAAACACACCCAAAATCTAGTGTGTGGCACTGATCTATGCACCAGCCTGATCATATTTGATCATATTCTTCTTTTTTAATCTTTTTCTTTTTTTCCCTTTCTTTCCCTTTATTTTTCCCCGGTTTCAGATCTCTTTTGATTTGTTTAGTTTCTGGGGTCGTTGTTACCCTGTTAGTATTTTGTTCTCTCATTCATCTATTCTCCTCTGGACAAAAGGACAAGATGGAAAAAGTCACCTCAAAAAAAAGAACAAGAGGCAGTACCAACTGCCAGGGACCTAATCAATATGGACATTAGTACGATTTTGGAACTAGAGTTCAGAATGACAGTTATAAAGATACTAACTGGGCTTGAAAAAAGCAGGGATGATACTATAGAAACCCTTTCTGGAGAAATAAAAGAACTAAAATCTAACCAAATCAAAATCAAAAAGGCTATTAATGAGGTGCAATCAAAAATGGAGGCTCTAACTGCTAGGATAAATGAGGCAGAAGAAAGAATTAGTGATATAGAAGACCAAACGGTGGAGAATAAAGAAGCTGAGAAAAAGAGAGATGAACAACTACTGGATCACGAGGGCAGATTTCTAGAGATAAGTGATACCATAAGAAGAAACGATATTAGAATAATTGGGATCCCAGAAGAAGAAGAGAGAGAGGGGGGCAGAAGGTATATTGGAGCAAATTATAGCAGAGAACTTCCCTAATTTGAGGAAGGAAACAGGCATCAAAATCCAGAAGGCACAGAGAAGCCCCCTCAAAATCAATAAAAATAGGTCAACACCCCGACATCTAATAGTAAAACTTATGAGTCTCAGAGACAAAGAGAAAATCATGAAAGCAGCTTGGGACAAGAGGTCTGTAACCTACAATGGTAGAAACATTAGATTGGCAACAGACTTAGCCACAGAGACCTGGCAGGCCAGAAAGGACTGGCATGAAATATTAAGAGTACTAAATGAAAAAAAATATGCAGCCAAGAATACTATATCCAGCTGGGCTGTCATTGAAAATAGAAGGAGAGATCAAAAGCTTCCAGGACAAACAAAAAGTAAAGAATTTGCAAACACGAAACCAGCCCTACAAGAAATATTGAAAGGGGTCCTCCAAGCAAAGAGAGAGCCTAAAAATAACATAGACCAGAAAGGAACACAGACAACATACAGTAACAGTCACCTTACAGGCAATACAATGGCACTAAATTCATATCTTTCAATAGTTACCCTGAATGTAAATGGGCTAAGTGCCCCAATCAAAAGACACAGGCTATCAGATTGGATAAAAAAACAAGACCCATTGATATGCTGTCTGCAAGAGACTCATTTTAGACCCAAAGACACCTCCAGATTGAAAGTGAGCAGTTGGAAAACCATTTATCATGCTAATGGACACCCAAAGAGAGTTGGGGTGGCAATCCTAATATCAGACAAATTAGATTTTAAACCAAAGACTATAATAAGAGATAAGGAAGGACACTGTATCCTACTTAAAGGGTCTATCCAACAAGAAGACCTAACAATTGTAAATATCTATGCCCCTAAGATAGGAACAGCCACTTATATAAGCCAATTAATAACAAAATCAAGAAACACATTGACAACAATATAATAATAATAGGGGATTTTAACACCTCCCTCACTGAAATGGACAGATCATCTAAGCAAAAGATTAACAAGGAAATAATGACATTAAATGACACACTGGACCAAATGGACTTCACAGATATATTCAGAACATTCCATTCCAAAGCAACAGAATACACATTCTTCTCTAGTGCCCATGGAACATTCTCCAGAATAGATTACATCCTAGGTCACAAATCAGGTCCCAACAGGTGCCAAAAGATTGGAATCATTCCCTGCATATTTTTGTACTGCAATGCTTTGAAACTAGAACTCAATCACAAGAGAAAAGTCAGAAAGAACTCAAATACATGGAGGCTAAAGAGCATCCTACTAAAGAATGAATAGGTCAACCAGGAAGTTAAAGAAGAATTTTAAAAATTCATGGAGACAAAAGACAGTGAAAATGTAACTGTTCAAAATCTTTGGGATGCAGCAAAGGCAGTCCTAAGAGGAAAGTATATAGCAATACAAGCCTTTCTCAAGAAACAAGAAACATCTCAAATACACAACCTAACCCTACACCTAAAGGAGCTAGAGAAAGAACAGCAAATAAAGCCTAAACCCAGGAGGAGAAGAGAAATAATAAAGATCAGAGCAGAAATCAACAAAATAGAAACCAAAAGAACAGTAGAACAGATCAATGAAACTAGGAGCTGGTTCTTTGAAAGAATCAACAAGATTGATAAACCCCTGGCCAGACTTACCCAAAAAGAAAAGAGAAACGATCAAAATAAATAAAATCATGAATGAAAGAGGAGAGAGCACAACCAACTACAAAGAAATACAAACAATTATAAGAACATATGAGCAACTATATGCCAGCAAATTAGATAATCTGGAAGAAATGGATGCCTTCCTAGAGATGTATCAACACCCAAAACTGAACTAGGAAGAAACAGAAAACCTGAACAGACCTATAACCACTAAGGACATTGAAGCAGGAATCAAAAATCTCCCAACAAAGAGCCCAGGGCCAGATGACTTCCCAGGGGAATTCTACCAAACATTTAAAGAATAATTAATACTTATTCTTCTAAAACTGTTCCAAAAATTGAAATGGAAGGAAAACTTCCAAACTTGTTTTAAGAGGCCAGCATTACCTCGATCCCAAAACCAGACAAAGACCCCACCAAAAAGGAGAATTACAGACAAATATCCCTGATGAATATGGATGCAAAAATTCTCACCAAAATACTAGCCAATAGGATCCAACAGTACATTAAAAGGAGTATTCACCACGACCAAGTGGGATTTATTCCTGGGCTGCAAAGTTGGTTCAACATCCACAAATCAATCAATGTGATACAATACATTAATAAAAGAAAGAACAAGAATCATATGATCCTCTCAATAGATGCAGAAAAAGCATTTGACAAAGTACAGCATTCTTTCTTGATCAAAACTCTTCAGAGTGTAGGGATAGAGGGTACATACCTCAATATCATAAAAGCCATCTATGAAAAACCCACAGCGAATATCATTCTCAATGGGGAAAAACTGAGAGCTTTCCCCCTAAGGTCAGGAACACGGCAGGGATGTCCACTATCACCACTGCTATTCAACATAGTACTAGAAGTCCTAGCCACAGCAATCAGACAACAAAAAGAAATAAAAGGCATCTGAATTGGCAAAAAAGAAGTCAAACTCTCACTCTTTGCAGATGATATGATACTTTATGTGGAAAACCCAAAAGACTTCACCCCAGAACTGCTAGAACCCATACAGGAATTCAGTAAAGTGGCAGAAAATGCACAGAAATCATTGGCATTTCTATACACCAACAACAAGACAGAAGAAAGAGAAATTAAGGAGTCAATCTCATTTACAATTGCACCCAAAACCATATGATACCTAGGAATAAATCTAACCAAAGAGGCAAAGAATCTGTACTCAGGAAACTATAAAATACTCATGAAAGAAATTGAGGAAGACACAAAAAAATGGAAAAACATTCCATGCTCATGGATTGGAAGAACAAATATTGTGAAGATGTCAATGCTACCTAGAGCAATCTACACATTTAATGCAATCCTTATCAAATAACACCAACTTTTTTCAAAGAAATGGAACAAATAATCCTAAAATTTGTATGGAACCAGATAAGACCCTGAATAGCCAGAGGAATGTTTAAAGCTGGTGGCATCACAATTCCAGACTTCAAGCTCTATTACAAAGCTGTCATCATCAAGACAGTATAGTACTGGCACAAAAACAGACACATAGATCAATGGAACAGAATCGAGAGCCCAGAAATGGAACCTCAACTTTGTGGTCAACTAATCTTTGACAAAGCAGGAAAGAATGTCCAATGGCAAAAAGACAGTCTCTTCAACAAATGGTGTTGGGAAAATTGGACAGCCACTTGCAGAAGAATGAAACTTGACTTTTTCCTTACACCACACACAAAAATAGACTCAAAATAGTTGAAAGACCTCAATGTGAGACAGGAGTCCATCAAAATCCTAAAGGAGAACACAGGCAGCAACCTCTTCAACCTCAGCCATAGCAACTTCTTCCTAGAAACATCACCAAAGGCAAGGGAAGCAAGGGCAAAAATGAGCTATTGGGACTTCATCAAGATAAAAAACTTTTACACAGCAAAGTAAACATCAACAAAACCAAAAGACAGCCCACAGAATGGGAGAAGATATTTGCAAACGACATATCAGATAAAGGGCTATAAAGAACTTCTCAAACTCAACACCCAAAGAACGAATAATTCAATCAAGAAATGGGCAGAAGACAAGAACAGACATTTTTCCAAAAAAGACATCCAAATGGCCAATGGACACATGAAAAAGTGCTCAACATCGCTCAGTATCAGGGAAATCCAAATCAAAACCTCAGTGAGAGACCACATCACACCAGTCAGAATGACTAAAATTAACAAGTCAGGAAATGACAGATGTTGGTGGGGATGTGGAGAAAGGGGAACCCTCCTACACTGTTGGTGGGAAATCAAGCTGGTGTAGGACTCTGGAAAACAGTATGGAGGTTCCTCAAAAAGTTGAAAATAGAGCTACCATACAATGCAGCAATTGCACTACTGGGTATTTACCCCAAAGATACAAATGTAGGGATCCAAAGGGGTATGTGCACCCTGATGTTTATAGCAGCAATGTCCACAATAGCCAAACTATGGAAAGAGCCAAGATGTCCATCAACAGATGAATGGATAAAGAAGAAGTGGTATATATATACAATGTAATATTATGCAGCCATCAAAAAAAAAAAAAAAAGAAATCTTGCCATTTGCAATGATGTGGCTGGAACTAGAGGGTATTATGCTAAGCGAAATAAGTCAATCAGAGGAAGACAAATATCATATGATCTCACTGATATGAGGAATTTTTAATCTCAGGAAACAAACTGAGGGTTGCTGGAGTGTGGGGGGGGTGGGAGGGATGGGGTGGCTGGGTGATAGATATGGGGGAGGGTATGTGGTATGGTGAGCTCTGTGAATTATGTAAGACTGTTGAATCACAGACCTGTACCTCTGAAACATATAATACATTATATGTTAAAAAAAAAAGCTAGTAGGAAAGGAAAAATGAAGGGGGGGAATCGGAGGGGGAGATGAACCATGAGAGACGATGGACTCTGAGAAACAAACTGAGGGTTCTAGAGGGGAGGGGGGGGGATGGGTTAGCCTGGTGATAGATTTTCAAGAGGGCAGGTATTGAATGTAGCACTGGGTGTTATACGCAAAGAATGAATCATGGTACACTACATCAAATACTAATGATGTAATGCATGGTGATTAACATAACATAATAAAATTTAAAAAAAGAAAATGGAAAGAGATAAAATCTTTCAATCTAAGATAATTTTCAGATTACCCACAATGCATAACAATTACACTGACAGTTAACTTTAAACACCAGAAGGTAATTATATATATTTAGTTTGTTAAAGGGAAAAAAATCTAGTTTCCTTCAGTTTTATATTCAGCTAAATTATCTGACAAGTAAAATAAAGACATTTTCAAGGAGTTGAGGCTTACTTGGGGATATTTGTGAAAAGTATTACAAATAAGGAAGATATGATATGCAAGAAGTAAAGGTGAAAACAAAGTATTTTTAAACATGTTGATAAATATGAGTAAACTGAGATTGTTAAAGTATTGACCAAGTTTAAAGTAAGAGAGAAGTAAAATATTAGATGATACTTACAAAAATATTGTAAGGAGAGAGGACATAAATAAATAATTTTTCATGCCTCATTTTTGAATTGTACAATGATATTGACTGGATTTTGAGAAGTCAAGAGGCCTGTTAAAAATTATGATAAAATACTAAGATAAGGAAGAGAATACAATTTTCATACTAAGAGAAGCGAAAGAGTGATTAAAGAAAAATGGACCAATCAACAAAAGGAGAGGAGAGATAGAATTAAAGTAAAGGAATGGCAAAAGACAGAGAAAATGAACAGAATATCTCATCAGAAATAAGCTTAAATACATTAATAAAAACAATGAATGCACAGAATTAAGTAGCCTTTTGAAAGATGTAAGATTGAATTAAAAAATTCAGCTATGTGCTATTTATGTTTATTTAAAACATTATGATATGGGGAGGTGGAAGCTAGATGGGTAAACACATAACAGCAAAGTTGTCTAAATAAAATAAAGGTGCTATATATATCCAGATTAATATCAACCAAAATAAATTTGAAAAAGTTATAATTGCATATCATTAGATCATAAGTGATAAAAGCAACAATTCACTGGGAGATAAGATTCACAAACCTTTGTATACCTAACAAAGTAGCTGTCTGAAAATAAAACAAAATTAAGAGGATTACCAGGATTAATCGGCAGAAAGTCAATTATAGGGAGAAATTGCAGTACTCTTCTCTTAGAAAGAATAAGAACAAAAATTAATAGGAACAACATAGGAAGGCTGGTTTTATATCTAACACATATATCCACTACATAAAAAGCTACACTATGCTATGTTTTCAAGTAACTATGGAATGTTTATCAAAATTGATCACATATAAAGAAACAAAAGTCTCAACTCATAGTAAAGAACCAACTTCATAAAGACCCCTTTTCTTTTAACATAATTTAATAAAATTAGAAATCAACCATTTATTGATGTTTGGAGATTCTTTAGGTTTCTCAGGAGGAGAGTAAAGTGATTACAGTACCTAGAAATAATAATCAAATAATTTTTTAATAAATGATTGAATTCAAAGAGGAGGGAAAGCATTCTAATTGGAGAACGAATAAGTAAAGGCACAGGATGGAAATCAATTATGATTGGATTTAGGAAAGAGGGTAGATCATATTTGTTGGAATAGAGGTTTTACCTATGAGTATAAGAGGAAAAGATTGCAAACAACTGGAAGGCTATGACTTTGGCTTTTAATTTATGATCTTTGAGTGCCACTAGATGTTGAGCAAGATAGTCACAATACTAAAGAGGTTTCTAAACCAACCATGTTTTTCTTACTGTTGAGGTTCTAGATTGTGGGAATTTTGGCCATTTAAAAAAAAATGAAACTGTGGCAAATATTAGTACAATAGTTACAATAGATTACAAACAAGCCTTATAATTACATTCTGCTTATAGTTTTTCACTATATGCCTTCTTATGTGGAAGATATTTTAAATTTATGGGCATAGATGATAACTTATTCATCTTTATATTTCTGGTACCTAGCCACAGGGCCTAATTCTTAGAAAGCACTTAATAAATGCTTGCTGCAATGAATTGCCTTTAATAAATCAAATGTGTTTATTGGCACATTTTCAAGAGAAAAAGGCTAGGTAAATTCTACTTAAGCAAACCTTTGTGTTTTTACATATGATTGCTACTTGGTTTGCATCAAATTGACAATGTGATACATATATTGAATCATGAAGACTTGTTTTGAATTTTTGAAGGAATATCATGATTCATGAGCAAACAACTTTTATCAGTGTAGTGAAGAAGATAGGAACAAAGGGGGAAATAACCAGGAAAAGGAATGGTGCATTTTAAATTTATGGGTGTGATGTGATGCTGTTGGTTTTAAATCATTCTAAAGAGTGAAAATTGGTGAATTCTCTTGCATTGTCTAGTCAGAAGATAGATATCATGTACACATTTGGTAACTTTTGATATTTTAGGAGTCAGTTTTAGAACAAAAATTTTTTTCGCCACATTTGCTTTATTTCTCTGTGTGTAATGTGTGTATGCAACTATTTTTCTCCTCCTCCTCTTCTTCTCCCTCCTTTTTCTTTTGTCTGAATTCTCCATCACATGGAGGCTGAGACAAATGCCATGTTGTACTAGTCTGTCCTTTTACATGACTGCCTCCATGAAGGAAGGGACTGTGTCTGTCATATCATTCCAAGGAGTTGGGAAGAGTTAAATTATAGTTTATTATAAAAAGGATATAACTCAGGAACAGCCAGATGGAAAAGATGCATAGGGCACGGTATGTGGCGAGCTTCTATGCTTTCTGAATGTGACACTACCTAAATCTCTATGTGTTTACCAGCTCAGAAGCTCCTGGAACAAATTTTAAGGAAACTAATTCATCTTTGGAAAAGGTGAAATTCCATTATTGCTGGCATGTTCCTTTGCAAGTAGGCTTATTTGGGTTCAAGGTTAGATGATTTTAGAATTGTGTTTAAAGTAATTCATTTAATACTAAATAAGACTTTTGAATTTGTGCACTTATAAAAAAAAACAAAACATGTTTTCTGATGTTCATTGCATGCTCCTGGCACTGAGTAGTTGTGGCAGTCTATATTTACAGGAATATCTAGGATGTAGTTTCTTATGCTTTGCATTGCTGGCCTTTCAAAAGCAATATAGTTTTTCCTAAAGCTAATCTCTTCAAAAATAGCAACTTGAAGTTCTCATTGACTAACTGGTAGTTCTTAAAATTAGGCTTTTCAGTGGGCGAAGAAGAACAGATTGCGTCTATCTGTCCTGTCTTCTCTTCTGCTCCGCTCTAAAAGAATGGATGTGAAATTTGGCCATTATGTGCCTCTTTATCCCTTGTGATGAAAACTGCTGAATAAGGATGGTTTCTCCATCTCTTTAATTTAACATGCTTTAGTTTTTACATATATGAAAAGATGAGTTATTACTCTTCAGTGTTGGCACATTTTTAAATTAGTAGGACAAATGTTTATTTGGAAGCCATTTGCTTTGTAAAACAAACAAATTATAAAAGAAATAAATGAAATCCTCTCAATGGGCTTTTTCCTCTATTAAGGGTGTTATTGATGGGTGACATATAGTAAGTGTTTAATAAATACCTATTGAGTGATGAATGTATGTTGGGGGAAATTTTTTATGTTTAATATTTTTATAGTACTAAGCATACTCATGTGAACATCTATATTCCTCCTCACACATGATTATTCAGTATTTTTAAAGGGGAAAAATACTCTGGTAAGACAAAAAAATTCTGTTGAAACTTCTGACATATATTTATGTGTCAGTAGCTTTGCATTTATTGCTAAAGATAACCCAAAAAAACCACATTACTGATGTCTGAACTTTCTGGATGATAATCTTCACTACTGTGCTCAATGGATATTCCATTTCAACTGATAAACAGCATTTTTCTAGTATCTCCAAAATGGTCCAGTTCAGTTAAGAGGGCCTAATCTCCAACAACTGGGTAAATGGGTGTGCTTATTTAATGCCATGTTGTATAATTGTCCTCGGCTTTGAGCTATGTTGCCTTGAATATGAATATTTCCCTACTCCTCAACAAAATATAAGTGCATACTGAATGACTCACAGAAAAGAGGTGGAAAGCTTACATATCACCACCTGATGATTCCACTTTTTTAAAAAATAGGAATTCAGAGGTATAACAATGTGCTGAAGTATATTTCATATTGGAGAGATGCTTCAGTGTTCAAATTCATGCTGCCTTGGAAAGCCAGACATTTAAACCTCCTTCCTTTCTATCATGTCTTGACTTGAAACCTGTGTTTAGGATACAATCTCAGAAAAAGGAAGGGGCTACTAGGATTTAAATTAAAATGATCTGAATTATTAAGACAATTTAGAAATCAACAAGTTGATGTAAATAAAACATATTTATAAGGTACTATATTTTCAGTCTTGGTGTTTTCAATATGATTAGGATTCAATAATATGTATGTAAAATGTGTATTTCCAGCCACTCATTGGATTTGGAAGATGATACTCGACTTAACTTGTTTGATGATGGGACACTCATGATACGAAACACTCGTGAGTCAGACCAAGGTGAATATCAGTGTATGGCCAGAAACTCAGCTGGGGAGGTCAAGACACAGAATGCCATGCTCAGATACTCCAGTCCTCCAGGTACAACATTTTCCCCCCCCCGATTGAACTTAATGTATATGCATCAGTTCTCCATAGTTATTTGCACTAGAAAATGACTTCATATTGTTTCTTTAAGGTATGGAATGCTTAAAAGTGAAACAGTTGCCATTGTCTATCACTTCCTAATTTTTTACAGAAACTTGAGGTTTTTTTCTCCTGAAGTTTATTTTAATTTCTTGCCTTAGTTCTATTCTTTTCTAGTCACAATAGGTGCTGTCCCAAGGCTGTCATTGTCTTTTTGATTACCCATCCAGCTTCCTCAGAAGATGACCCAGCATCCTCAGAGGGAATCAGTGGTACCTAGGCAGGATTATCAACCTTTCTAAAAAATAATTTAATTATTCAGTCATAATTAATTCACCCAACACATATTTATTGAATGCACACTGAGCTAGCCGTTGAAGATTGTATAGTTAACAACCTATGCTCCTTTAACTTTCCAGGAGCTTTGCTTTGCCATAATTTCAGTGGCTTAACAGACACAATAGCCATGACAGATTTTTTAGTAATATCATTATCAGGAAGGTGATGGAAATAGTGAGACACTATGTCTTACTTTACTGAGTCTATAGTCTATTAGGTGATAGCCATAATTCAACAAAATGGTAAGTTTTATGATGGATAAGGAAAGGGGATAGAAGCAGAAAGGATAGTTGTGTGCTGGTAAATGTTTGTTTGTTTGTTTAGTTATTTATTTATTTTTAAAAGATTTATTTATTTATTTTAGAGAGAGAGAGCACACCTATGCACAGGGGTGGAAGGGGCAGAGGAAGAGGAAGTGAGAGGGTCTCACGTAGACTCCCTGCTGAGCACATAATCCAACGTGTGGGGGCTTGATCTCATGACCCTGAGATCATGACCTGAGCTGAAATCAAGAGTTGGACACTTAACTGTGAGCCATCCAGATACCCCACTGGTAAATGTTTAAAAACTGGCTCTGGGGGTGAGGGCAAAGCCCCAATTTGCAGTATTTGCCAATGACTGACATGACATCACTGAATTTGGAGTTAGGAAGAGATGTGTAGTAGTACACCATTGCATAGTATTTCCACCATGCAGACACAATAATCTCAAGACCTTAGATCATAGTAAAATGCAAAATAATTAGAAGCGGTAAATGTCAGAATTTATCTTTGATATTAATGAGATTTATTTAGTTGTAAGTTTATGTAATTTAATTTTTAATAATGGCTATGCTTAACAGTCAGTTTGAAAAATTCCAAAAATTTGATAACTGGCTTTCCAGAGCCAGCTCCAACAGACCCCTGACAGAGGAGGAGCACTTAGATCAGACTTGGAGATCTGTGTTCATTCATGGAAGGATTTTCCAGGACCAGTGACATCTAAGCTGAAAGCAAGAAGTAGAAAACAGCCAGATAAATAGGATTGAAACCTTATCTTAGTAGAAAGGGCAGTAAAGGTAGAGAGAGCAGCGCACATTCAAGACATGAAGTTCTGGATGTCTGGATGATACAGATGAAGGGTTGGGAATTACATGAGATTTGATGAATTGTAAGGCAGAGTTGAACATTCATGACTGTACTCTAAGTGTTTCAAAATTAGATTTCTCTTTTACAAAGAACTCCCAAGCAGCAGTTTGGAGGACAAGCAGGAGGACAGAGTAAGGTGAGGAGGTCGCTGCATCGCTGTGGTGACGATGCAGAGGAGAGTAGTGACATTGGCAGTGATGGAGGGAATAGAGAAAACATCCCTGAATGAAGCGTTATTCCAGGAGAAATAATACATTTGAATCAGAGATTGACTGAATATGGGAATTCCTTACAGAGTTTGTCAGTAATTTCTGATTGGCAAACCCACTAGCTCCTTCCAAAGTGTCATTCACTTTGCCCTCCAGGTCAAGCCTGACACTGCACACTGGAGTATTCCTACTTTGACTTCTGGGCACCACTTCCTCCTGATCCTTTCTGAAGGTCCTCTCCTTCTTTCCCAAGGCCTTCAGCCTGCCTCAACTGTGCCATTCCTCACACCCTCCCCACCTGCTCTTTGTCCATTCTGCCTGCCCTAACCACATTTCTTCTTCCTCCATTGAGCTCTCCTTGAGTTTTAAAGCAATTCCCAAACATCCAACTTGAGTAATTAATGTACACTTCAAAGATTTTATTGCTGGTATCTTTCCTGAGATTTAGCTTGATCTCACTACTGTCTTATTGTTCATTTTCAGTATATGTGCTGCCGAAGTGAGCACTATTGTTCATTTTCAAATGTAAATTTTTTGTGTTCCTCAAGCACATTCACCTGCACTCCATCTTACATTTTCCATCACTGTTGATATTATTATCTTCCCAAAACTTCAGATTCAGCCTCCATTGCTATCTTGTCTTCATCAAGTCTCTAGAAATTTGGTTCCAAGATGTATCAGATTGTCTTCCTTTTCATTTCCACTGCCATTGATTCACTTCAAAAACCTTTCATACCTCAATTATTATAACAGTTCTTTCCATTTCTCTATAGCACTTTATACCTTACTGTAATATAATGATTTCCAAGGTATGTTGTAGTTCTTCAGATTATGTGGTTTGTCTTCTGTCCTTGTAGCTAAAGCATAAGCTTATGAAGAAAGGGGTATCCTGTGCATCTTTGTATCTTTCCAACATCTAGCATTTTATCTAACTTAAGGCATTCAATATTGTTAAAATTAAATTAAATCTTGCTTGTTGAATTAGATTAAATAAATTTATCTCTACTCTTAATGGTATATTCATCTCAGAAATTAAGGAGCCCCCCAAAATTAGACCCAGTAACTAAGCATGTTTAACATACTCATAAGTATTTAATTTCTGCTTGAGATTTCCAGAAAAGATGAAACTGTTATGAATCAGTGAGTGGAACACTCCATATGGAAGTCTAAATTTTGTATTTACAAGGATACTTAGCAAGTCAATTTGTATTATATTTGGCTGAAAGTGACAGAAAATTTGATGAGAAATGGCTTAAACACGGTGTGTGTTTGTGTGTGTGTGTATGTGTGTGTGAACGTGTGCACATGCACACCTGGGAATGTGGTTTATTTGTATACCACAAGCAGTGCAGGAGTCTGGACAGAGCTGCCACATTAGCCCAATGCTCCAATGATATCTTTCTATTCTTCAGTCCTTTGCATTGAGACCTTTTTCTCCATTTCATAATTGTCACCTCGTGGCCCAAGTTGGCTCTTGTAACCCAGACTCATGCCTGAGTGCCAGGTAGCAAACAGGAGTAAAAGCAATGACTAATTAGACTGTTCTTTTATATGGGAAGGAAACTCTTCCAGGGACGTGTGCCTACATCTCACTGGTAGAACTGTGTCACATGGATACCCTTAACTGCAAGAGAGTTTGAGAAGGCTAATTTGAACAGTTAGCCCCTAAAATAAAAAATAGGTGGGCACTAGCAGTGTCTGTGATGATGGCATCAAGGGAAGCAATCTATTAAAAAAAATTGCACGTTTATATCAATCTAGATTTAAGACCCAAATGTTTTAGATTTGACTGTTTGAGAATTTAATGTATGTATATAATATTTTAGTATAAAGGCATTTTGAAATTGACAAAAATTTTAAGAACCTCAATGTAGAGGGGTGCCTGGGTGGCTCAGACAGTTAAGCGTCTGCCTTCAGCTCAGGTCATGATCCCCGGGTCCTGGGATCAAGCCCCAAGTCCCAACCCTCTGCTTGGTGGGGAGCTTGCTTCTCCCTCTCCCTCTGTCTGCCACTGCCCCGGCTTGTACTCTCTCTCTCTAATAAAAAAATAAAAAAATCTTAAAAAAAAAACCACAATGTAGAATAAATAAAACTTCTTAACTGCTACTGGTTGTATTTTGTTTTGTTTTTCTCTTTCCTTTAGCCAAGCCTAGTTTTATAATCCAGCCCCAGGACACAGAGGTTTTAATTGGCACCAGCACAACTTTGGAATGTATGGCCACAGGCCACCCACACCCCCATGTTACTTGGACTAGGG
Organism: Phoca vitulina; assembly: GCF_004348235.1. Classification (NCBI taxonomy): domain Eukaryota; kingdom Metazoa; phylum Chordata; class Mammalia; order Carnivora; family Phocidae; genus Phoca; species Phoca vitulina. Next base: position 4,695,467 of record NW_022589728.1, on the reverse strand, counting down.
GCAGTGGAGAGGCCCTGGATGGATCCAGGCACCTGGCTACTTCTGGAGGACTATACTTGCAGAATGTCACCCTGCAGGATCATGGTCAATTTACCTGTCACGCCGACAATAATCAAGGCTCTGTTGAAGCTACAGCAAACATAATTGTACAAGGTATGGGAGCAAGGGGTCATGATTGAAATGTTCATGCTGCCACATTCAGAAAATTATTTTTCAACTTAAAAAAATAATGTCATGTAAATCAGTGAAGAGATTTTTGTATTTGCCATTTATTTTTGACATAATAGAATTTTCAAAACTAATCTGCTTCATATTAAAACTTGGATTTTTTTTCACTTCAGTCTTTATCCAAATGTTATAATCAACCATTAGCAACAAAAGAGATGAAGTCATTTGGCAGCAAACTGTCAAAAGATATTTGTGCTTCAGGATACTTCACAGATGTAGGAAAGACACTTCAGATATGAAAGTGAAAATGCTGTGCCCGATGTTCATAATCACTTACCAAGCTGCCTGCTAACATAGCTTAGGACTATGCTGATGGCTCTTACGGGCCTGGGCTGGGTAACAAAAGCAGTAATAAAACTATTCTGGACACTATAAATAATTTATATGCATGGGCATGTAATCCTGTTGTAAAGAACTCATGTTTTTCTGCTCTGCTTTTGTTCTGAACTGGGCTGCCTTTCCCTGTCTGTTGTGGTGGTTGTGTGTGTGGGTTTAGGTGCATGTGCATGTGTGAGCACAGATACTCAATACTCCTTGTGGGCTAAGAGGTTTAGTTTTGTTTTTTTTTAATTATGTTATGTTAATCACCATACATTATGTCGTTAGTTTTTGATGTAGTGTTCCATGATTCATTATTTGCGTATAACACCCAGTGCTCCATGCAGAACATGCCCTCTTTAATACCCACCACCAGGCTAACCCATCCTCCCAACGCCCCTCCTCTAGAACCCTCAGTTTTTCAGAGTACATCATCTCTCATGGTTCATTTCCCCCTCCGATTTCTCCCCCTGCTATCTCCTTCTTCTTCTTCTTCTTTTTTAAACATATAATGTATTATTTGTTCAGAGGTACAGGTCTGTGATTCAACAGTCTTGCATGATTCACAGAGCTCACCATAGTACATACCCTCCCCAATGTCTATCACCCAACCGCACCATCCCTCCCACCACCCACCACTCCAGCAACCCTCAGTTTGTTTCCTGAGATTAAGAATTCCTCATATCAGTGAGGTCATATGATACATGTCTTTCTCTGATTGACTTATTTCGCTCAGCATAACACTCTCCAGTTCCAGCCACGTCATTGCAAATGGCAAGATTTCATTCCTTTTGATGGCTGCATAATATTCCATTGTATATATATACCACTTCTTCTTTATCCATTCATCTGTCGATGGACATCTTGGCTCTTTCCACAGTTTGGCTATTGTGGACATTGCTGCTATAAACATCAGGGTGCACATACCCCTTTGGATCCCTACATTTGTATCTTTGGGGTAAATACCCAGTAGTGCAATTGCTGGATTGTATGGTAGCTCTATTTTCAACTTTTTGAAGAACCTCCATACTGTTTTCCAGAGTGGCTGCACCAGTTTGCATTCCCACCAACAGTGTAGGAGGATTCCCCTTTCTCCACATCCCCGCCAACATCTGTCGTTTCCTGACTTGTTAATTTTAGCCATTCTGACTGGTGTGAGGTGATATCTCATTGAGGTTTTGATTTGGATTTCCCTAATGCCGAGCAATGTTGAGCACTTTTTCATGTGTCTGTTGGCCATTTGGATGTCTTCTTTGGAAAAATGTCTGTTCATGTCTTCTGCCCATTTCTTGATTGGATAATTCGTTCTTTGGGTGTTGAGTTTGATAAGTTTTTTTTAGGTTTTGGATACTAGTCCTTTATCTGATATGTCATTTGCAAATATCTTCTCCCGTTCTGTCGGTTGTCTTTTGGTTTAGTTGACTGTTTCTTTTGCTTTGCAAAAGCTTTTTATCTTGATGAAGTCCCAATAGCTCATTTTTGCCCTTGCTTCCCTTGCCTTTGGTGATGTTTCTAGGAAGAAGTTGCTGCAGCTGAGGTCGAAGAGGTTGCTGCCTGTGTTCTCCTCAAGGATTTTGATGGACTCCTGTCTCACATTGAGGTCTTTCAACCATTTGGAGTCTATTTTTGTGTGTGGTATAAGGAAATGGTCCAGTTTCATTCTTCTGCATGTGGCTGTCCAATTTTCCCAACACCCTTTTTTGAAGAGACTGTCTTTTTTCCACTGGACTTTCTTTCCTGCTTTGTCAAAAATTAGTTGACCATAAAGTTGAGGTTCCATTTCTGGGCTCTCTATTCTGTTCCATTGATGTATGTGTCTGTTTTTTGCCAGTACCATACTGTCTTGACAATGACAGTTTTGTAATAGAGCTGGAAGTCCGGAATTGTGATGCTGCCAGCTTTTCTTTTCTTTTTCAGCAGTCCTCTGGCTATTTGGGGTCTTTTCTGGTTCCATACAAGTTTTAGGATTATTTGTTCCATTTCTTTGAAAAAAGTGGATGGTATTTTGATGGGGATTGCATTGAATGTGTAGATTGCTCTAGGTAGTATTGACTTCTTCACAATATTTGTTCTTCCAATCCATGAGCATGGAACGTTTTTCCGTTTCTTTGTGTCTTCCTCAATTTCTTTCATGAGTATTTTATAGTTTCCTGAGTACAGATTCTTTGCCTCTTTGGTTAGATTTATTCCTAGGTATCTTATGGTTTTGGGTGCAGTTGTAAATGGGATCAACTCCTTAATTTCTCTTTCTCCTGTCTTATTGTTGGTGTATAGGAATGCCTGATTTCTGTACATTGATTTTATATCCTGCCACTTTATTGAATTCCTCTATGAGTTCTAGCAGTTTTGGGGTGGAGTCTTTTGGGTTTTCCACATAAAATATCATATCATCTGCAAAGTGAGAGTTTGACTTCTTTACTGATTCGGATGCCTTTTATTTCTTTTTGTTTTCTTATTACTGTGGCTAGGACATTTAATACTATGTTGAATAACAGTGGTGATAGTGGACATCCCTGCTGTGTTCCCACATTGAGAATGATAATCATTGTGGGTTTTTCCTAGATGGCTTTTATGATATTGAGGTATGTAGCCTCTATCCCTATACTCTGAAGAGTTTTGATCAAGAAAGGATGCTGTACTTTTCAAAAGTTTTTTGATTTGCAGATGTTGAACCAACCTTGCATCCCAGGGATAAATCCGACTTGGTCATGGTGAATAATCCTTTTAATGTACTGTTGGATCCTATTGGCTAGTATTTTGGTCAGAATTTTTGCATTCATTTTCATCAGGGATATTGGTCTGTAATTCTCCTTTTTGATGGGGTCTTTGTCTGGTTTGGGGATCAAGGTAATTGTGGCCTCATAAAACAAGTTTGGAAGTTTTCCTTCCATTTCTATTTTTTGGAACAGTTTCAGAGTAGGTATTAATTCTTCTTGAAATGTTTGGTAGAATTTCCCTGGGAAGCCATCTGGCCCTAGGCTTTTGTTTGTTGGGAGATTTTTGATTACTGCTTCAATGTCCTTAGTCGTTATAGGTCTGTTCAGATTTTCTATTTCTTCCTGGTTCAGTTTTGCTTGTTGATACATCTTTAGGAATGCATCCATTTCTTCCAGATTATCTAATTTGCTGGCATAGAGTTGCTCATAATATGTTCTTATAATTGTTTGTATTTTTTTGGTGTTGGTTGTGATCTCTCCTCTTTCATTCATGATTTTGTTGATTTGGGTCATTTCTCTTTTCTTTTTGATAAGTTTGACCAGGGGTTTATCAATCTTGTTAATTCTTTCAAAGAACCAGCTCCTAGTTTCATTGATCTGTTCTACTGTTCTTTTGGTTTCTATTTCATTGATTTCTGCTCTGATCTTTTTTATTTCTCTTTTCCTTTGGGTTTAAGTTTATTTGCTGTTCTTTCTCCAGTTCCTTTAGGTGTAGGGTTACATTGTGTACTTGAGACCTTTCTTGTTTCTTGATAAAGGCTTGTATTGCTATATACTTTCCTCTTAGGACTGCCTTTGCTGCATCCCAAAGATTTTGAACAGTTTTGTTTTCATTTTCATTTCTTTCCATGATTTTTTTTAAGTGTTCTTTAATTTCCTGGTTGAACCATTCATTCTTTAGTAGGATGCTCTTTAGCGTCCATGTATTTGAAATCTTTCCAATGTTCCTCTTGTGACTGAGTTCTAGTTTCAAAGCATTGTAGTCTGAAAATATGCAGGGAATGATTCCAATCTTTTGGTACCAGTTGAGACCTGATTTGTGACCTAGGATGTGATCTATTCTGGAGAGTGTTCCATGAATTCTTCTACTACTAGAGAAGAATGTGTATTCTGTTGCTTTGGGATGGAATGTTCTGAATATATCTGTGAAGTCCATTTGGTCCAGTGTGTCATTTAAAGTCTTTATTTCCTTGTTGATCTTTTGCTTAGATGATCTGTCTATTTCATTGAAGGGAGTGTTAAAGTCCCCCACTATTATTGTATTGTTGTTGATGTGTTTCTTTGCTTTTGTTATTAATTGCCTTATATAATGGCTGCTCCCATGTTAGGGGCATAGATATTTACAATTGTTAGATCTTCTTGTTGGATAGACCCTTTAAGTATGATATAGTGTCCTTCCTCATCTCTTATTACAGTCTTTGGTTTAAAATCTAATTTGTCTGATATAAGGATTGCCCCCCCCCCCCAGCTTTCATTTGGTGTCCTTTAGCATGGTAAATGGTTTTCCACCTCTTCACTTTCAATCTGGGGGTGTCTTTGGGTCTAAAATGAGTCTCTTGCAGACAGCATATCGATGGGTCTTGTTTTTGTATCCAATATGATACCCTGTGTCTTTTGATTGGGGCATTTAGCCCATTTACATTCAGGGTAACTATCAAAAGATATGAATTTAGTGCCATTGTATTGCCTGTAAGGTGACTGTTACTTTATGTTGTCTGTGTTCCTTTCTGTTCTATGTTGCTTTTAGGCTCTCTCTTTGCTTAGAGGATCCCTTTCAATATTTCTTGTAGGGCTGGTTTTGTGTTTGCAAATTCCTTTAGTTTTTCTTTGTTCTGGAAGCTTTTGATCTCTCCTTCTATTTTCAATGACAGCCTAGCTCGATATAGTATTCTTGGCTGCATATTTATCTCATTTAGTGCTCTGAATATATCATGTCAGTCCTTTCTGGGCTTCCAGGTCTCTGTGGATAGGTCTGTTGCCAATCTAATGTTTCTACCATTGTAGTTTACAGATATCTTCTCCTGGGCTGCTTTCAGGATTTTCTCTTTGTCTCTGAGACTCTTAAGTTTTACTATTAGATGTCAGGGTGTTGACCTATTTTTATGGATTTTGAGAGGGGTTCTCTGTGCCTCCTGGATTTTGATGCCTGTTTCCTTCTCCAAATTAGGGAAGTTCTCTGCTATAATTTGCTGAAATGTACCTTCTGCCCCCCTCTCTCTCTCTTTCTTCTTCTTCTGGGATACCAATTATTCTAATGTTGTTTCGTCTTATGGTATTGCTTATCTCTCATATTCTGCCCTCGTGATCCAGTAGTTGTTTATCTCTCTTTTTCTCAGCTTCTTTGTTCCCCACCATTTGGTCTTCTATAGCACTAATTCTTTCTTCTGCCTCATTTATCCTAGCAGTTAGAGCCTCCGTTTTTGATTGCACCTCATTAATAGCCTTTTTGATTTCGACTTGGTTAGATTTTAGTTCTTTTATTTCTCCAGAAAGGGTTTCTCTAATATCTTCCATGCTTTTTCAAGCCTGGCTGGTATCTTTAATATCATCATTCTGAACTCTAGTTCCAACATTGTACTAATGTCCATATTGATTAGGTCCCTGGCAGTCGGTACTGCCTCTTGTTCTTTTTGTTGAGGTGATTTTTTTCCATCTTGTCATTTTGTCCAGAGGAGAATAGATGAATGAGAGAACAAAATGCTAACAGGGTAACAACGTCCCCAGAAAATAAACACTAAACAATCAGAAAAGACCTGAAACTGGGGGAAAAGAAAGGGAAAGAAAGAAAAAAGAGAAAGATAAAAACAAACAAAAACAAAACAAAACAAAACAAAAAACAGAATATGATCAAATATGATCAGGCTGGTGCATAGATCAGTACTATACACTAGAGTTTGGGCGTATTTTGGTCTGTTAGAAGAAAGTGCCTCCCAAAATTTTAAAGAAAGAGAAACTTATATATGTACAAAAATAAGGGTTAATACTATGAAGGGAGGGAATATGACTGTAAAGATGAAAATTATAAGAGATTTTATAAAAGGCATTGATAAGATTAGAAATTTGTTGAAAAAAGAAAGAAGATTTAAAAAAAAAAGGAGAGAATGTGATCAGGCAGGAGACTAGAACAAAGCCATACACTAGAGATTTAGGGTATATTTTGATCTGTTAGAAGAAACTGTATCTCAAAATTTTAAAGAGAGAACAGCTTATATATATATATATACCAAAAATAAGGGTAACTACTATGAAGGGATAGCATATGACTCAAAAACTGAAAAATAAAAAAGATTTTTTAAAAAAGGGATTGATAAGATGTTGGTTGAAAAAGGGAAAAAGAAAAATTAAAAAAAAAAAAAAGAAAAGACAGTTAAAAAAAAATTAACTTTGAAAGATTAAAGAATCATGGGAAAAAAGCTGTGAATTCTATGTTCAGTATTCCCCTAGTGCTGGAGTTCTGCCGTTCTCATTGATTTTCAAACTTGGTCTTGACTGGCTATTCTAGCTGATCTTCTGGGGGAGTGGCCTGTTGCCGTGGCTCTCAAATGTCTTTGCCTGAGGCGGAATTGCCCCGCACTTGCAGGGTCCAGGCTAAGTTATTTGCTCGGGTTTGCTCTTGGGAGCTTTTGTTCCCTGCAAGCTTTCCCTACAGCTTTGGAGGACGATAGTGAAAATGGCAGCCTCCTAATTGCTGCCCTGGAGGATCCGAGAACTCGGGGCCCCACTCCTCAGTGAGCCCCCAGAGAACAGCAGTCAGTCACTCCCGTTTCCCTGGTCTCTGGCCACACTCTGTGCCCACCTGGCCTGTGACCGAGCATTTCTATCTCTGGCACATGACCCCATGTGGAGTCTCCAAGCCCAACAGATCCCTGCAGTGCGCTCCCATGCCACTCTTCCCAGGGGAGGAAGAGGAGTCTCCCCAGATCTGCTGCTTGTTGGGTCCCTGCTAGAAAAGATCTGACTGTGCCGTGGATCATGGTTTATGGCAACCCCGAGCTGAGAGCCCACTCCTAGGCTCCGTCTCAGCAGCTGGCTTCCTTGCTCCGATACCTGGGAGCTCTGCTGCACTCAGGCACCCCTGGTCTTTCTGTGACCCTGAGGGTCCTGAGACCACACTGTCCCAGAGAGGGTTCCACCCCCCCACTTAGCCACTGGAGCAACGTCCCTCAGCGGAGCCAACTTCTAAAAGTTCCGATTTTGTGCTCTGCGGCTCTACCACTTGCCAGAAGTGGCCGACGGAGGCCCCCTCCCCTGCCGTCTATCCTCCCGAATATTGCCTCGGATTCACTTCTCCGCATGTCCTACCTTCCAGAAAGTGGTCACTTTTCTGCTCAGAGAGTTGTTGCTATTCTTTTCTTCGATCTCCTGTTGAGTTCGTAGGTGTTCAGAATGGTTTGATCCCTATCCAGCTGAATTCCTGGGACTAGACGAAATCCACGTCTCCTACACCCGGGCTAAGAGGTTTAGTAAACATCAGAATATAAGTCTTATTGGAGTGATGCCAAAAGTCCTGTTGTACCCAAAACCGGTTTTCATTAGCTGACAAGCATACAACAATTTATAGTGATGCATTTTAAGGGCTTCCTGCAGCCATGAACATTATAATTTACTTAAGACATAACATATTTGCATAAGATGTTACCAAGCAAAAAACCAGACCCTGGGAAACATAGAATGAAAACAGTTTATTTTTTTATTTTTATTTTCTTAAGATTTCTACATAAGTGAGAGAGAGAGAGAGGGAATGAGTTGGGGGGAGGGGCAGAGGGAGAAGCATCCTCCCCTCTGAGTAGGGAGCCTAATGTGGGGCTCCATCCCAAGACCCTGGACTCATGATCTGAGCTTCCCAGGACCCTGGGATCATGACCTGAGCCTCCTAGGGCCCTGGGATCATGACCGGAGCTGAAGGCAGATGCTTAAACGACTTGAGCCACCCAGGCACTCCATGAAGACAGTTTTGAAACATGGAGTTGGGGCAATTTTGGGGCTATGAGTACTGGCTTCTGGGGAGCAGAGGAATCGTCCCACTAGAAGTCACAGTTCTTCATCCATCCTGGGTTTTCAGCATTCGGTAAATGTTTTCCAAGTTGTTTTTGCTTAACATCAACTCTTTAAGTAGCAATAGACCAACAATTCCTTGTTTCCATTCATACGTCTGAGGAAAACATTGTGTTTCCCCTAGAAATGTTAATACCATGATAAACATTTTCTATGTGCTACAAAGGTGTAGAAATGAATTTTTTTCTTGATGTCTTTGTTAACTCCTGGGGGAAATTACTTTTAAAGGACTCAAACATTATTTTTAGACTTTCCATATGTCAGGATTGAAAATGCTTCCAAAGAAATAGTATTTGGGGTCTTTTTTGCTTGCATTATTTTATATTTAATATCTGGTGTTTAGAAGCATAATGCCTAATTTCACTCCCACAGGCTCCTTTATTTCATACCGATTTAATCTTCTGTGTCTCAGCTTCTTGTGTTTAGTTTTTACTTCTATTTTTTCATCTGCATCAGTTCACGTCTAAGTGAACTCTGACATTTATGGTGCTGTTCATTTCTCATACCACAATGCACTAACGATTTCTTTTTACTAGGCAGTTTGCACTGAAATTGCCACCTGATTATCTTTTGTCTCTTGCAACTGTGTAGTTGGGTTACTTGTAGGTCTATGTGTCGAGATTTTTAATCGGTCTTGATGTGGTCCATTAATCTTTTGATACATTTATAAAAGAGGCTTCTTTTATTTGCCTAGTGCATAGACTAAATATTTTAAGATGTACCCTTTCTGTGTCATCTTAACAGATGTTCTGTCAATTTTCTTTAGTTCTTTTAACGTCTATTTAAGCCAAGAACACAACTGCCCACAAATTAATTTCCTTCCCTAGACTGCTTGAACAAATGATAAAATGAAAAAGAAACAGCTTCAATGAAAGGTGTGAATCACAGCACGGGGCACTTAGATGAAAGGGCCTATAGTTACCAACGATGTAAATAAAAATGATTTTTTGTATGAGGCATCACAGTCATGGGTTTTGTAAAATCCACCAGAAGGGTGGATTTTAATAAAATGGCAAAACGCTTCATCTAAGCATGTGGTGTGTTAGTATTGGAGGTGGGACTGATGGCCACCATTGTAAGTGAAAGGCCCAGAAATGTCAAACTCATTATTTCTGTTGAATTTCTCCAGCCTACACTACCTGCCTTTGTGATGTTTAGCTCTTCTGGGTTTTCTTCCCATTAGATCAAAATTTCTCCATTGATCTAGCAAATTGGTCATTTTACTGCTAGGAAAATATGTAAAATATCTTTCCTATTTTTTGGTAGGATGTAGTCTTGGATTAAAAATATAATTTTTCTATGAGAACATATAAAATATAACAAAGCTACATATGAAATATAACAATGCCAGACATGGCTAGTTGTGAGTTTTAGTTACTATTAAAAAGTTGAAGTCAAATTTCCCAACAGTTGTGCCTTGACTAAATGACTTGCCATAACTACTACCTACTTTTGCTTTATAGCTCTTCTACTGTGTCATGAATCCATTTTTTAATGTAGAAATATTTTTGCTCACTTCAAATTATTCCTAGCAATTTAAAAAGTTCGTGTAATGTCCGGAAAGAACATCACGCTGGGGGTTGAGTGGCCTAAATTCTCATCGTGTCTCTGAGAGTTATTCAGTTCAACCTCCCCTAGCCCGAATTTCTTCATCTGTGGAACAGGGAGCCTGAGCCTGCTGATCTGTGGGATATTTTCCACCTTGACTTTTCTAAGACTCTATTACAAATATCTTGCAGGCATTCCTGAGGACTTTCATGAATTTTATGACCTTATAATTTATCTTTTACCATTGTTTAGCCTAGTGCCTTACTTAGAATTGAAGACTTTTAAAAGTCTTTATTACTTAAACACAATGTGAAAGCTGAAACAAATACAATTTGCCAAATATTATTTATTTTATCATGATTCTTGTAAATCCAGATGGTGAGGAAGAGCAACGAGGGGTAAGTACAAAGATCTAACAGCAAGGAGAAGAGGTCAGGTCATCTCATAGAGTTGTTTGGAAAATGTCATCACTTAGGCATTATTGGAGATCATTGTGCCCTTAAATAGTCATATAGATTTCTTTTTCATATTAATAAAAGGGTCATGAATAGATGTATAACTGCATATGCATCTATTAGCTATTTACTATTTAAACAAATTCAACTGTAAAAGATCTGAAGGTTTGGAAATCTTGACCTAAATGTGAGTTTTCAAAAGGTATCATAGCACGTGTTATAGGAAACATTTTTTTCCTGAAATTAACAGAGCAACTGGTAGCAAATTTTATGATGTGTATGAAAATTTGGAGGAAACAATTTTGTGAATGGTTCAAATAAAATTTGTAGTTTTATATATGTCTATTGCAGTTAGTAAATAACATATGAAGCAGACTTCATAAGGTTTAGAAATAATTCCTTCCTACTAACTACTACTTTTCTGCTTTGCATATCAGCTATGTATATTTTTGGTTTCTTTGCAAGCAGGCACAAACATACACAAGCACCTATACATTCTTAATAGCTTTTGTGAAAATAATTGGAAACAAATTCTAATTAAGCAACATATTTAAACATATTTCCTTTTTTCCTTTACTATTAACAATTTTAGAGTAATTTTTAATTTTGATATAATTTTTCATTCTCTTTAGCTCCTCCGCAATTCACAATAATCCCCCAGGATCAAGTGGTGCTAGAAGGACATACTGTAGAATTTCTCTGTGAAGCTGAAGGGAACCCACCTCCAATAATTGCCTGGACCAAAGCAGGTATTAGCATATCAACAAGTGATTGTGAAAAGAGATAAATACCTTCTTTATTATGAGGGGATAAAAAACAGTTTAAACTAATTATCATAGGTATATTGTGAACATGAAAACATCACACAAAATGTAATCTTTGAATTAACTATGTCATCATAATTTCTGTTATGTGTTAAGTTTCAACATTTGAATATGTGGCCTTCCTCAGATAATCTCTCTGAAACTCAGTTTCCTGATCTATTTTTTTTTTTTTTTAATTCTTTCATTCTCCCACGCCTCTCCTCTCTGGCAACCACCAGTTTGTTCAGTTTCTTGAGATTTATTTATTTATTTATTTATTTACTTATTTTAAAAGATTTTTTATTTATTTGTCAGAGAGAGAGAGCACAAGCAGGGGGAGTGGCAGGCAGAGAGAGATGCAGACTCCCTGCTGAGCAAGGAGCCCAATGCGGGACTTGATCCCAGGACCCTGGGATCATGACCTGAGCCGGAGGCAGGCGCTTAACTGACTGAGCCACCCAGGTGTCTTAGTTTCTTGATTTTTAAAATAAAATTATTGGACAGTTAGTGGTTTTAAATATTTTTTGAAGTGGCAGAATTCTCTTTTTGTACAAAGTGAAATCGTAAGTGCAGTTAAACCAACCATAAGTAAAACTCTAGCATGTTAAGTGGGTAAAAGAGAGCTACTTTTGGTGAGGGGGTGGGGCACTTGGGTGGCTCAGTAGGTTAAGTATCTGCCTTAGGCTCAGGTCATGATCCCAGGGTCCTGGGATCAAGCCCCACCTCAGGCTCCCTGCTCAGTGGGGAGTCTGTTTCTCCCTCTCCCTCTGCCCCTCCACCCACTTGTGCGTGCTCTCTCTCTCAAATAAACATTTATTTATTTATTATTAATAAGTATTTATTTATAAATATAATATTTATTTATTTATAAGTATATTATTTATTTTATTTATTTAGAAGTATTTTTATTTATTAATAAGCATAAATAAATATTAATTTATTTATTAGTAAATAAATATTTATTTGCAAGATAGAGGACATAAGAGAGCATGAGTGGGGGGAGGGACAGAGGGAGAGAATCTTTAAGCAGACTCCCTGCTGAGCATGGAGCCCTACCTGGACTGGATCTCACCAACTCATGAGATCATGACCTGAGCCAAAACCAAGAGTTGCTGGCTTAACTGACTGAGCCATCCAGGTGCCCAGAGAGCTGCTGTCTTTTAAGTGTTGGGGGGGGATGCAGGGTGAACCTGAGGGGCTGGGCACTTCCAGTGATCCCTGGGGTGTTAGAGATTAAGGTCTACACTCTGAGATGAGAGCTCCTCTAAGATTTCTCTGGTCTTGGAATTGCTAACTTTTATATTAGTTCAGGTAACTAGGTTAAATTCTAAACACATAAACATTTGTGAACTTCTTCTGGCTAAAATTTTTGCTCTCATCTTTGTAAGAGTAGAATGGGTAGGAGGTGAACTTTGAAGCTAGAAAGCCAAGATTCACATCTCCCTCCTTCATTTACTAGTTTCATGACCTTGGGCAAGTAAGTTAACTGTGGTTTTACTGGAGTTACTTTATATATGCTGGGAGTGATTTGGGGATTCTTTTGAATGTATTTATACTCATAAACATTTAGAAGAGTATTTGGCTCATTTGTGTACATGGTCAATAAGGTTAACTATTTACAAAGGCAAATCATTTTTAAAAATTTATTATTTATTTTAAAATTTATTATCCATTTTTTATTTATCATTTATTTGTTAACAATAAAGGTTGACTACTTACTTTTGACAGTAACATATTGTTACTGAAATAGTTGAGAATGACAATCCATTAACTTGTTAATGGCCACAAGGAGTGTAAACTCAGTATAAGCTCAGAGGTGATAAAGTACAATGTTGGCTGGGTGGGTATGACCATGAGGATTAGCAACCTGAGTGTCACAAAAACCACCATTATCGAGATTCTGTCTCAGCACCTTAAATGTTGTAATTCCATAATGTTTTTATATTACAAATATTACATACATGTGACAAACAAATGTGATAAAGATGTTTGAAAATCGTATTTAGTAATCATTTTGGGGGGTAATCTAGGAATAAAAACTGTTATTAAAAATAAAAAAATGCAAAAACAATTCTTCTCCTATCCAAATTTTGTCTTGTTTTCACTCCATTGAGTAAAAAGTGGGGGTGATGAGGCTATAGAAGTAGGTGTGGTTGGTTAGCCTGTGTAATGCCTCACATGCCCCCTTAGGCATTTTATAGCTTGTTCTAAGAGTAATAGGAAGCAAGGGTAATGTTAGAATAAGGTTAATTTTGAAATTTGCACTCTAACTATGGAAAATAAAACTGAGGGGGCAAACATGAAGGTGGAGGAATTCATTAAAGGAGCTGACCAGTTCTCCTGCTGGGGGCTGGTCAAGGAGTGTGCCCCATTTCCCAGATGCAGTGTTAGGAGGAGTGGTCCCAGTATTGTGACACAGAGGATTTCCAGAGAGATCCCAACCTTTACCCACCCCCAGAAGATCACACAGTAATAGCTGTCAGCTCCTTGAGCCATAACAATGCCATACAAAGTATTTTCTTTCCCTCTTTGCAGGAGGGCAACTCCCTCAGGAAGGTCTGCATACAGTTCTCTCCTCTGGAACTTTGAGAATTGACCATGCGGCACATCGTGACCAAGGCCAATATGAATGTCAGGCAGTAAGTCCATTGGGAGTGAAAAAAGCGTCTGTCCAGCTGACTGTAAAACCCAAAGGTAATGCGTGCTGTGACTGGTGCCTCTTTATGTGTCTTACACACATCCCCGGGGTCTTTATTAATTAGTTATTTTTTATTTTATAGGATCTAAGAAATTGCAAATTTTACAACTTTCTTTCAATCAGTCTTTTTTTTTTCAAACTTGAGGATTTTATTTCTATTAATACTAATTATTAATGTTTCTTCCCAAAATATCATTTTGTGTTTTCTTACATTTTTTGCAAAGCTAGTTAATTAGCCCTACCTGCAGAGACTAGCTCACAAAAAGATACATTTCTCATACCTGATGGTCTGAATTTTGATCTTATATTGATGTATCGTTTATGCTCAGGGTTATTGGGAATATACTGCAGACACTTTGCTCCAGATTCATCATGAAATACAGTACTTTGGTTTATCATAAATAATAATATTCTGGTATGAGGTTGGGTTATTAGCCCATAATTTATCATTAACTGACATGTAAAAAAAAGAAAACCCAAGGCTTAAATTTTTAAAGATAGTTCCAATGTAAGGATTAAAAATGGTTGTTATTAAGTATTCTTGAAATTTCTTTTTAGTTAGTGGTTTATGTTGAAATGGAGAACCTAAGTTATATATATAGTGCCTAAACTGCATTTTTAGCATTGTTTTACATTTAAATATAATTTCCTAGGTTTCTCCATAAATTTGCTATAATTTATTTTGATGTAGTAGATCTAAATTCGGAGGTAACACATATTTAGATAAGGTTGGCCAGATGTAGCAATATAAATATAAAAAGAAATATTAATAATGTTGAAATGTTCAATGATGCTGAGACATAGACATAAGATTATACTGAACTAATATCTATGTACAATCTAGTATTGATTCCTTTCTCACTATATTTTCAACATATCAAGTGCTTATTATTATTTATTTGATGGAAGTTAAGGTTCTATGAAGAGGAAAAAGAATATTAGGGAGAGTAATCAAGTAGCAGCTGAAATGCATGGGAAGATTTGAAAAAAACTATTGAAAGATGCCCTTAGAAAACCCCATTTCTTTGGTTCATTCTTTCTAAGAGGAAATGCTGAAATCTGCTCTGCAGAATGTTAAAATTACTTTTGAATTGTTTTTCAACTAATTCAACTAATTTAAAAATCAGAAGGTTTTTACATTAATATCTTTTTATTTTAAAGATTTATTTATTTATTTGAGAGGGACAGAGATAGTGTGAGAGAGAGTGTATTTGGGGGGGTGCAGAGGGAAAGAGAGAGAGAGAGAAACTCAAGCAGACTCTGATTTGGGGCTTGATTTCATGACCCTGAGATCATGACCTGAGCGAAAACCAAGAGTCAGATGCTCAACCAACTGTACCACCCAGGCACCCCTACATTAATATCTTTTTAAAAAGGAAGACATATTAAATCAACACACTGTAGTCAAATAAAATATAGCATGAAGTTAATGGTCTTAGTTTTGTCCTCTTTTTGCTCCATTATTACATCCTTCCACCAATGTCTCCCACTGACCCTCTAGATCTCAATTTGGAAGCATGCTCCAACCCAAGGAGGGTTCCTTTTCTCCACTCTGTAAGATATTTTAAGATGCCACTGTTGAAATTAATATTAGAATACACCATTTAATCTAATAGTTGACACATGTGGAGGAATTTGATAAATCTATCAAATATACATAGCTAAGAAAATATTATCAATAGACAGAAATGTAGAAACAAACAAGTTTTTTTTAGCAAACAGAGAGCCCTACATGTTGAACAGAAACTATGTGAATGGAGTGGGGAAGAGGGCCATAGAGAGGAAAGGGTTGGGATGGTTGGTTGAGTTAGAATGTATCAGATCTTAACTATAGGCCATGGAAGTTTCCAATTGTTGGCCAGATATATTATGTGGGATATTAATCAGCCCAAAATGAATAGGCAAATGTTGAAGTGAAGAAACTCTAAAAATAAGAAACCGTTAGATCTATGACATAGCCAAGTGATGTGTGAGGTGACCTGAACATCTAGAAGATGCTTCATGAAAGAAATTGGCAAAAGAAGCTATCAATTGTCAACTTTTGATGTAGTATCATAGATTTTTCATAATTATCTGAAAAAAACTTTTAAAATATCCCTACATTTTGCAAATACTTATCTTTCTGAGGCCATATTTTATTCATATACTTCAACTAAAATGACTAATTGCAAGAGATTGAACTCAAAGCAGTTATTCAATTATTGAGATTTGCAGAAGTGTAGAACAATATGCTACTCCACTCACTACTTTTATTTTTGGAAAATTAATTAATGTTCATAAAATTGTGTTATTTATCTGAAAATTGTATGAGTTTATAACTAATTTTTGAATAAGTAAATTTTAAAGTTCTCAGATTTAATTTCTAATATGGTGAACATAGCTACATATAACCAACATAAATAAAAGCTCTTTGAGCTTCTCAATAATTTTTAAGTGTAGTATTCCTGAGGTTAATGTGTTTTAGTAACATTCATTTGTTGGATCTTCTTTGCCTGATTTCTAGATCTTTAATTTTTCTTTTTAATCTCTTTAAACTCTTTGTTGCTACATCATTTTACTTGCCTTTCTCATGTCTACCCTTTATGTCCCTTGCTGTGTTATGAACAGTGTGTATTCACTTCAGAGATGCTTCTAACTTTTAGCTATGCAATAGTTTTATTTTTTCCATTAATATTTTGCTCAAGTATATGCAAATATATATATAACATTGGATGAAACTAGTAATTTTATAGAAACATATATTAATGAAAACTAATTCCAGAAGAGATAGAAATATAAACAGAATATAGTAGGGGAGAAAAAAGTTGCCAAAGATCACAGCAGTGCAGATACCCAGCTGTTACTCTTTGGCATAGCTGAATAGACTGTTAATTATTCTGAATATTAAACTTGCAAAAGAGATCTCTCCAGTAAGAGCATGTGGCCATGTGGTTTCCCAAGGAAAACCATCACATGTATAAGTAACAAAAATTCTAATGCTATTTACGTTGTTTCAGGAATTAGAAAATAATAAACATGCTAAAAATAGTTTTAGTAAAACAAACGTAAGCTTGATAACAAAATCCTAAGAGTTGATTAAAATATATAAAGGAAAAACTATCTTGCACATCTATGCAAAATATCCAATAATGTAAATAAATAAATGTAGTTATAAGTCATAAAGAATCCAGTAGCACATGAAAAAATATTAGTCCATAATTAAATGGTTTTTATTGCAGAAAGTCAAAGATAGTGCAATAATAGGAAAGCTATTAATATATTTTATCATATTAATGGATTTCAGAAGAAAAATCAGGATTCTTTCCATAGATGCTAAAAAGACATTTAATAAAATTCAATATTTATTCTCATTAGAAATGCTCAGTTAACATAGGTCTGAACAAACATTTCTTCAACATGATAAAATAGATTTACATTCCTGGATTTTTTGCATAGGCATACAAATAGTTTTCCTTTCATATATTTTAATGATTTTTTAGGATTTGTTATAAATTACACTTGCTTTACTGAACTCATTAGCCAGAATCCTGCTTAATAGAGAAATGGTATAAATAGTTTCACTAAAGAAAAGATTTCTGTTGTCATTACTATCACTTGATATAGATTTGGAGAGACAAATTATTACAATTAGCCAAGAGACATAAGAAAGAATAACCAGGAAAATTCTGAGAGAGAACCATAATTAAGGAGGACTTATCATACTAAATTATAAAATATATAATAAAGCTACATAAATTAAAACTACCCAGATAGTACATTAAGACAAAATATATAATCTGCAAATTGATTCTCTTTCATATGGGAATGCCATATATGAAAAAGATGGCATTTCCTTTGAGTGAAGAAAAGATAACAATTTAATAAAACCTTTGGGAATAACTAGGTAGACATATGAAAAATAGCACTGTGTGCATATGATGCACATTTTGTTCTGGAGATGTCTTTCTAGTCAGGAAGTGTATGTGACTGGCCCTTCTTGAGATCTGTGTCATAGCCTCTTCCACACACATCTCTACTGATCTTCTCTGCTTTAGGTAGCCCTCCCTCCAATTTTTTGGTGGAGTGGGCTTTAGTGCTTCCTTAATTTTACTGAAAATGAATCTGGTAGTTTTATAAGCAAAACTAGCAGTATGTTTCTGATTTTCATCCTCCCTGTTGCTGTTGGATCATTTTTTTGGATAAAAACTGGAAATGCCACCCTTATGCTCCCACCAGGCTCCATTTCTTCTTTTCAATATTTAAGTCTAACAATCTATATGCAATTCTTTTCCTGGCCTTCTCTCAGTGCAGGCTGGAGCAGGTGACTCTAGTAGATGGGGTGTCCATCTAAGTGTAGGGACTGGGAAAGGGCAAGGTTTAGTTTTTTGTACACTTTCTTCTTTTTAATCTTTCAATTCTTCCTACCTAGTGATAGCCTAGAAGGAATGGAGAGGAAGGGACTGGTTCACTAATGGGAAGCCAATGGCAAGGTGACCCTCTCTTTTTTGTTGCTATGAGGTCTTGTCTGGTCATAAGGGACCTATGCATGGCTAGTTCTCCAGCATTATATGAGGTTTATTCAGAGGCCATATCGAGGTTCCCCTACTGCTCATTTCCCTGGTATGGGAGATCGAGCTCCATCCAGCTTGTGGCCTTTTAGCCAATTGTTTCTTCTCACAGCTGGTTATTCTACAGCTTCTGCTGATACGGTTTCCTCACTCAATGGGTAGTTCACAATAGTGGTATTATTGGTTAGAGAGGAAAGGCAAATCACCTATATCAATTAAATTAACAGCAGGTTTCATATCAGGAGCAATAGAAGCCACAAATCAAAACTTCAAAGTGGGGGCGCCTGGGTGGCTCAGTCGGTTAAGTCTCTGCTTTTGGCTCAGGTCCTGATCCCAGGGTCCTGGGATCAAGCCCCGCATTGGGCTCCCTGCTCAGCGGGGAGCCTGCTTCTCCCTCTGCCCCTTCCCCTGTTTGTGCTCTCTATCAAATAAATAAATAAAATCTTTAAACAAAAAACTTCAAAATGTCTCAAGAAAACAATAAATATGGTATTGTATAACTATCGATCTTTCAAGGACAAGGGCTTAATAAAGATATTTTCAGTAAACTGAGAATGTTTGCCAACTATAATACTACTTTTCTAAAGGAAATTTCTAAAGGAAATTCCTAAAGAAAAGAAAGATCTTGAAAGAATGATTGATATTCAAAAAAGAATGCAAAGGTGAACAAAGAAACTGCTGAACATGTAGGGAATATTAAAATATTTTCTGTATCAAATATTAATAATAATTGCTATGATGTGGCACTCAATAAAAATCACATAATTAAACATTAACTAACAATGGAATATCAGTTAGGAAAGTGATTATTTGTATTAGAGTAATATAATATTCTTATATACCCAGCAAAATATCAGGGGTAGGTAGCAAAAAATAAAAACTATAATAAAACAAACAAACAAACAAAAACTATGGTAATAAGTTTCAAATCAGAAATGTGAAAAAGATGGAGTTAGAAATTATTTAAATAAAAGATAAGAAAAGAATAAAAAATTGGCAGTTATTTTGTAGACAGATTCTGTAAATGTCTAAGATCAGTTCAGCCTTATACAAACTATTATAGAGAATAGAACAGGGAATAGTTCCCAACTTTAACTAATAAAGAATATTATGAGAAAAAAAAGTTCAGAATAATCTCTATAAAAAATATTGGCCAACTGAATCCAATGACATTAATAGATTAATGGAGGACAAATTATGATTTTAATAAATAGAGGTAGACAAAACATTTGATTAAATTTATCATCTATTTTTATTAAGAAATGAACTTAGCAATACAGAAATAAACAACTAAAATGTTTTCTAAAAAAATACTTTTTATAGATAATGTAGGTAACATTTTTGAAAATGATGTTTTTCAAGATAAAATGTCAGAAATATTTCCTTTGGGAGTAGAAAGAAGATTACTTTTACTCAACACCATAATGGAAGGTCCTCGCCTGTGCAAAAAGAAAAGAAATGAAAACAAATGTTATGAATTTAGAAAGAATGTATACAATTTTATTATTTATATGTAATAGAATTTTCTTCATACATAATTCAGCAACATTTACAAATATACAATCAGAAATAATAAGAGTTTAGCAAGATTATTAGTTGACATTAATAAGTAAAAATACTACTTGTATTTGTACACATGTAATTCTACATGTCAGCAACAAATAGGATACCTAATTTTATTTTTAAAATAATACTTCTTAAAATAGAAAGAAAGTATAAATTAGTTAAAAATAAATCTAACAATATATTTTATTGACTGTACATACAATATTGTACTGCATATCTGTAGAACTTCTTCACCTTGCTTAACTGAAACTTTATAACCTTTGATTAGTAACTAATAATTTTTAAGAAGATAGATATATGGTAAGTGTTCTTACCACAATAAAATGAAATTTAAAACATAAATATAAAAATAATAAATAAATAAATAAATAATAAATAAAAACAGATAAATAAATCTAACAAAAGATGTGCAAGAACTTGTAGGAAAAAATGCTGTTGGAAGAAATTGAAAAGACGAATCCTTCTGTAAAGATGTTAGTCTTTCCAATATTGATTTGTAGGTCAGTGCAATTCTGGTGAAAATCCTGAAGGCTTTTTGGTAGAAAATGAAAGGTTGATTAAAACTGCATATGAATGAACAAAGATTTAAGAATGACTAAGATAATCTAATAGCAAAAGGTTATTAATCTATCATAATTAGCATATTGTGTTATTGGCATATTGACAAATTGACTCATGGAACAGAAAGAAAGACATTATTAATTACAGCAGTGGCACTGCTCACCTACAGAAAGTAGATTTCCTCAATAAATAGTGATAGGCAGCTGGTCACAGGGAAAACATGAAATAAATCTTCACTTTACCCCATACTCCAAATTAAATTCCAGATTGAAAAATGACTTTAATATTAAAAAACAAATATTTAAATATTTATGAATAAAAATAAGATTTTTATGATAGTACAGAAGAATTTTTAGAGCAGAATATAAAAATCATTATCATATAAGAAAAGATTGATAAAGTCACCTACATTACAATTTATATCTTCCATTCACTTTTAAAAAAAAGAATCAAAAGATATTTGCAACATATATAACTGACAAGTATTTTTTTTTATTATTTGTAATATATGAAGAAATTTCTAGTTCAATAGCAAAAAAGGACAGATAAATTAGCAAATGGGGAGAGATAATGAGTACAGTTTGGAAAAAGTTACATTTAGTATACTTGTTGGGGCTGAATGTAGATCTCTAAGATGGTTGGTTTATGAGCATGAAGCTAAGTTGTATAGTCTATGGTTGTGAATGAAGTCATTTAGAACCAAGGGGGTGTGTTGAGTGAGAAGATGAGGGCCAAGGGTGGGAATTCCTTGTAATGCAGAAGAAAGAAAAGCTGTGAATTTACCGTAACAAATGTCCAGTATGACACAGAAACTCAGAGGAGAAAAGAATCCCAACAGCTAAGAATTATCTCCAGAAGGAAAGAGTGATTAAATGGGTCAAAAGCTACAAAAAAGTACTTTCAATAAAACCGATTTTTTTTTAAGATTCTGAATTTAAGGACCCAAAGAACAATTTTCATGCAAACAAGGTAAAATAAGCTTCAGCGTAAAGGGGAGGGGAGGCAGATATGCAGACACTATTTTTTCCAAGACATTTCTTTGTGAAGGCAAGCAGTAAGAAAGTGACACTGAAGATGGGGTAGGAATATGGGCAAATAAGGGGAAGAGCCTATTATTCTGAGGTATTTTCTGAAGGAAAGAAGGCAGAAAGATGGAAGGGAGTGATTGAAGGTGGTTCAGGATTTCTCAGGTGGCAAGATGGGATGGGATTTGCAAAATTCAATGAAGCAATTTGCCTTAAAGATAAGATAAGAGGCATTTCTTCACTTTAGATGAGAAGAAAAGGGCAGTTAGGAATGGCTGTATAGAGAAGTATCTCTATGAAAGAGGAGTGTAGGAAGTCGAAGGATTTATAGTCTGAGGGCTTGTTTTGGCTTTTTTGTTTGTTTGTCCTGTGGAGTAGAAAATGCTGACGTTTTGTAGGAGAAAAGTATACTGAGAGATGGATTTTTTTATTGTTGTTAAATAGGATCTGAAGTGACAAAGGCAGTTTGTCTCTGATAAACCAGGACACATGATCACTCCAGATATTTTTGAAGGACAGGCATGAAGAACACAGTGCCAATGTGTTGAATAGAAGGACAATGGGGTAAAGGAGTTGAGAGTTTAGGAAGGAAAGTCGTAGAGGGGATGAAACTTAGGATCCTGGGTGAGGGCGCCTGGGTGGCTCAGTCGTTAAGCATCTGCCTTCCGCTCAGGTCATGATCCCAGGGTCCTGGGATCGAGTCCCACATCGGGCTCCCTGCTCAGCGGGAAGCCTGCTTCCCCCACTCCCCATGCTTGCGTTCCCTCTCTCGCTGTCTCTCTCTGTCGAAAAATAAAAATAAAATCTTAAAACAAAAAAGGATCCTGGCTGAAAAGGGGAGAATGACATTAGACAGGATTAGCCAACAAGAAGGAAGAGGAAAGTTCCTAGTAATCTAGATAGCGCCAAAATGAGGAGATGATGGAGCAGAAGGGAGAGGAGGTTTTGCTGTAGGGTGTGGTATTAGATATTTTCCAAAAGACTGTAAGTGATGGCATATAAATGGTGGTAATGAGTAGCTATTAAGACAGGAGGTGAATATGTTTAGAGATACAGGACATCTGATAATGGAGGCCATGATGTGAAGTGTTAGTTAGAGATCCTTTGGGTGAATCAGGAAGGTCACTGCCTAATAGAGTCACTAGTCCTCATGAGATGTCCACTATGCATTGTCAGGAATCTATAAGCCTTAGTTTTAGCAAACTCAAATACAATGTAAGATTTGAATATAACAAAATACAGTTCTCACTTCAAGAACAGAATCTTTTTATCTTCATAAGTTTTTGATGTTACCATATATTTTTATTTCAGTCATACAAAAAGCCATCAAGAAAGATATGATGAAAAGCCCTTATGCCCACTACTCAAATGAAGAAATAAACATTACAAATATACTTAGAGATTGTTTGTTCTTCTTCCTTTCCATCTGTTCTCAACTCCAACCTACTTGCCTCTAACCTGGGTTTGGTGTGTATTATTCCCTTACATGTCCACATGGTTGATTTATTTTAAAGTTTTTATTTTGAGATAATTGTAGATTCACATTTAGTTGTAAACAATAACACAAAGAGAACCAGACTCGTTAGCAAACTGCAGACTCCACCTACTACAAACCCCGACAACTACTAATCTGTTCTCTATTTCTATAATTCCATTGTCTCAAGAATGTTATATAAATAGAATCATATAGTATGTAACCTTTTGGGACTATTTTTTTTCATTCAGCATAATTATTTGGAGGTTCATCCAGATTTTGTGGGTTATCAGTTGTTCTTTTGAATAAACCACAGTTTGTTTAATCATTCACTCATTGAAGGACATCTAGGTTTTAATTTTTGATTAGTACTAGTAAAGCTGCTATAAACATTCATGTACAGGCTTTTGTGTGAGAGTAAGTTTTGGGCTTTCTCTGGGATAAATGTCCAAGAGTGCAATTGTTGCATTAAATGGTAGTGTCATCTTTAAATTGTTAAGGAAATTTCTAAATTCTTTCCAGAATGGCTTTGCCATTTTACATTTCCTACCAGTGATGTATGAGTGATCCAGTTTCTCTGCATCCTTGTGATTTGTGTTGTCACTATTTTTTATTCTACCCATTCTGATAAGTGTGTAGTCATATCTTATAGTGGTTTTAATTTGCATTTCCCTCATGACTAGTGATGTTGAGCATCTTTTCACAGACTTGTCATCTGTATATTCTCCTCAGTGCAATGTCATGTCTTTTGCCCCTTTTCTATTTGAATTGATTGGTCTTTTATTGTTGAATTTTGAGGGTTCTCTGTATATTCTAGACACTAATCCTCTGTTGTGTATGTGGCTTATAAATATCTTCTCTTAGTCTGAAACTTGTCTTTGCATCCTCTCCACATGGTCTTCACAACACAAAAGTTTTTAAATATGATGGAATCTAGCTTATCATTTTTTTTCTTTGGTGGATTATACTTTCAATACAAGATCTAAGAACTTTTTGCCTGGCCCTGCATTTTCTCCTATTTTTTTTAAGTTTTATAGTTTTACATTTTATACTTAAGTTTGTAGTCCCTTTTTACTTAATTTTTATATGAAGTGTGAGACTTAGTTTGTTCTTCATTTTTTTTTTTTTTTTTTGCCTGTGGGTACCCAATCGACCAGCACCTTTTGTTGAAAAGTCTCCATTGAATTGCTTTGCACCTTTGTCAAAATCAGTTGGGCACATTTGTGTAATTATATTATTGGGTTCTTTGTTCTGTTGATGCAGTTCTCTGTGTCAATATCACACAGTATTAATTACTATAGTTATATAATCAATCTTAAAATTTAGTGGGTTGATTCCTTTCACTTTATTCTTCTTTGTGAAAATTGTTTAGCTATTTCAGTTCCTTTGCATTTCCATATAAATTTTAGAATGATCTTGTCTATATCACACAAAAAAAATCTGGGATTTTTTGCATTAAATCTGGTATCAATTCATGGAGAAATTACATCTTTACTATCTTGAGACTTCCAATTCACAGATACAATGTATCTCTTCATTTATTTATATCACCTTATATCTTACATCAACATTTTGTAGTTTACAGCATACAAGTACCACACATGTTTTGTTATATTTATAAATAAATATTTTAATGTTCTTGAAAAATTGTAAAAGGTATTATTTTTAAAATTTTTGTGTTCATATAGTCATTGCTTGGATATATAACACAGTTGATGTTTTTTACATTTATCTTGTATCCTGCAATCTTGCTGAGCTTACTTTGAAGTATTTCAGATTTCTAGAATTATCTGTAAAGACATTAATGTCATCTGCAAATGGGGACAGTTTTATTTCTTCTTTTCTGATTTGTGTGTCTTCTATGTCTTTCTCCTGCCATATTATACTGGCTAGAACTTCCAGCACTATGTTGAGTCAGAGTTCTGAGAGCAGATGTCCTGGCCTTTTTCCATTTCTCAGGTGGAAAACAATTACTCTTTCACCATTAAGTAAATGATTATTGTAGGTTTTTGTATATGTCCATTTTCTTTTTCTTTTTTTAAATTTAATTTAAATTTGTCTAATTAACATATAGTGTATTATTAGTTTCTGAAGTAGAGTTCAGCGACTCATCAGTTGTATATAATACCCAGTGCTCATTACATCAAATGCCCTCCTTAATGCCCATCACCCAGTTACCCCATCCCTTCACCCCCTCCCCTCCAGCAACCCTCAGTTTACTATAGTTAAGAGTCTCTTATGCTTTGTCTCCCTCTCTGACTTCATCTTGTTCTTTTTTTCCTTTCCTTCCCATATGATCTTCTGTTTTGTTCCTTAAAGTCCACATATGAGTGAAATCATGTGAAAATTGTCTTTCTCTGTTTGACTTATTTAGCTTAGCATAATACCCTCTAGTTCCATCCACATCATTACAAATGGCAAGATTTCATTTTTTTGATGGCTGAGTAGTATTCCATTGTATATATATACCACTTCTTTATCCATTCATCTGTTGATGGACATCTGGGCTTTTTCTATAGTTTGGCTATTGTGGACATTGCTGCTATAAACATGGGGGTGCACATGTCCCTTTGAATCAGTACATTTGTATCTTTGGGGTAAATAACTAGTAGTGCAATTGCTGGGTCATAGGGTAGCTCTACTTTCAACTTTTTGAAGAACCTCCATACTGTTTTCAGAGTGGCTGTACAAGCATGCATTCCTACCAGCAATGTAAGAGGGTTCCCCTTTCTACGCATCCTCCTCAACATTTGTTGTTTCCTGATTTGTCAATTTTAGCCATTCTGACTGGTGTGAGGTGGTCTCTCATTGTCATTTTGATTTGTATTTCCCTGATGCTGAGTGATGTGGGGCATTTTTTCATGTGTTTATTGGCGATTTATAAGTCTTCTTTGGAGAAATGCCAGTTAATGTCTTCTGCCCATTTCTTAATTGGATTATTTGTTCTTTGGGTGTTGAGTTTGATAAGTTCTCAATAGATTTTGCAAATATCTTTATAGATTTTGTTGAGTTTGATAAGTTCTTTATAGACATTTGCAAATATCTTCTCCCATTCTGTAGGTTGTCTTTTGGTTTTGTCAACTCTTTCCTTTGCTGTTAAAAGATTTATCTTGATGAAGTCCCAATAGTTCATTTTTTTGCTTTTGTTTCCCTTGCCTTTGGAGAACTGTATAGCAAGATGTTGCTGGAGCCAAGGTGAAAGAGGTTGCTGCTTGTGTTTTTCTCCAGGATTTTGATGGATTCCTGTCTCACATTTAGGTCTTTCATCCATGTTGAGTTTATTTTTGTGTATGGTGTAAAGAAATGGTCCAGTCTCATTCTTCTGCATGTGGCTGTCCAATTTTCCCAGCACCATTTGTTGAAGAGACTGTCTTTTTTCCATTGGACTTTCTTTCCTGCTTTGACAAAGATTAGTTGATCACAGAGTTGAGGGTCCATTTCTGGGTTCTCTATTCTATTCCATTGATCTATGTCTGTTTTTGTGCCCGTACCATATTTTCTTGATGATTACAGCTTTGTAATAGAGCTTGAAGTCCGGAATTGTGATGCCACCAGTTTTGGTTTTCTTTTTCAACATTCTTTTGGCTATTTGGGTCTTTTATGGTTCCAAACAAATTTTAGGATTATTTGTTCCAGCTCTGTGAAAAATGTTGATGGTATTTTGACAGGGACTGCCTTGAATGTATAGATTGCTCTGGGTGGCATAGACATTTTAACAATATTTGTTCTCCTAATCCATGAGCATGGAACGTTTTTCCATTTATTTGCATCTTCCTCAATTTCTTTCATAAGTGTTCTATAGTTTTTAGAGTACAGATCCTTTACCTCTTTGGTTAGGTTTATTCCTAGGTATCTTATGGTTTTTTGTGCAATTGTAAATGAGAGCGATTACTTAATTTCTCTTTTTTCTCTCTCATTGTTAGTCTATAGAAATGCAACTAATTTCTGAGCATTGGTTTTATACTCTGCCACTTGGCTGAGTTCCTGTATGAGTGCTAGCAATTTTGGGGTTGAGTCTCTGTGTTTTCCATGTAGAGTATCATGTTATCTGCAAAGAGTGAGATTTTGACTTCTTCTTTGCTGATTTGGATGCCTTTTATTTCTTTTTGTTGTTGGATTGCTGAGGCTAGGACTTCTAGAACTAGGTTGAACAACAGTGGTGAGAGTGGACATCCGTGTGTGTTCCTGACCTTAGGGGGAAAGCTCTCAGTTTTTCCCCATTGAGACTGATATTTGCTGTGGGCTTTCTGTAGATGGCTTTTATGATATTGAGGTATGTACCCTCTATCCCCACACTGTGGATAGTTTTAATTAAAAAAGTGTGTTGTACTTTGTCAAATGCTTTTTCTGCATCTATTGAGAGGATCATATGGTTCTCATCCTTTCTTTTATTAATGTAGTATACAACACTGATTGATTTGTGGATTTTGAACCACCCTTGCAGCCCAGGAATAAATCCCACTTGGTTGTGGTGAATAGTCCTTTTATGTACTGTTAGATTGTATTGGCTAGTGATTTGGTGAGAATTTTTGCATCCATATTCATCAGCAATATTGGTCTGTAATTCTCCTTTTTCGTGAGGTCTTTGGTTTTGGGGACAAGGTAATGATGGCTTCATAGAATGAGTTTGGAAGTTTTCCTTCTATTTTTATTTTTTGAAACAGCTTCAGAAAAATGTCTTAATTCTTCTTTAAATGTTTGGTAGAATTCCCCTGGGAAGCCATCCAGCCCTAGACTCTTGTTTGTTGGGTGATTTTTGATTACTGCTTTATCAGAAGAATAGGTATTAATTCTTCTTTAAATGTTCAGTAGAATTCCCATGGGAAGTCATCCGGCCCTGGACTCTTGTTTGTTGGGAGATTTTTGATTGCTGCTTCAATTTCCTTGTTTGTTATGGGTCTGTTCAGGTTTTCTATTTCTTCCTGTTTCAGTTTTGGTAGTTTATACATCTCTAGGAATGCATCAATTTCTTCCAGATTGCTTAATTTGTTGGCACATAGCTGTTCATAATATGTTCTTATAAATGTTTGTATTTCTTTGTTGTTGGTTATGATCTCTCCTCTTTCATTCATGATTGTATTGACTTGGGTTCTTTCTCTTTTTCTTTTTGCTAAGTCTGGCCAGAGGTCTATCAATATTATTAATTCTTTCACAGAACCAGCTCCTAGTTTCGTTGATCTGTTCTACTGTTCTTTGGGTTTCTGTTTCATTGATTTCTGCTCTAATCTTTATAATTTCTCTTCTCCTCCTGGGTTTAGGTTTATTTGCTGTTCTTTCTCCAGCTCCTTTAGGTATAAGGTTAGGTTGTGTATTTGAGACCTTTCTTGTTTATTTAGAAAGGTTTGTATTGCTGTATTTTTCCCTCTTAGGACCACCTTTTCTGCATTCCAAAGGTTTTGAACAGTTGTGTTTTCATTTTCATTTGTTTCCATGAATTTTTTTTTAGTTCTTCTTTAATTTTCTGGTTGATCCATTCATTCTTTAGTAAGATGCTATTTAACCTCCATGTATTTGTATTCCTTCCAAATTTCCTCTTGTGATTCATTTCAAATTTCAAAGCACTGTGGTCTGAAAATATGCAGGAAATAATCCCAATCTTTGGTACTGGTTGAGACCCGATTTGTGACCCAGTGTGTGATCTAGTCTGAAGAATGTTCATGTGCACTCAAGAAGAATATGTATTCTGTTACTTTAGGATAGAATGCTCTGAATATATCTGTGAAGTCCATCTGGTACAGTGTGTCATTCAAAGCCCTTGTTTCCTTGTTGATCTTTTGCTTAGATGATCTGTCCATTGGTGTAAGTGGGGTGTTAAAGTCCCCTACTATTACTGTATTATTATCAATGCGTTTCTTTAATTTTATTATTAATGGTTTTTATATTTGGCTGTTCACATGTTACGGGCATAAATATTTACAGTTGCTAGATCTTCTTGTTGGATAGACATTTTGGCTATGATATAATGTCCTTCTTCATCTCTTAGTACAGTCTTTGGTTTAAAATCTAATTTGTCTGCGGGTGCCTGGGTGGCTCAGTTGGTTAAGCATCTGCCTGCGGCTCAGGTCATGCTCCCAAGGTCCTAAGATTGAGTCCCACATCAGGCTCCCTGCTCAGTAAGGAGTCTGCATTTCCCTCTACCCTTCCCCCCTGTCATGATCTCTCTCTCTCACTCTCTTTCAAATAAATAAATAAAATCTTTAAAAAAATAAAATCTAATTTTTCTGATATAAGGACTGCCACCCCAGCTTTCTTTTGACATCCATCAGCGTGATAAAATGTTTTCCACCCCCTCACTTTCAATCTGGAGGTGTCTTTGGGTCTAAAATGAGTCTCTTGTAAACAGCATATCGATGGTCTTGCTTTTTTATCCAATCTGATACTCTGTGTCTTTTGATTGTAGCATTTAGCCCATTTATATTCAGAGTAACTATTGAAAGATATGAATTTAGTGCCATTGTATTACCTATAAAGTATATGTTTCTGTATATTTTCTCTGTTCCTTTCTGGTCTATGTTACTTTTGGGCTCTCTCTTCACTTAGAGGACCCCCTTTAATATTTCTTGCAGTGTTGGTTTAGTGATCACAAATTCTTTGGTTTCTGTTTGTCCTGGAAGCTCTTTACCTCCTCTTCTATGCTGAATGACAGCCTTGCTGGATAAAGTATTCTTGGCTGCATATTTTTCTCTTTTAGCACCCTGAGTATATCATGCCAGTCCTCTCTGACCTGCCAGGTCTGTGTGGATAGGTCTGCTACCAGTCTTATGTTTCTAACCTTGTAGGTCAAGAACCTCTTATCCCCGAGCTGCTTTCAGGATTTTCTCTTTGTCTCTGAAATTTGCAAGCTTCACTATTACATGTCAAGGTGTTGACCTATTTTTTATTTTGAAGGGGGTTCTCTGTGCCTCCTGGACTTGAATGCCTGTTTCTTTTCCCAGATTAGGGAAGTTCTCAATTATAATTTGCTCAAATATACTTCCTGCTCCTCTCTCTCTTTCCTCTTAATCCGGGATCCCAATTATTCTAATATTGTTTCACTTTATGGAATCACTTATCTCTCGAATTTATGCCTGTGATCCAGTAGTTTTTTATCTCTCTTTTTCTCAGCTTCTTTATTCTCCATCATTTTGTCTTCTATATCACTTACTCTCTCTTCTGCCTAATTTATCCTAGCAGTTAGAGCCTTCATTTTTGATTTCATATCATTAATAGCTTTTTTGATTTTGACCTGATTAGATTTTAGTTCTTTTATTTCCCCAGAAAAGGATTCTCTAGTGTCTTTTATGCTTTTTTCCAGCCCAGCTATTATCTTAATAATTGTTATTCTGAATTCTAATTCTGACCTCTTACTTATATCCTTACTGATTAGGTCTCTGGCAGTTAGCACTGCCTCTTGCTCTCTCTTGGGGGGTGAGTTATCCCGTCTTGTCATTCTGTCCAGAGAAGAATAGATGAACGAGAGACTAAATGCAAAAATTGCAACAACGACCCTAGAAAAATACACACTAAAAAATACACACTAAACACACTAATCAGAATAGATCAGATACCAAAAAGAAAAAAAGAGAGAGAGAGAGAGAATAAAATCAAACAGGTGAACAGAACAGAACAATAAGCTAGGCAGAAATTAGATCCCAAAATTGTAAAGAAAGAAAAACATATATATACAAAAATAAAATTGACTACAATGAAAGGAAGCCAAAAATGAAAAAAAAAAAAATGTAAATGTAAAAGTGAAAAATTAAAAAAGTCTTAAAAAAGAGTGATAAAATAAATTAGTCAAAAAGGAAAAAAAAAAAACTAAAACTGAAAGACTAAAAAATCATAAGAAAAAACCATGAATTCTATATACTATTTTCCCCTAGTGCTGGAGTTTTGCAGTTCTGTATGATCAGAAAACTTGGTATTAACTGGATGTTCCTGCTTGTCTTCTGGGGGAGGGGCCTGTTACTCTGATTCTCAGGTGTCTTTGCCTGGGTGGAATTGCATCCCCATTGCCAAGGGCCTGGGCTCAGTATAAGTGGCTCTGGATTGCTCAGTGTGGCTTTTATTCTCTGAAGTCTTTCAGCATCATTTTGGGGAATCGAAATGAAAATGAAATCAGCAGTGCTCTGATCTCCATCCCCAGAGCTGAAAGTTCATGCCCCCCACTCTTCAGTGAGCCCTCAGAGAAAAGCAATCAAGCGCTCTTGTTTCCCTAGTTTCCGTCCACATTCTGTGTTCAACCAGCCTTTGATGGAGTGTTTTATCTCAGGCACGAGACCTCATTTTGAGTCTCCAAACTTTACTTGCTTGGCCTGTGATGGAGAGCAGCGGTTCATGTTTTATGGCAGCGGTTTATGTTTTATGGCAACACCGAGCAGACAGCCCACTCCTGAACTCCCTGTTTGCAGCTGTCTTCCCTGCTCCAATGCTTGGGAACGGTGTTGCACTCAGGCACCTCCCTCCTTTCTGTGACTCTGGGATTCCTGAGACCACATTGTCCCACCTGTGATTCCGTCCCACTTTACCACCTGAGTGCATTTCAGGCAGAGACGTCTCCCACCAGAGCAGACTTCTAAAAGTTCCAATTTTGTGCTTCACTGCTTATATTACTTTTGGTACCAGGCTCCCTGCCCCCAGGGTTTATCTTCTAATATATCACCTCAGATTCACGTCTCTGCATCTCCTACCTCACAAAAAGTGGTGACTTTTCTATTTGTAGAATTGCAGCTATTCTTTTCTTAGATCTCTTGTTGAGTTTGCAGCTATTCAGAATGATTTGATAGCTATCTAGCTGAATTCCAGGGACCAGACAGAACTAGGGTCCCCTACTCCTCCACCATCTTCCCATCTATATTCATTTTCAAGTTGTGTAAGCTCTCTATTACTATTTTTCTGAGAGTTTAATTTAATCATAAATAAGTGTTAAATTTAGTCAAACACTTTTTGCACTAATTGAAATTATGAGGACTTTTCTTCTTTATTTGTTTGTATAATAGATTCCATTGGTTGATTTTTCAAATACTGAGCCAGTCTTGTATCCTTGGAATAAACTCTTTTGGACATGGTATATAAACATTTTTATATTGATGAGTTCTATTTGCCAATACTTTATGGATGATTTTTGTGTCTATATTAATGAGAGGTACTGGTCTGTAGGGTTTTTTTTTTTTCTTTTTGATTTTGGTACTGTCATTATCTGGTTTTGATATTAAGATAAGCCTCCTAAAAAGTCAGGAAACATGTCCTCCTCTTAGTTTCTAGAAGAGATTATATGTTGGATAAAATTCTCTAGCAAAAGATTTTAATTCTTTCCTAAAAATTTATGTTTTGGGGTTTAAAAAATATTATGAATTTAATCCCCTTAACAGTTATACAGGGTTATTCTAATGATCTACTTCATATTAGGTAAGTCACAATAGTTTGTTTTTTGAAGAAATAAAGTAAGATAGAATCTCTTTATTTTAGCCAGCAATAAACTTTTGATGTTACCATATATCTTTTTTTCAGGCTTATGAAAAGACATTGAAAAAGAGTACTAAAAATCCTTGTACCCACTACTCAGCTCAAGAAATAAATATTACAAATATTTAAGGTTAAAGGCTTTGTATATTTGTCTTCCTTTTTTTCTGTTCTCATCTCTATCCTAATTATAAGTACCCTGGCTTTGATATTTATTACTCTCTCTGATGTCCAAGTAATTGCTTTTTAAAACACTAGTATGGCTAACCAATATGATATCTAGATTTATACCATTTGACTTAGATAGCACGTGTTGACAAAAATGGTATCGACATGATGTCATTTTGATTTGTTTCCACAGCTCTCCCAGTGTTTACTCAACTACCTCAGGATACAAGTGTAGAGGTTGGCAAGAATATAAACATTTCATGTCATGCTCAAGGAGAACCACAGCCCATAATTACCTGGAACAAGGTAAGATCTCAACTAAAGGTACAATAGTATTAAAAACACTGACAAATATATTGACCCAATGAAACAAGGTAGTGATTCTCACATTGATTTATTACTGTTGTGATTTTTGTTAGCAAGTAATATTTTTTACACTGAAAGTATTTTGTTCATTTTTTAAGTGACTACATCTGATTTTGTCTCAGGGTTTTGATAAATTTAACCTTTGTCATTTGCTTGGTGATGAAAGCTTCATAAGTATAACTAAATTCTTCTAAGGAAAAATTGCTTTTGTTTTATGTAAATTTAAGAGTTTTAGTGGCTAGAAAGAAACAATTTTGAATTAATAACTCAGAAGTGGATTAAAAGTAGGGCATTAGCTGAAACAAGAATGAAAAACTTGGTTTTAAAACAAAGTGACATGAAAAAAGCCCTTCTGTAGGTTCAAAACTTGAGTGACTTTAAAGAAATAATAGCTTCTTATTTATCTATTTTACTTCCTTTGGTTCTTTGAGCTATATTCTTTCAACATAATTGCTTCTTTCACTTTAAGTTTTTTAACAGAATGCAATGATTGGTCTCAGATTTTGATGTTCTTAAAAAATAAATGAAATGCATACATCAAAATGACAGTTCTTATAGAAAATTTTGACAAAAAGTAAAAGTTTCACTGTGAAAACTTGCAAAGCTATTTTCCAAAAACACTTGGTTTATTTTTGTTGTTGCCATACAGCAACAAGGCCTTAGTTTTGGTGGTTCGCTGCTCTTGTGCTGAGCTGAGCATCAGATGCAGTTATGCAGTTCTTTATAAAAAGTAAATGTAGTGGTCTCAAAGTTCAACCTTTAGGCTCAGGTACTCTCAAGTATGAATAGTTTTTATAATTTCTTTTGAGTATAGTATTATATAATTCAAATATTTTTTACTAAAAATAGGAAGTATGAAAAATACACATTTTAGTCAGTCTCTAGAGCCCTATTTGATGTTATACTAAAGGCTGTATCATACAATCATATCAGCAAAATAGCTCAGTTTAATTCCTAAAAGGTAGCTTTTAATCCCAAGTGAATTGATTGAGGGCTGACTATATGCCAGAAGTTTTGGGTACACTATCACATTTAATCTTTATAATAATCCTCTGCTATTCACAATGTTAAAATGAATGTGAATTAGGCTACTCCCAAAATAAGCAGATAAAAAATTTATTGGAAAGCTAGCTGATAACTCAGAGACTCTAAGCAAAAACTATAGAACTGTAGGGTTAGCTTAAGAGTTCTGGTAATACGTATGGAGAGCAGATAGGAAGGGAGTGCTTTTGCAAAGAAGATGAAATTATGGGCCAGCAAGAGGAAGTGGAGGGAGGTAGTCCTGAAGGAAAGACACCGTGGGCCTTACTGCTTGTGCACCTGGTCACTTCTCAGCCTTCTCTGTGTCTAGTCTTTTTTCATCTGCCCTCCACCTCATAGGTCCTGTTAGTTCATCTCATCTCTTCCCCTGAGTTACCAGCAGCCCATCACTTTGGACTTACTTTCTAGTGGTCAAAGACAACTGTGAGAATCTGAAGACCTATGAAGCATTTTTTCACTCTGAACCTTTCTGGTTACATTCTGGCCTACTAGTCATCACAGGGGTATGAGTTCTTTTGAAACAGCAGCTCTCATCCTCAGTTTCCTCTGAGTCTTTTGGGGAGGGGAAGGAGAGAAGAGTCTCTGCCCCTACTCCACTCCAACCCAGTCCTAGAAAGCCAATTTCTTTTCCTTTTTAAAAATTAATAGCTGAATACATTTTAATAATATTTCATATGAAATGTAGTCATCTTATCTTCTTAAGGTATAATTTTAATTGAGAAACTGATATACAAAGCTTTGCAGGTACATAAAACTTATGAGTACATATAAAGAAGAAATAGAAGAGGAATCAGAAATATGAAAATATTTTGATGCTTTTAGTTGGTAGATTTATGAAAATTTTCCTTCTTTCCAAATTTTATTTTTATTGTTGTCAGAATCCTTTTCTAGAAGTAAGAAAATATGAATAAACTATTTATTCATTCATTGAATGATGATTTTAAAATGATTATATTAAATAATTACATACTTGAATTTTGAGTATCATATTTATTTTAATTAAGAGAGAAGGATAAACCACACTTCCTAGAAAGTACTTTCTCTCTCTCTCTCATTTCTTCTCTTCGTCAGATTCATAAAATACCTCATCTAATACTTGACACAGTAGGTGCTCAGTAGATATTTGTTGAACTAATCAAACTATATCAAACAAAATGTAAGATGTTATTTTTTAAGGAATCATATTTTCTTCCAGTGACAATTCTTTTCACTCCCTAGGCAGGTGTTCAGATTACCAAGAGTGGTAAATTCCATGTCAGTGGTGAAGGCATGCTAACCATCTATGATTCAGGGCAAGCTGACCAAGGAAGATATGAATGTGTGGCTCAGAATTCATTTGGCCTTGTTGTGGCCAACATGTTCCTCACAGTTGTAGGTAAGTATGGCTCCTCATGCAACCTAAACAAATGTCTTTGACAGTTTCTACTCCTCATCCTAACTGATTTGTCTCACTACCCAAGTTCCCTTATATGTTTCTTCTAGTCAAATCAAACTTATTTTAATTTTTTAAATCTAAGTTTTAAGTGTAAACTACATTAAAGGATATCAAACACCAAAACTATCAATGCCAGAGGTGAACAAAAATAGGAAGGATTCACAAATGTATATCATGTTTTCTTAGGAAATGAAAATTATAGCATGTAAGATATATTCATAGCTAAATAAAGTGGAGTCAGAGATTTAAGGATAAATGGAATTTAACATGTATGAGTTACTCTGACCTGGTGTATTTAGTTCTAGAGTAAAATTAAAAATCAATCAATCAAACTTCTAGGTAAGATTTGCCACTGTAAGAACAAATATCTCAATATTTTGGAACATTTGTAATTGGTCAATGTATTTGGCATTGTTCTACATTTTGTCATCTGGCTGGTTATTTATCTGTAGCCCTCTGCTAGTTGTTTATAAATGATGACTGCTTAAAAAATATTGTCATAGTTTTACAAAAAATAAAATCCTTTTTTTTTTCTTCAATTAATTGGTTTGTATTGGAAGTGAGGGAGTCTATTTGTGGGCAGACTTGAGTGGAAACCTCAGCTGTGGGTATGGGAATGGGGACTGGCTGTGATAATGGACTGGCATGTTCTCCACGTGGGGAAAGAATTCAAGAAAATCACAGCATGTGGGGACATGACATCGGGTTGCTTTTTTTGTGGATGGGTTCAGGAGCTTCTGCCTTATTGACAATCAGCAGTTGAAGTAAATGAGTTCAGCTACAAGCATATGGAGTACTATTTTGGGCTTTGCCTGCTTTTTGGTTTCCTTAGAAATGGGCAGATTTAAAAAATAGGGTTTTACAGATTTATTTTTTCCTTTTAATTTTTCCAGCTCTTATGGGTCTCTATATCTATTGGGTAACTCTTCTCATTATAAATACAGGCCTGGATAAAAATAGATTTATTTAATTAAATCACATCCTTAAAGATGTCACTGTCTTCCTATCATGTAGTACAATAGTTTCATATTCTTACACTTGAAAATTCTCCTGAGAAATCAAACTTCCAAATACCCATTTGTTTGGTTATTTTATATAAAGTATATATTTTCATTAATGTTGCATAAGTCTTTACATTTTTATTATACTGTATGGTAAAAAGTATTCTCTGTAGAATATTAGTCTTAAAATTATAACAATGTATCTAGTAACTAGCTAATATTTACTCTAGGAGAGTCAGAAATTCTTTATCACATAGAATTTCTTAAAGTTACAAAATCTTAGCCTTACTTGGTATTTGATGAGTTCATGCTTTTCCTGATTTAGAATCTGTAACAGTTGTGTTTCTTTTTATAAATTTATAGAGCTCCTTTTCTACTGCTTAACTATTTATGAGATCTATGAGAAAATATTCTTGAGCATTTTGGAAAAAACTTATTATAAAATTTAAATTACTATTTTTTAGGTTCTAGAGATGCTAGAAATCTTTACCATTAAACAAACACATACACAAACAAATATTCTCTCTCTGCCTCTTATTCTCTCTCTGTTTGTCTGTTTTGCCCTGCCACATACACACAAACGCTATAACCACAGTGGTCAATATTTTAGAACCTCCAACATAAGAATTTCATTGTGGTAGACTGAAATTTAACTAACTATTTTATATATACACATTAAAAGTAAAACATTTAGATTAAGATGTATTAATTACTCTATTTACCAGATTTTAAAACAGTGATAAGTAGCATTTACCAATATTCTGCTCTATTGTATAGAAAGCAGAAAGTCAGGCTATAGAGACAAAATAGTACAAAAGAAGTTATTCAGTCAAGAAAAAAATTATGTTTTTAGCTCTTGAGACATTTTTATAACAATATAAGGGGAAATCAATTTATATTTGTGTCTCACACCAAATAAATTTTATGATATTAGAAATATTTTTATAAAAAGAAGAAAAAGTATGAAGATATAAATTTTAAAACTTTGAATAAATTTAAGATTTAAGTGTGTGTGTGTGTGTTCACACAACCCAAATTGCAGAATAGGAGGAAATGTGTCAATATAAAATATCACTTATGGAACATTTTGTGACTTAGACCCTTTCATTCACCATTTGAATGAGTGATGTTCAAAGTAAGGTATTTATAATAGCAAAAGAAAAAAGGGTTCCCACAAGTTGTGATTTTTTAAGGAGTTTTTTTTTATAGATGTAATAGATTTTAATAGTTTTAATAAATTTATAAAAACCTATAAGGCTGATTTAGTGTTTATTGGGAACCTATCCTTTGGTTTAGGGTGTCCTCAAAGTATTTTGTATTGGCAAATATTACTCACATTAGCATACTTCTTTCTCTCGATGATATTTGGCATATGAAAGCTACACATATTACTTTAGACCCAAAAAAACCTCATAATTTTTGTTCAAAACATAATTTATTTTTACACCTCCTATATATATTGATGTGCTGTTAAGTGCTGTCAAGTTCATAATTCACAGTATATTCTTATGACTCATTTCTTGCTTGTGAAAATGGCTCAGTCTGAGGACACAAGACATTTATATTGAATATTAACAGTTTGAGATAGTGGGAAAAACCCTCGGTTAAGTCATTAAACTTACCTTTATTGATCTCAGTCACTTTGGATACCTTACCCATAACTGGAATTAATTTTCTCATTTCTTAAAAATGTGGAACTGGACACTCTCAAGAGGCCTTCTTGGCATAGAAATTCTGTTTCTACAATAGAATTCAAATGTGCAACAATAGTCGGGAAGTAGTTTAGAGCATGTCTACATGATAGAATGTTTACCAGTGAGACATTGGAATAATATGTGGATTGGTAAAAGTTAAATAGTGACACAGCATGGATTAAATGAAAATTTTGGAGCACAAATACCACATGTATACTGTTTATAATGATATAAAAAATCAATCCAAACAATGTTGTCTCCTTTGAAATTCTGAGTTGAGTATCTGATTGTTGTGTTGGACATTTCATTTTGGATGACCCACAGGCCTTCCAATTCCATGTGTTAAAAACCAATCGAATGCATGCTAAATTGAACTCCTCATTTTCACCTCAAGACCTGTAACCTCCTGTCACTCCTTTAATGCAGTCCATATTCTATAAGGAGGAAGCCAGAACTTCTGATTTTTTTCTGCTCCCTCCTCCTTCTTTACCCTAACTACCACGTCTCACCAGTTTTTCCCGCAAATATTGCTTCTTTTCCATTTTTCCATGTGACCTCCTCTTTCATAGTTCATTTTTTGGTCATTTAGACTTCTGCAATAACTTTCTAAATGGTATTTCCACTTACAATATTCTTTACTTTGACTATATCCTCAACCTGATAAATTATAAATGAGAATTAAAGTTACATTAGTTGACTTTAAGTTAATGAGACTTTTCCTATTACATTAAGTAAATGACCTGCATTAAACTAATACTAATATTACTACTAAAAAAAAATTAGCATTTATTGGGCATTTACCGTGTGTTCCAAGTGTTATTTATCAATTAACTTATTTGATGCTTTTGGGATCTAGTTATTTTTTTGAAATTCTGAATGAATAACTCACTGATTTTTTGACATTCTAATCCAGTTGTCATTTTTAGTACAGTAGTGGTTGGTTAGTCATGAAACTATAAGGAAAGCAAATAATCAAAATAAAAGGCTTATCTCAGTGATTAAAGCCAAAAAAAAAAGTAGCGTCTCACCTTTTCAGTCTCCGGAAAAAAAACGGTGGAGCTTGCAAGACAGTGAACCCATTTACATACCTAATGATGCAAAATGATGAGTAAGGCAGAGTGGTTGCTGTTCAAAGAAAATTATCTCACAAAGGCAGTCGTTAATTCCCATTTGTATGCTGTGGGAGTGTCCGGTTTCCTAGGACAGCCCTCTCAGGCGGCGTCAGTGGTGGTCGGTCATTCTCTTAGGGGAAGATTTCATGTGGTAAGGCCTATTTAGTTAATGATAGTGACATTATCTGGTTACTTTTCTCAAGGAGGGAGGGGGAGATAAAGAATATTCAGTTGTGAAAGAAACTCGGTTTTTACTGAGGTCTAGGTATTTTGTGGTGAGAAGTGATGGCAGAGGTTCAGGTGTTCTGCATCAGTGTCTCTTTTGGGGCTGCATCCTACTCCTCCCTGACTCCTATTCTCCCCCATCTGGGCCGTACTCTGACCGAGTGGGCACACAGCAGTTGGTGGACCATTACACCTAAGCAACACCTTCCTGAAAGGACTCAAATTTATCTTTTGACTTTATCTTCCTTGGAGGTGGTAGATCTTATAGACAGAACTGAAAGGCGATGTTCATCAGTCAACTTTAAACATGCTTAATTTCATAACCCTACTGAGGTTTTTTCTCCTTTTTTTTTTAACCCCAAGACTTAACAAAAGAAAATGATCTAGTTCTTCCTCCCCTTCTGCAAAATTTTGCGTAAAAAATGGAGAATATACTCAGGATCATTCTATCCCTACATTATTGAGGTAGCTTTTAAGACAAATAAAATATTAACAGTGTTGTTTGATTCTAATGTGCCCCAATAAACTGAATTTGCTTTGCGTAATACAGTGCTCTTCTAGAAACATTTGTGGAAATCGTTTTGCAATTTGTACCACACCAACTAAAACGTTACTGAGACCGAATGAATAATAAAAAGGTTAGCTTTATTTTATCATAAAACTATGAACCTTAAAAAATTCATAATTGAAATGACATAAGTGAGAAAGAGTTCTTGTTACCACAAATATTTTCTGACATACTACATATTTAATGCACTTTTAATAATCTGTGAACAAACAACTTTTATGTGTTTTCTATTTGTGCACATCAAAATTTAATTATTTCAAACAATGTTTACATATTATGACACCTTTCTTGTTATTTTCCTTTCC
Source organism: Phoca vitulina (assembly GCF_004348235.1). Lineage (NCBI taxonomy): Eukaryota > Metazoa > Chordata > Mammalia > Carnivora > Phocidae > Phoca > Phoca vitulina. The sequence continues at coordinate 4,655,116 of NW_022589728.1, read as the reverse complement.
TTTTCACATCTCCACACTTGTTGGTTTCTTAATAACAAAGAGAAAAAACAGGTCAAGTTGAACAAATGACAGGACAACACAGTGGCAACCAATAAGTATGTGAGGATATGGATTACTTAGGGGCTTAGAACATAATAATCACTGAAAGGCACCTTATATTTGCATTGTGACATGTCGTTTTCAAAGAACTTTGCATGCCTTTTTTATTTAATAATCATATTTGGCCCAACTATATATTGCCTCAACTCTATGTTGAACAAGTCTTACTATTTCCACTTTATGAATGAGTCAAAAGATGAAGAACAGGTGTAAAATTCCTTATGCTTGTAAATTTTATACAACCATAATAGCAAAACTATTTTATAAACAGAATAAAAGCAAAATTATCAAACAAATAAAATTTAGATGAACATGTTAATTGATGCTTTCCCCAAATGTAAATATCCCTTCCAAGTTCTGTCTGCCACAGTGAACAGCCTTCTGAGTTTTGGCTGGCATTGTCTGCTGTGTGATAACTCAGTCCTACAAACAACCTTTGATAGACCTCTGATCGCATATTATGCACACAGGTGCAGGGGTCCAATCACAGTAATTGTCATGAATAAGAACACATCATTGATGCCACTCTCTACACTTGAGGTTCACAAGTGAAGGACTAAAAGGGGAACAATAGAGAAAAGGTTAACATCTTGTGAACCTATAAGCCGGCACAGATTGATTAGATTGATCTCGGTTCCTTTATATCCAAATTCAGTAGGCTCATTCTTACTGACTTGTTTTTGAACTATCACAGGGTATGTCATGTTAGGTATATTGAAAATATTAGGTTTGCTCCTAATCATTGCAATTATATTGACTGCTTGATTTGTTGATTAATCAATCCATCCCCTTATAAGCCAATACCCCACCCATCATGCTCACTATGTTATGTAACTATAGTGCATTTACTATATATTTAATTAAATCATTTTACAATTCTCTTTCAGCTTTCTAATTTTTACATTAAGCACTCTTTTTAGCATCCATGTATGTGTCCATCCAGCCAATTCTAACTGCTGCCTGATATTTCATACTGTACATCCACCACATTTTTCTCACCTACACTTCCATTGCTGACAATTTTCCTTAATTCCTTCCAAACAGAGTTGCAATGAACATTCTCATTTATACCCCTGATGGATTTGCATGAGAATTTCTCTAGATATATATGTGGGAATCAGATTGCTGGGTGAGGGGGTGTGCACATATGTCATTTTACTAAGTAAAATCAAAATAAAAAATATACATATCCTTAAACAAAATCTTGGAAATAGAAGCATCACTTCTACATTCCCACCGGCCTACCCGTGTCAACTCACCCCTGCCAAAACTTGGCAGTAATCAGCTTTTTTATTCTTGCCAGAATAAGCATAAAATGGTAGTTCATTGATATTTTATATTTTATTTCTGAGGTTTTAAGTGGTTTTCAAAATCTGTCATATACTTAATAACTTTTGGGGTTTCCTCTTTTATAACTTGCCTGTATATATTTTGTCTTAATGCATTACAGGAATTCCTTGAATGAAATAGAATATTAATTCTGTGTCAGATTAGAAATTATAGATATGTTACCTATTATGTTATTTGTCAACGACAATTTTACCTTTTTTATTTATGTCTTTCCTTGAATGGAAATTATTAATTTAATATAATCAAATTAATCAATTTATCTTTGTTTTCTTTCAATTATCTTTAGCTACTATATAGTTAATCCAATGTGATTTTTGAAGTATAAAAGGTAAAACTGACCTTCTGGAGCTTTAATATTGTGGTCATGATAAGGACTGAAATGAATTGACAGTATAGCCTCTAACTCATAACTACTGCCTATAATCTAGTTTATCAAGAATGTCTTTCAGCAGAGACCTTGATTTTACTGGTTTTCTTATATCTGTATCACTGGTATTTTTTCTTGAAATTTTTTATGTTGGTGATCTTTTTAGAACAATGAACCAATCTAGTATGTATACATTGTCATAATATAGAGGAATTTTTTTATAACAACCAGATGTAGAATGCTATTTGCATTCATCTTGCAAAATACATAAACATATATATACTTATTTACATATAAATATACATATATAATATTTTAATATTATATTGTATTACATAATATATGATATATAATATAAGTGATAATATGAAATCCACATACCTTCCTATTTTTATTTAAACTTCTCATTTTTTAAATATCTCCTTAATGACATTATTTTCAAATTCAATTTTTGGGACTATACTTACTCTTGTGTCCAATATTCAACAGTGCTAAGATTAAGTTATTGCTTTAATTATGTCATATTAATTCTTATACTTTTAGTATTCTTAAAAATGAACTAAATAATATGGATATGTTCGATTATTTTTCTTATGTGAGTTTTTAATATCCATGATCATTTTTATTAGCATTTTGTTTTCTTTACCTTAAACTTCTTAAACCATCATCTGGAGAAGATTAAATATGTTGAAGATTATCGATTCTACTTTAAGTGAAAAGCTTTCTTTGTCTATAATATTCAACTTGATAGAATTCTCACACACCGAAGAGCTATAGAAAAAACATGAGTTATTTTTCACTGAAATCTTACTAAGAGTTCAATTCTTGCTTTAAGAAATCTCCATAAGGATGTGATGATATTTACTTCATTTTAATGTTTCACATTAAAGCAAGATGGCTGAAAAGATAGGCATTTCTTACCTTTCTGAAGATGACAAATTACTGACAGAGTTCAATCCCATTTGAATCAGTGTTGTAAAAAAAAGGAAATATTTCACATAGCTTTACTAGATTTTTGGAATGCCTTAGTTCCCTAAATAATACTGTTATTGTTTCTGGAAACTTTGCTTCAGGATAATTACCTACTCTTCTGCAATGGACAGTATCATGTGGACACTGTATAACATTTTTATTGTCTTGGAAGTTTCTGTAATGCCATTTGTATGAGATCATTCCTAACTTCAAGGTCTGTTTGATACTTTTAATCATGGAATTGATTTTCAAAGCAATACAGGGTAGACAAGCTGGCGATGACTTTGTTGAATCATCCATTCTTGATGCCGTACAGAGGGTTGACAGTGCAATTAACTCCACACGAAGACATTTGTTTTCACAGTAAGAATTTATTTTATTTTGATTACAAAATTGTTTTCACTTCAGTCCTACTTGGTTTTTATAATCTCCATAAATCACAGCAGGCATCGTGCATAAGATTGCCAAAAGCGGGTGTTTTCTTCAGTCTGTGTGTGTGTTATCACCCTCTGGGCTACCCACCATTGCCAGCTCAGTCTTAAAGAGAATGAAACTTGCTCCCCACAGAATCTAAATGGCATAAATTTACATCACAGATCCACTCTATGTGGTCCCATGATAGGTATCAGGTAATGGGCTCTGTTAGGTCAGCATCCACCAGGGTCAGACCCAGTGCTCCTGCCAATCCAGGAATTGAGAGTGATTGTCAAGTTGAACACATCTGGTCATAAACTGATAGCTCACAGATGAAAGTTTTGTTTAGGATATGTAGTACTGTGGTTATTTTAATTTGAACCAGAACATCTTTAGAGTAGTGAAGCCTTCAGGTTCTATAAAGTCCCCATCAGTCCTGATGGAGGTACAAGGGATGCAGTTTTGCATCACCTGAACATATTAATGAAAACATGACTGTTGTCTTTAAAGTCAAACGAAGTATATACCCAGTCTTTGCAGCTGTTGGTCTAAAAGGAATACCTTATAATGCCATAATCAAGTATAGCTCTGTTCTTGCATACCCACAACAGCATGGCTCGCTGATCATGGACTTGTGTGGTAGAGACATACAGCTTATTTATATCCTTATAGTGATTCCTCACTTCATCACTTCCTATCTGGGTGACCTTGGGCAAGTAACTAAGCATCTTAGTAGCTCACAGTTCTTGCCTGTAAAATGGGGATAGCAATAGAATCTGTTTCATGGACATACTTGTTAGGAAGATCGAATAAGTTAGTACAGATAGTGTCTCAACAGTGTCTGCCACATAGAAAGGGCTTAATTAAAGTGAGCTATTAATATCATTACTATTCTATGATCTAAAGTTATTACGATTTCTGATGTAGAGGACCAGACACGCCTTCGCTGACCAAAATCTCTAAAATAGTTTCACATTCTCAGTGACTAGCATTCTTTTAACTTAATTAGTTTAATTCCTCAATGCATATGCTGGTTGCTAGGCTTGGTACGTGGAATATAAAGATGTATAAGGCACCATCTCATCCCTGACACAGTCTTTCTGTAGCAGAAGAGACAATATGTCAACAATTTAAGTACATCTTGTTGTGTATGTAATAGATGTATGTGAGCATACAGACGTAATTGAGAAGGTGGTAGCTTGTCAGAGTTACCAGGGAGACTTTCTGGGGAGAACAATGCCTGAGCAGGGTTTTAAACGTGAGTGGGAATTTCCAGCATCTTCCAGGCAGTTACATTTGAGGAAAGAGAAGACAGACAGTGCCAATGTCCAGAAACTGAGTGTCTTGCATGCTGTTTCAGAGGGTTTACTGAGCCCCCTCAGACCTATGTGTGGACCCCACAAGCTTATAACTTTCACCATAAATGTTGCCTTTTATAGAAAACTGTTCTTTAAATCATTGAGTCATTAAAAATATATCTTTTGAGTTCAGCACTGTCACTGGCATTTGGGTTTCACTCATTAATAAAGTAGGAAAAGAACTCTCAGCTCCCCCTGTGAAGCTTATTTTCTGGTGGTGAAGCTTTTCTTCTTCTTGATTGTTTGGGAAATGTATTCGTAAATGCACAGTGAGATTCATGGATTCTGCAGTTTTGCCTTGTGAACAGTAATGTCTTTTGTCATTTGCAGGAAACCTCGCACCCCTAGTGATCTGCTGGCTCAGTTTCGTTATCCGTATGACCCGTTTACTGTGGAGACAGCAAGAGCTGGAGAGATTTTTGAGCACACACTTCTGCTGATCCAGGAACACGTGCAGCAGGGGCTCACTGTTGATTTGGAGGGCAGAGGTCAGCTTCTGGGGTGCATTCTGTTCTCAGCCTACTGTCAGTAGCAAAACTGATCACCCCTCAGTTTTTAATCTCCAAAACACCATGTGATATAGAAATTAATTTACCACTTTACCAAATGAATGCAGATGTTTCTCGTAAGAAGTATAATTCAAAAGAAAGGATGATAAATATATATTCAAACTTGTCAACTTCTAGCAGCTATCTATGTCAAGTAAATCTAGGGGGCCCATTTTAGGTGGACGTTTTGAATCCAAAAGTTATTACTCTTTCCTATGAAAAAGGCTTTAATCCTAGGGTAATGTTCCTGTCCTTGTTATTGGAATCACCTAAATCATTCAGTGAATTTATTTGAATTCCTTACTCTACCTATAACATATGTATCCCTCCCAAATCTTTTTTGTTGTTGTTGCTATACTGAAGTTCTCATGTACTTTTTCCAAAACCAGACATTTATTTAGTAAATGTCAAATGAGAATGATTTAGAAATCTTTCAGATTTTCTAAGTCTTTCTCTTTAAAGTGAAGTAAAAATATGATCCTTTGCTATACACTATTTGTTCTGTGAGCACAACAGCAACTTCTAGAGGTTTACCCTTTCTTTACTCCCCTTCAGAAAATAACCCCCCTCCCCCTCCAAAAAAAGAAAAGAAACCAAGATACAGTGCACAAGCCCCTTTCTGTGCGTGGCTCACCCATTAGGTGCCCTATACAATTACTCAAAAAGCTCTATTTAATAGCTCCTAATGATCCATTATGTCTTGGGTTTTGGAGTTTCCTTAACTAAAATATCCAAGTGAAATTTCCATATAGTCCATATTAGCGCTTGAATCAAATTTCTGGCTGTTTAATTCCGAGTCTTACTAGGGATGAGTTAGCTGTGGTCAGATCTGCAAAAAGCCCAGCTCCAGGTCAGGACAAAGGGCCTTTGAGTTCTCTTCTCACACATATCTATTGGAAGAAACAATTTTCAAAAATAACTTAATCTAAATTCATAACTAGAGAATAAGCAATCAATATCTACAGAGATTTAACTTTGCTAAAATATACATCCATTGTTTTTGGTGTTCATTACCAAACTGAGTATATATTCTCATCTAAAATATTCAAGAACTTTAACACAATTTTCTCAAGAAAAGAACATTATGTTGTTCTACCTCTCTTTTATTATTTGTAAAGTTAAAGGCCTTTATTTTTTTTTTTTTCCCTCCAGGATCATTTTGCCCTAAAAGTGAACCCAGGATCTATGTCTTTATATACAGAAAGATTATTGTATCTATGCAAGATTAAGATATCTCAGGGTCCAGCCAGACAGAGACCAGCTTACACAGATAAAGGACAAATGGTCCTGGTATCATTAGCCGGTTTCTGATGATTAAGTGGGGATAATAACTCTTAGCAAGCAAGACTTAGTGAATAGTTTCTGCAGATTTAGGACTATGCTGCAATTTTAAGCTCTGTTAAAAGAGTGGCTCCAAAACATCTCCAGGTTGTATTGCACATTCCTTGGGGGATGACAGCTTGTGGTAGTTTACAAGTAACTGCTTAATCCGTTCATATCAACTATCACGCAGGTTAATATTCACACCACCACACTAGCACATCTTAGACCCTGTCTTCTAGGAGCATAAAACCTGAAAGAAAGAATTCTGAAATGAGAAAAAAAAAATATTACAATCTTGTGATGAGGACTTACCAAATCCTTACCAACATTATATTGGTAAAGTCACAGAATTAGGAGTTTGATGGGAACTGGGACATTTCTCTCCTTTTCTGTTCATTCTAGCAGTCATTGCTCATAAGAGAAGCATCACTAAGTACCCCCCCCCCTTTTAATTAGAACTTTCGGTTTTGTCCTAATGAAATGTGGTGGATGTAGGAAAGATTTCTGCCCGCCTAGAGTGGCCCATCCCTACGGCACCTGGGCTTGAGGTTCCCCCTCTCACTCCACCTCAAGGACAGCTCTCTTCATTGCCCTTGCTGTTCCGTGTTTCAGAGTTCCGCTACAATGACTTGGTGTCCCCGCACTACCTCAGCCTCATAGCCAATTTATCTGGATGTACAGCCCACAGGCAGGTGCCCAACTGCTCTGACATGTGTTTCCATCAGAAGTACCGAGCCCAGGACGGAACGTGCAACAACCTGCAGCACCCCATGTGGGGTGCATCCCTGACCGCCTTTGAGCGCATCCTGAAGCCTGCCTACGAGAACGGCTTCAACCTGCCGCGTGGGGTCAGCCGTCAGGCCCTGTCAGGCCGGTATCCCCTCCCACCACCCAGGCTGGTCTCCACAGAGCTGGCAGCCACGGCCACAGTCACCCCTGACCATAGATACACACACATGCTCATGCAGTGGGGCCAATTTTTAGACCACGATCTGGACCACACAGTGCCTGCACTGAGCACGTCTCGCTTCTCTGATGGGCGGCCGTGTAGCTCGGTGTGTACGAATGATCCTCCTTGCTTCCCCATCATCATTCCTGACACTGACCCCCGAGGGACCCGAGCACCGTGCATGTTCTTTGCACGCTCCAGCCCCGTGTGTGGCAGTGGCATGACCTCCTTGGTGATGAATTCAGTCTATGCGAGAGAACAGATTAACCAACTCACAGCCTATATAGATGCCTCTAATGTCTATGGGAGCTCGGAGAGGGAATCCCAAGTTCTCCGAGACTACTCAGAGCCTCGGGGCCTCCTGAGGACAGGCTTGCTGTGGGTGCCGTCCGGAAAGCCCTTACTGCCCTTTTCTGCGGGCCCACCCACTGAGTGCACAGGGTGGGAGCAGGGTAGCCGCAGCCCCTGTTTCTTGGCCGGGGACCACAGGGCCAATGAGCAGCTGGCCCTCACAGCCATGCACACCTTGTGGTTTCGGGAACACAACAGGGTCGCTGCAGAGCTGTCTGCCCTGAACCCCCACTGGGATGGAGACACCCTTTATCATGAAGCCAGGAAGATTGTGGGTGCTCAGCTGCAGCACATCACCTACAGCCACTGGCTGCCCAAGATTCTGGGGGAACCTGGCATGAAGATGCTGCGGGATTACCAGGGCTACAACCCCAATGTGAATGCAGGGATCATTAACTCTTTTGCTACTGCAGCCTTCAGATTTGGTCACACGTTAATCAATCCTATTCTTTACCGACTGAATGACACCTTCGGAGAAATCCCTGAAGGCCACCTTCCACTCCATAAAGCTTTCTTTTCACCCTCCAGAATAATCGAGGAAGGTGGGATAGATCCACTCCTTCGGGGGCTATTTGGTGTGGCCGCTAAATTGCGGGTGCCCTCCCAACTGCTCAGTTTAGAGCTGACTGAGAAGCTGTTCTCCACCGCCCACTCTGTGGCCCTGGATTTGGCTGCCACCAACATTCAAAGGGGGCGAGACCACGGGATCCCTCCCTATGCTGACTTCAGAGTTTTCTGCAATTTGACTTCTGTTGAAGATTTTGAGGATCTTCAAAATGAGATTAAAGATTCAGAGATTCGACAAAAACTGAAAAAGTAAGTGTGCAAGTGTTGCTTAGATTTATATATTTCTTGGGAGAGGGAGAAGTGTTAAAGGACATTTTGTGTGGTTGGATTTGGTTGCCTGGGGATGTTATTGCAGAGCCTTTAATAATTGTTATCTTGGGAGAAGCCAAATATTAAAGGAAAGATTTCTAGAGACTAAGCAGTAAACGCCTTTGTCCACCCACTTCCTTTGTAAATGTAAATATTGCTGCCTCCTTGCTAATACTTGCTAGCACATCTCAACTAAGAGAGGTTGGCATGTTTCCTGCATTCCTGCTCTGTGGTAATCCAATCAAGGCCTTTTTACTGATACGATAATGTCACAAGTTGGCTTTTCTAGGCAGAGCAAAGTAGTGAAATGAAAACAGAAATTAGTTTTTGTCAAAAGAACAAATAATTCTAAATTTATCATCAGAATGTTGAGTCGAGGCTTATTCACTACATCATTAGTGCCTTTCAGTAAAGTATTAATATTATGTTCTTTACAGGTGAGATTCAAATTTCCTTTTAACTTACAAGTATGGGACGTTTCCAGGAAACAACTCTAACTGCTCTTCATGCTCACCACCTTTCATCCTCCAAAATAGTTAAAAATAATTAAAGAAATGTTTTATTAAGAAGTTTTGTCTATAGTTGGCTAAATATTGAAGACTAACATGTTTACTAATAGCTTACGGTATATTAATGTGCAATCTTTCAGAGAAGCTTAAAATTGCAAATTATGGAGCTAATTGTCAACATTAGGCCTTTATTTTGTAATACTAAGGGTATGAATGTTTTTATGCCACTAGAATTTGTTTCATACTTATGTAGAATATTAGACTAAGTAAATGTATAATATATGTAGAACAAATCAGAGTATCATGCAGATTGAATTTGCAAGAACATTGACTTTGGCTTCATAGAGACCTGGTTTAAATCTCCATTCCACCACCTATTAGTACTGAGAGCTTGTGAAAAGTATTTAAACAGTTTTAAATCTCAGAATATCTATAAAATGAAAAAAAAAACACTGCCTCTTCCACAGAGATGTTCAAAGGTGAAATTATATAGAATGTATCAAATACCTAGTTCTGTTCTGGTGCATCATAGGTAATCAGTAAGTGTTACCTGTGGATAGATTTATTATAACATTATCGTTTCAGTTGTCAGCATCATTATTAGATTGCACGTATGCTCTGAATCAGCCTTGTGCTAGGCACTGAGACCCAAGATGAAGGAAATAGCATTCTGGAGAGCCAGACAGCATGCAGGGAAGGCAGGGGGCTGGCGGTAATCTGTGCGGAATGGGCTGTCACAGAGATGGGAATTGAATGTTATGGGAACACAGAGCTGAGAAATGGGAGGTACATGTAAGAGTCACAGCAAACTACTGATAAAAGATGCCGTTTGATCTGCTCTTGGAATTTTCTGAGTGTGATAGTTGAATGAAGTGGGAACAGCAGGCAGTATCCCAAGGAGAGGGAAGGAAGCAGGAAGGTGTGGGGCTGCATGGCATGAGGGGGTAGAAATGTGACAAGGGGAAGCTTTTAAAGGGCCCTGCATGCCATGCAAGGGAGTTTGATCTTCATCCTGTGTTTAAAGCAGGAGAGTGACTCTAGGAGAGACTTCCCTGTGAAACGCTAACCTGCGCAAGACGTCCTGGGAGAAGGAGAGGCTAGCAGTAAGGAATTCCATGGTTTCAGGAATACTCTAGGTGAAGCAAGAAGACAGTGTAGATAGGCTTTTAGCAGTCTGTGCAACACTATCATTAGTTTAAATGTTTCCTGTAAGCACATTGTCTACATTGAATAAACCTGGAGGCAAGTCTTGCTTTGCAGTTCGTTGGGGTCCCACTTCTCAATTTGCAGCTAATTTGTAAATTCCCACCAATCATAGAGTAGCAGAAATGTGTTCTTTTAAAATGTTCCCATCACAAAGTCCTCCTGAGTCCTCCGGCTCTCATGTGCGATGCAGCAGGCTGCTTGTCATCGCCACACACAGCATTAGGCTGGAACATGGATGCGGACTGTCCGCTGCAGGACACGTCCTCCCAGTGGCCAGTGCAAGGCGTGACTGGACTCCGGGATGGACAGTGGCCCATACACTGCACATTGAGTGTTCACATGCCTGGCTTTCTGTGTGCTCCTTTCAGGCATTTGGAATGTTAACACTGCGTCTTCTGAAACCGCAACAAGGAGTCTTTATCCTTGCTTTGGGGAATTTTTGAACTGCGGGAACTTTGTGCAGCCTGGTGCGTGGCCTCTGCATGAGGACAGCAGGACTGACCAGCATGAGTGGGTGTGGGGAGGCCAGGAAGCCGAGCTACCCTACTTTCCTGTTAGGCTGCCAGGTGATTCATTCAACTGTGAGCACAAAATAGATAAGTTGGAGTTGTGTTTACAGTCTCCATCTTCAAATCTGTAGATTGCAGTTTGTCAGGAGCTGATTTCACTAAGGAGGGTGGCATGGCTTTAAATATGCCGATTTATACAGTTATTTCTTTACCCTCTCCTGTTACTTGTTACTTCTCCTTTCTGTGTTATTTTGCAAGTGTGGTTTTAAGTTTGTTTCTAAACCACTCCAGTCAAAACTGGAAACAAGTAGAGCATATCATTAAATCAACAAAATAAATACTGCCCTGGAACATTAAAAACTCCATATTTTAGATAATTAGGACAGCTTAAGAATTGGCTAAAGCAGAGAATCATAAAAATAATGCATATGCACGTCTTAGGTATTTTAACTTCACACATTTAAGCGCACATAAAGTCCTGTAACTTGAGCTTTGGGGCAGCAAGTGGGGGTGGGTTGCAAAGTCTGTGTTCTGGTTTTGTCATTGCTGCTTTGATGCAGACCTGCTGACTAGAATTCATAAGCTTATGCCCAGGCTGAATCTTTTGTGTGTGTATAAGATTGTTCTGAAAGGGGAAGAGGAATTTTCCAGGGAAGTGATGGTATGAATGCAGATTCCTTGTATGTGTTTCTGTCATTCCCCCGTAGTTACAGTTACGTAACATGCAACTAATTGGCATCGATGTTTGACTCTCCTTTTGACAACCTTTCCCAAAACACTGAATTCGGTTTTCACAGGAATAAGTACTCTCCTCTTTTACACAAAGGCCTCATTATTTTATGTAACATTTAATTAAATTACGTAATCCAAATCACAAGTATGACTGTGATAAAAGCAAGTTGGTAAACTCCGCCGACTCCCTGCCGGCAGCTCAACAGACTGCAGCTGCAACTTGGACAGGAGCCCCTAACCCCAGGGTCATTAACTGTCATCTCTGTGGGCCAGAAAGTAAGGATTCTTAGGGAAGAAGAGGTTGTTTAAAATAGCTGATACATGCTGTAGGTAATGGGGGGGATGGAGAGGTGGTGTCAGGAGGCCCAGGTTCCTTCTCTCTGGACAAATTGAGTTGTGCAATCTTGGACGACTTTAGATTAGTTTTTGTTCTCTCAACTGTGAAGTGAGGCTGTTTCACTAAAAAGTCCTTGAGGTCCTTCTAGATCTAAGATCATATATATAACGACTATGTGATATAATAAAATGATAATTCAGAAGGTGCTCTTTAATTAATAGTTTTAATTCACACATAATATCTTCATATTCCAGAATATATCCCCTCATCTTTATGTGTCATCAGGTGTACAAAGCTAATGATTTTTCTTCACTTCACTTAATTTTGAAGGCTTGTGTCAGTTTACCACCCAGGAGTAAAATCTGATTTTCCTTGTACCTTCACACTGGATCTTTTAGGTAGCTTTAAAAAGCCAGAACAACATGTGGAAACCATGCTACAACTTTCCTCTTGAATCACCAACAGTTTTGCCATGAGGAATACCTGGTCTGTCACAAGAAAGCCACATTGGGACATTGTTTTAGTCAGCTTTCAGTTCATTTCAGTAAGATTGGTGAGATACTTTGGATTCTCCTCAAGGAGCTCAGGGCCTGGGATGTGGGGGACTCACAAGCCACATAACCCTGTCATGTCACATGTGGAGCAGTGGGATCTAGGAAATCAGGACGTATTCCTTCAGGAAGGTGGTGTCCAAGTTCCGTCCTCCATGTTGTTTTCCACAGCGGCTGCATCAATTTACCTTCCCATCAACAGTGCACCAGGGTTCCTTTTTCTCCATATCCTCACCAACACTTATTATTTCTTGTCTTTTTGATGTGACCCATTCTGACATGTGTGAGGTGATATCTCATTGTGGTTTTGATTTGCATTTTCCTGATGATGAGTGATGTTGAGCATACAAACCGGCAAACCACTCTTAAACAGAGAACAAACTTCTTCTTTGCCAATTTGGATGCCTTTTATTATGCAGAGAAAGGGGAACCCTCCTACACTGTTGGTGGGAATGCAAGCTGGTGCAGCCACTCTGGGAAACAGTATGGAGGTTCCTCAAAAAGTTGAAAATAGACCTACCATATGATCCAGCAATGGCACTACTGGGTATTTACCCCAAAGATACAAATGTAGGGATCCGAAGGGGTACGTGCACCCCGATGTTAATAGCAGCAATGTCCACAATAGCCAAACTGTGGAAAGAGCCAAGATGTCCATCGACAGATGAATGGATAAAGAAGATGTGGTGTATATATACAATGGAATATTATGCAGCCATCAAAAGGAATGAGATCTTGCCATTTGCAACGATGTGGATGGAACTGGAGGGTATTACGCTGAGCGAAATAAGTCAATCAAAGAAAGACATGTATCATATGACCTCACTGATATGAGGAATTCTTAACTCAAGAAACAAACTGAGGGTTGCTGGAGTGGTGGGGGGTGGGAGTGATGGGGTGGCTGGGTGATAGACATTGGGGAGGGGATGTGCTATGGTGAGTGCTGTGAATTGTGCAAGACTGTTGAATCACAGATCTGTACCTCTGAAACAAATAATACAACATATGTTAAAAAAAAAAAGAAAAAGATAGCAGGAGGGGAAGAATGAAGGGGGGGAATTGGAGGGGGAGACAAACCATGAGAGACAATGGACTCTGAAAAACAAACTGAGGGTTCTAGACAGGATGGGGTGGGGAGATGGGTTAGCCTGGTGATGAGTATTAAAGAGGGCACGCTCTGCATGGAGCACTGGGTGTTATGCACAAACAATGAATCATGGAACACTACATGGAAAACTAATGATGCAATGTATGTGATTAACATAACAATAAAAAATTTAAAAAAAAAACAGAGAACAAACTAATTGTTGCCAGAGGGGAGGGAGCCGGCAGGATGGGTGAAATAAAGAAAGGAGATTAAGAAGTACAAACTGCCAGTCATAAAATAAATAAGTCATGGAGAATGAAAAGTACAGCGTGGGGAATATAGTCAATAATATTGTAATAACGTTGTTTGGTGACTTATCCTGGTGAACACTGGGGAATGTGAAGAATCGCTAAATCACTTTGCTGTATACCTGAAATGCATATAACATTGCATGTTAACTATACTTCAACACAAAACAAAACAGAACCAAAACAACTCAGTCTTAACAGAGGAGTGGCGATTACCCGTGAGAGACTGTCATCTGAGAGGGCAGACCGAGGTCATTCGAGATATAAGAAATACAGAGGAAAGACCTGGCAGGCAGGCACCAGAGCTAGGGTGATAAGCAGGAGAAAGTGGAAGCCCTTGATTTTGCGGGCTTGTAGAACGCCCTGCATGGAAGCGTCTAATCCTAGAATTAGCATCTGACCCATCCCACTCCAAAGATATTAAGACTTATGGGTGAAATGGACCCTTTTTTCCTAAGTGAAATTGTAGACAGAGCCCGGATAGATAAAAAGGAGATCAACAGGAGTTCTAGAAGAAGCAAACAGGAGCAGTGCCAAACCCTTTGACTTCCATTGTGCTCACTTCACTTCTCTTGGACCCGAAGACCTACAGCCTTTGCTAGGATTGTGAAATGCACAGGCTTCTTACTTCTTTCAGTACCAAGAGCTGCAGGAATTTCTTTCTTTCTTTTTCTCCTCCCTCCCTCCCTCCTTCCCTCCCTCCCTTCCTTCCTTCCCTCCTTCCCTCCTTCCCTCCTTCCTTTCCTTTCTCTCTTTCTTGTCAAAAATGTTTAAGTTTTCAAAGAGTTGTTTAAAGACCATATGAAAATGAATCATTTCTTTTTTATAGGATTATTTTTGCTCTAAAAAATCACGCTATATTCTTTGCAAAACATATAATGAGCTGATTGTGAGGATTAATTATCCATTGAGTGGCGAACATAAATTCTCAAACAGAGAGAGGCCATTTTGATGGCTATTTTTGAATCCCCTTTTGAAAATATAATGTGTGGATTTTTTGTGGATATGGTTACTTTTGTTCTTTAATAAATACAAGGTTATTTGTCTCCCATTATCACAGGGATGTGCAGCTGCTTCAGCTTTTTTAAATAATAGCTTACAATTCACCAGTTAAGTAATTTATATTCAGTACATGCACCTATCTCATAGCTGCTTCATTTGATACTATTAAAGAAACAAAAACACTTAGTTTCTCCCCTTTTTCCACCCTAAGCTTCCACAAGGTCAAACTCTGCAATGATGCATTTCCAACACCTTGCACCGTCTATCTCTGTCCTGACACCTGAGGGACGTTGGTCACCTTTCTCATGGTTTGGCCTTCCTTCCTCAAGATTCCTGGCTCTCATTCTTCTAGATGTTTCTCAACTTCCATATTCGTACCTGCCTTAAAGGACCTTTCATCAGCATCATCCCTTTACCTTTATAGAATGGTTAGTATGTTAGCAACTTCAGTTGCTGTGAAACAATGATTCTTAGCCATTTCCTGTTAGACCATTTTAAAAATCTGCTAGAAGCTATGAATCTTCTTTTGCAGACAAATACAGCAAAATTACCCACTCCAAATTCTGCACATATTTTTTAGAGGACTCAGATTCCTACAGCCACCTGCGGACACTCTTCTCCCATTGATTTAACAAATATTTATTTGGCACCCATATTTATTTAGCACCCCTCTTTCCCCCTAGGACTTACCACATGTGTGCAATGGGTGCTCCCCCACCTCATATCTCGAAATGGTTGTTCCCTTTGCCAAAAACGGCCCCAAACTTGAAACTACCATCTGTTCTTAGTCCTTGCTCAACTGTCCTTGTCTCTTATCCCTTTTGGAGGGAGTGACTTTGTTCTTTCAGTTACAGAAGGATGCTAGACTGTTTAAATATAGCCAGGCCTCCAGAGGACCAGCATTTTCTTTCCACCTCTTATCTCTGCTTCTTTCTGTTCAGGATTTATTTTTCGTCCTCCCTCAGCTCTCTTATCTCCTGTTTTATACATATGGCGCACCACAGACGACTCTCTCTCAGCTCCCAAGGTCACATACAGCATTTCATGGCATAGCTAGCACAAGAGGCCCTAGTATCACATTTCTCCAAACAATAATTTTAGAAGTATACCATCTTATACAATTATACGAAGTCATATTGCTTGACTCTAAATGCCATTTTCAGAGCCTTCCTTCTCCTGGTCATTTTCATTCCATCACTTTTCTGCCTTTCTAGAGAACATATTAATTTAATGACAGGGTTCCAAGAGTATGTCCTTCTTGGTGGCAGATAAATTGTCTAATTTATCTTTCAGTCCCCAGAGCTGAGCACACAGCCAAGCGCAGTATAGCAGCTCAGTAGACACTGGATGGTCTGTTAAGGGAAGTGTGGCAGCCTGGTGAGGCTCATTTGAGTTCCCCAAGGGCCCTGGATTTGAAAACTATTCTCAGTTTGAACCCCCTGACCGGATGAAGTTTTCTTAGGTGTAAATTAGGTTTTTACACTTATCCATCCATACCAATTCATTTTTTCATCAAATATTTAGAGGCCTCAATTAACTATGGTGTATACTAATTTTATATACAAAGAAATGAAAAGTTACAGCACAGCAAATCACATATGTGTTTGATTCTTGCATTACCTTAACCCCAATTTCAAAAAATTAAAAACTCATTCAATCAACCCTGTAGCCCTGAAATAAGGAAAACACAGGACTGAGCAAATAAAAGGTGACAAGAGGCCAATTAAAAATCAGGTTGTCAGTCAGTTATACCCAGAGGTCCAGTTCTCAGAAGGCGCTCAAGACCATTCATTTAGTAAAAATGGAATGCAAAATAATTAACTCAACACTTTAAAGCCTGACATTTAATGACATTTAATTTAGCATCAGTTTTGTAGATTTTATAGTGGTGAGTCTTAGTAATTGTGTTTTAGAAATGAATTTCTTTCAGAATCTGCTTTTTTCCTACCTTTGAAAATTGATGCTGTATTAGAATATTTTACAATGATAATCATTCAACTGAAGAAATTTATACTGTATTATACTATATATATTATACTAATGCATACTAATATTATCCCATAATTGTTATGATCATATGCAAGATGATATTATAATAAATACTTTATAGAAAACTTTATAATGAACAAAATATGTGCTTCATTTTATTTTTAAACTCTATTTTGCCAAAAAATATATATCTGGATGCAGTTTAATGTATTTTGTCTAGATTCCCCAAATCTGACTAAACTAAAATTATATTTCTAGTCATATGATGGCTGTAACACACAATAAGATGCATGTTTTGAGTGTACAGTGTGATGACTTTGAACAGTATTCATACCTGCATAATCATCACCCAGTAAAGACAACATTTCCTCTCCTCAGAAACTTACCTCATGCTTCTTACAGTTCATTTTCCCCCCCCCCCCTCCCCGGCGGCCACAGATCATATTTCTATCACTGTTGGTTTTGCCCGTTCTAGGACTTCATATAAATGGAATCCTATTGTATGTACTCTTTTAAGCTTGGCTTACCATGTTTTTGAAAATTTATCTAGGCGCCAGATGTATCAATGGATGATCTATTTTCTTGTTAATGTGAGTAGCATTGTTTGTATGAATATACAAATATTTATTTCTTCATTTACCTGAGGTGGCTTTCCAGTTTGGGCTTTCCAGTTTTCATCTATTTTCAGTGATGCTGCCATGAAGACTCATATGCAAGTCTTTTTGTGGATTTATGTATCCATTTCTGTTGACTAGAAGTCCAACAGTGCAATTTCTAGATTACTTAGGAACTCTATGTTTGTTTCTTCCTCAGGTTGGATATTTTCTACTAATTTTCTTTTAAAGCTCACTGACTCTTCTGCCATCTTCAATCTCCTCTTACATACAACAAGTGAAATTTTCATTTCAGTTACACTAGTTCTAAAATTTACAATTTTTATGGTTCCTAATTCTCTCTTGACATTTATCTAAATGTTAACTCATTAAGAACACATCTTATTTAATTTTTTTAATGCATTGATAATAACTGCTTTAATGTCCTTTCTTGATCAATTCAACATCACAGCCATACTTTTGGAGTTGATTACTATTGATTACTTATCTTCTTATGTATGGACCACATTTTTTGTTTCTTTGCCTGTCATAACTTTTAAATGCCTATCAACTACTGTGATTCCACCTTGGACTTGAATAGGCTTTGCTTTATGCTTTGTCTGATTGGAAATGTGGAAAGCTCAAGGTGTTATCCTAACCTCGCTGACTTGGGAGAACCAATCTCCAAGCTCTGTCTCCCATGCAGATGCTAGGCTTTAGGCTTTCTTAAAGTAGGTTTTATCCTTGTAAGGTTAGAGCTTATCCTAAAACTTGGTGTGTTGTACCTTGGCTATTTGTCTGGGGTGTTACTAAGGTGTTAAAGGGTTCTTCCTTTAGAACCTGTGGTAGTTGCTCTCGGTAAGACTCAGGTAGTCCCTCCTGCTCAGGTGCTGGCCTGGCCCTTCCCAAGGACTGTGGGGGCCCTCAAGTCAGGGTCTGCCCCACTCCTCACTCTGTTTCAGGAGCTTCAGCGGCTCTGAATTCTGATGGGAACCCCTCAGCACAGCACCACCATGAATTCTAGCATAGCTTTGCTTGAATTCTAGCAACCTGCTTGGCCTGGGGGAAATTTCCCCCAGGCAGAAAGCTGGGCCCTTGTCACAAGTTTCCCTTTCCTCAGTTTCTTGGTTTTATGCTGCCTATTGTCCAGTGTCTGAAAACCAGGCACTCTTATGTTTTGCACTTCTTTATGGTTGTTTGTGATGGAAAGACTAGTCTCCTTCTAGTTATAACACCATTGCCAGAAACAGAATCTAACATTCATTCTAACTTATGTAGTTTTTTTCCCCCTACAATTTAGCCTTAGTGCAATTGTTTAAACAAAAGTTTTTACATTCCTTAAGTCTATATTTTAGGTTTCTCTCTTCTTCCACCTGAATTTTTACAGCCCTTCTCTATTATCTTTTCCTGCACTACATTCCTGTTTTCTTACAGCTTCCCAGAATTACTGCAGAGCACAAATTAGAGCATATCCCCTCTCTGCTTAAAAGCATCATGGGATTTTCTCTTTCCAATTAGGTTAAGAAAAATATTGTACTTGTAGTCTAATCCCTTTAGATTCTGGTACTAATCTAAATTTTCAGCCATGTTTCTTGTTTTCCAAACCAAACCTGGCACTATGCTTTAACTATATTGCTATTCACTTTCTCCCTTTCCCTGAGAATGCCATGATATTTCTGGCATTTGTGCCTTTGCATAAGCAATTCCTCCTGCCTGGAAAACACAGATCTTCTTTACCTACTTGGTTAAGACCACCTCAGTCTTCCAGACTCAGTTCAGGGTTTTTGAATTTTGCTACCCCTGAAGAGCCAACTTTTCTCTCTTTCTCTAAACTTTTCCTCAGTGGTCTGTTAGCACTTTGTTCTTATTTATAGTAAAGTACTTATTGTAACTGTTTACATACTCAACTTTTTCATTAAACTGTGAACATTCTCAAGAAAAATAGCATATCTCTGGGGTGCCTGGGTGGCTCAGTCGGTTAAGCGTCCAACTCTTCGTTTTGGCTGAGGTCATGATCTCAGGGTTGTGGGGTTGAGCCCTGCTCAGCGCAGTCTGTGTGTCTCCCTCTCCCTCCCCTGCTTGCTCTCTCTCTCTCTAAAATAAATAAATCTTTAAAAAAAAAAGAAAAAGAAAAATAGCATATCTCCTTAAACTTTCTATCATTCATGTCTAACAATGCCTGGTTCTTAGTAAATATTTATTAAAATAGGCAGAGGATTAATGAATAGATTACACAAGTTTTTTTTTGTTTTATTTTGTTTTGGTTTTGAGGTAGTATAATTCTTGTTGCTTTAGATTTTAGGGGTTTGGACCATGTAAATCTTAATAAGTAAATTTAAATTGAAATAAATTTTAATATATTACATAAATAAATTTGACTATATCTTAAACAACAACTACAAAAAAAAAATCCCTGTAAAAAAGAAAAGTAATTCGTTTGTGATTTTAACATGAATATGACCATTGGGACTTATTTGAAACTCTCTTCCAGTTAAGGAACTAAAATTTGAATTTTAAACAAGCATACTTATTTTTTCTTATTTCATAAGGACTTCTGATCATGAACAGTCCCCAGTGGATAAGCACTTTAAGGACAATAGTAGACTAAAATGTTTTATTCACTTTTTATTTATTAGCCCAAATCCTAAATAAAATATTTTGGTTAAGTATCAGACCTGATGTGTATAGGTTCATACATGACCTGTCTGTGAAGCTCACCTTAAAATGACTGTGGCAAAAACATTCATTAAAATGTTAAAAAATAAAATGTAACCAATAAGTTCTTTCTCAGCTTTCAAGTGGAAAAGTTATTTTTCAGAAGCTAAAAATATGATCAGGTCCCTGTTTTTTTCTACTGTGAGCTAAAGATAGAAAATTGCTTTATTACAAGCTCTTGAGGAAAAAGCAGGGCTTATTGGAACTAATATTTTGACTAACATATACTTTATTTATTTATTTATTTATTTATTTATTTATTTATTTATTTATTGTTTTCTTCCAGGTTCATGTTCACATGTATCCAGGCTTCTTAGGACTCAGTTATCACTGAGTTATGTGGAAATACAGGCAGCATACACTTTACTGAGGAAGGTCTTTAGGAACAGTGGGTCGTCCCAGGTCCCCGTGTCACACTGTCCCAGAACACACACACACAATGATGCTGCCAATGGGACATCTCGACACACAGTATCTGCCTTGACATGTGCAAAGGGAAAAAAACCTGCAGCTTAGCCATTTTGATCACAAATCAAACATAAATGAAGGCTATATTTATATTCCCCATCAAATCTTTCCCTTTTTTCTCAGAACCATGGGTGGTCTGCTGAATCCGATTTCCCTGACTGTGGGCCTATTTATTGCCAATCTATAGAACAGATTTATTTCTCAGCCAAGTGGAGCTAAGATCCATTAGTGTCAGTACCTGTAGCAAGAGAGGCATATGTAGCCATAATTTGTTATAATCTTATATAATCTTCCCTTAGAAAATGAAGAAAGGAGCAGTGGGGTAGCTATGGAATTATATTGTGACAGTCCCATTATCCAATGACATTATGCTGGTGATTTAGAGGTGGGCAGGCTAACTGCCCTGAAAGTCAATTGAAATAAGTATGGGTCTCATTAGGCAGTAATAGATTTTTTTAAAGTTTTCCAAAGCTATTTTTTTCTTTGCTGAAGAAAAAAAGAAAAAAGAAAGCAATAACATAGCCATGTGTTGCCTGTTTTCCAATATATCTTGTCCTATTGTGATGTTTACTACCATTCATGTCTGTTCAGTTACTCTATGGCATTGTTTTCTCCCCTTGGAAACCAAATTATATCAAGTCTGTTAATCCTTCCATGTCCTCCCTTCCATAATTTCACCTTTTATTTTTTAATTAAACATACACTTCTTTAAAAAAATTTTTTTTGGTTGTTTCTTTTGTCCCATAATTATCTTACTTTCCTTTTTTCTAATTTCTTTAATTTAATAAATCCTTGTTTTTGAAAACTTCCTTTTTCAATGACTTAACTTTTCTGTTTGCATGAAGAGCATTGGTCTTCTTAGTATCATATCAATTCCACAAACATTTGTTAGGTTACTGTTATTTATAAACCAAGATTGGGAAAGAGGAGGCAGTGCAGATGAATTAAATGGCATTCCCACATTTGACAATCTCTCAAGTGTGATTTTAAAGAATCTGTTAAGCACCATTTCAGTCATCATGAGGGCTGTGTTGTGATTTGCCCAGTATCCGGAACAGTGTTTACAAAGTCAGGGGATGGTCCAGGATTGCAAGGCTTGAGGTGTATCCATTTTATTTGGTAAATCTGCCTCTGAGTAGTTACTCAATAACTAGACCTACCCACCACAGATATTTTTTCTTGTCCAAGCACGTATTTCTTAGGGTTGGCATCTTTGCAACATGCGAGGCAGACATACAGTGACCATTGTGCCTGTTTGGGAACAGGCTGGCCACCTGTTCTTATAGTTTTATTGTTACACAGCCATACCCATTCATTTGCATATTATTTGTGGTCAGTTTTCCACTATAACAGCTGGGTTGAGTAGTTGCAGTAAGATGTGTGGCCTGAAAAACCAAAAATATTTATTACCCACTATGTACGAACAAGGTTGCTGATGCCTGCTTTAGTAGAATAAGAACACAATTGGAGAATGATATTCTTTGATGAATTTTCCTAATTTATCTCAAGACTAGGGAATGATACTGTTCATTTTAGACTTATAATTTTCTCATATCAAAATGAGACAGTCACATATCAAAATGTCCCTAAATGGAAGTTATGTCTTTCTTGTTAATCTTTTAAATTTTATGGATTTTATAAGGCAACAATTTAATATATGAGGTTCTATTTTTGAATAGTTCTTCATGTTCCAAAATGAATAGAATATTTCAAGTGGATCTTTTCTATATATGCCATGAAGCCTTATACACTTTCTAGGCCATTATCTTGTGAACTAGTGTTAATTTTCCCAAGGACACACAGTTGGCAAGTAGAGAATGCAAACTTTAATCTTAATTTATCTTATTCCAAAGTCTAGGCTCTATCCATAGCCAAACTAGCGTAACGTATAGCTATGTGTTCATTTCTTGTGACTGCTGAAACAAATTACCACAAACATGGTGCCTTAGAATGACACAAATTAATTATCTTACAGTTCTAGAGGTGAGAAGTCTGAAATATGTCTCATTGGGCTAAAATCATGATGTCCCTTTCTGTAGGCTCCAGGGGAGAGAATCTGTTTCCTTGCTTTTCCAGCTTCTAGAGACAGCCTGCCTGCATTGTTTGGCTTGTGGCATTTCCTCCATTGTCAGGGCCAGCAATGGTGTGGTTGAGTTTCTCACATCATATCATTCTGACACTATTCTGTAGTCAACTCTCCCTGACCTACTCTTCAGTCTCTTGTCTACTTAGAAGGACCTGTGTAATGACACAGGTAATCCACAGTCATCTCCCATCTTAACATCCTCAATTTATTCACATTTACAACACCTCTTTTGCTATGATAGTTAACATATTTCCAGTTTCCAGAGATTAGGACATGCTCATCTTTGCAGGGGAAGGGGAGGTGAAAAGTGCATGGTCACTATGTAAAACTTACCATCGCCAATATTTTCTTTACTTTTTCAGAATTGTTAATGGTGGTGTTTTGCATTGGCTTTAGAACAGGAGATTGTGAAAAACATAATAAAGCACATACAAATAAAGGCTCTGATAACAGACCACAGGGGTTCTAGATGCTCTCTCTGATTCTCTCACTGTGTAGCTTTTTGTGAGCTTTCCTAGTCTTATATTTCTCATCTTTAAAAGGACAATAATAATAGTATCTCATAAGTTTATTGAGAAGATTAAATTATTTAAGGCATGTCAAACTCAGCAGAGTGTCTAGCAACTAAGAAGACCCCAGTGAATGCTAGCTGTAAGGACACTTTAGAATGCCATGTTTAAATGAATCTGCTTTAGTTTACAGTTGTCATAGTGTTGATTCAGGAAAATTAAAGAAAAAATATTCTGTAAGTAAAGCTGGAAAGAATGTGTCTCCATGGTAGCCAGTCTTCCCTTTCCTGTTCATGGTAGCATGACATTCACATGAAAGGTACATTTCAGATTGGAAGCAAAGGAGATTGACTATATTATGCAAAAGTCATTATAGGGTATGTGTAACCCAAAGTTTTTTTCTCACAAAATATATATCGAAATGGAGTCAGAATAATCTCAGTTGTATAATCTCTAGTCTTTGTATTAAAATTATTGAAGAACTTTGATATTATTGATTTATGTGACTATCAAACAATTTCTTCTAACTTCATAATACAAAGCACACTGTTGCCACTGTTGAAAATCTATGCTTTGTGCATTTAATTGTGCAGGTCAGCTGGTTGCCTCACTAAGCAAATAAAAATCCCAGGAGACCTTGAATCTACTTCTTCACTTGTTGGCTTGAATTGGGGAAAGCAATTAATGTTTTCTGCTTTAGTGAATGAGAAAAGCAATAATTACGTTTATCATGCAAAGTTAGTAGAATATGCAGAAAATATTTGTAAGTGCTTAGTAAGTTATAGGAAAGAAATGTGCAAATTAATATTCATACTTACCTGATCCATAATCAATATGAAGAAAACAAGAGTATTAGAAAGGTGTGGGACTCATGATATAACCTGGGTCCTTTTCTAGGTTCACAGTAATCAACTTTGAGAACGTGGGCTAATTGTATGACCTGTGTAGGTTTCCATTCCTTAAGCATGTTATTCTTTGGCTAAGACATAGGAAACCCAAAGAACATCCTAAAATATTCTCCTTTGAAAATACTTGAGTTTGAGGCAGACATAAACTAGTTGGAATCAGTTTAGATGTTTTTAAATATTGGATTAAGTCAATAATTGCTTTCATTCTGCATAACACCAGATCCTCTTTGCAAATCCTGGATAGTTTGGTCCATATCCCCATTATCGCATTAACTCCAAATGGTACTTTATAACCTTCTTTAGCTAGGGTAGAATTTTTTTAAGTATGACTTCTATAGTCAGTGAATTAGCCAGCTCATTTTCCATTTTTAACTACCTGAAGTAACATTTGAAAATGCAATTAAAATATGTAAACATATTGTACTGTATATAGTCTTAAAATTTTTCTTTGTTGTTCTTACCTATTCCATTATTGGAAAATGACAGAAAAGCAACCTTAAAAAGAGCATGACAATTTGACTAATAGCCTCTTTTCAGTGACAGTTTGACTTCAAGAGAATTTCTTGGGAAATAACCAATTCAGTAAAGTAAGCCTCTTTTTCTGTTGAACTTTTTCTTAGAACCATTAAATAAAAAGTAAAAATATAAAGAAGGGTATTAAACATAAAAAAGCTCAAAATAAAGGACAAGTTTTACATGCCATAAAGGAAAAAGAAATGAAAAGCCAAGGAGAAATTAGTGGTGAATGCCGGCTTGGCCCAGGAGTTTTATGATACATGAATAGTGTTTCTAGGAATCAGAGGTGGGGGTTGTAATACCACCCAGGGCAAGGAGACTTGCCCTCCAGCCTACTGTAGGTAGAGGGCTGATACAGAGCTCTCTGCATAAAGGCTGTTCATCTATTCAAAGGATGAAAGGAATCAGAAAAACACTTCCCATTAGGAAAGAGGAAGCAACAAGATAGTTTCTTGACTAAACATCAGGGACTGATGCTGGAATAAAACAGGAAGCTTTGTGAAATTCTTATCTAAGCCTATATTACACAGGAGAGAAATTTGAATTTACTCAGACGCCATGATGCTGGAAAGACCAACTGACACATGAGCATGAAAACTGCTCTCGAACACATGAAACCACTGAGATCTTGAGAAAACTTGTATGAAATCACCATGTAAGTTTTCCACAAGCCCACACGTGTGGACAATCACAGGAAAGAAAACAGACTCCCAAGAAGTTCTCTCTGTCACATACACAAATTAAAAACCGATTGAGTAAATAAATAGCCTTAAGACTACCAGCAATGAGAATAAACGAAAAGCAATAAAACAAAACAAAACAAAGAAGGAATTGGGATCCAAAATCAAGGGAGATCAGATCAATATGAAAGACACTGTAAAATACATTTAACATAATTAAATAAGTAAAAGAATGAATAGATACTCTGTTCAAAGAAAAGGAAAATATAAGAAATACAGATATTTGAAAAAGAAATAGAATTTTAAGTCCTGACATACAGAGTTGAAGTTAATATCTCAATAGATATGCTGAACAACTAATTAGAATAAAGAATTAGTGAACTGGAAACTGGAAGGGGTCACTCAGCATGTAGGACTAGTAAATCATAAGAAAGATTAAGAGACATGGAGAAAGATTGAAAATGCCAAATATTTATAGAGGTTCCAAGAGATAGAAAAAGGAATGCAGGCAAGACAAAATGGAAGAGTTAATGGTAGAAGAGTTACAGATTTGAAGAAAGGTTTGAGTCCTCAGATTAAATGTACCCACCTACTGCCTACCTAATTTAGGAAAAAGAACAAACCTGTATCTTTGAAGCCTGCGTGGTTAAGATAGGCTAGATTATGGTTATCAACAACCACAAATCTCACAGGCTGAGCTTGACAGACATTTATTTCTTACTTATGTTAAGTGTCTGACTGAAGTTAGAAAGAATGAAAGCAAAAATTAATAAAGTGGAAAGGTGAAAAATCAGAGTAATAAATTTATATATCCAAGAGCTGGAAATAATGAAAATACAAAATAAGCAGAATTTCTTAAAAATTGCTATTTTTATTTTCATGAAAATAATTTTGAAAATCTTATTAATTTTCTAGTTGATTTTAGGATAATGAAAGACACGATGTCAAATTAGAGCCTTTAGAAATCTGAAGTAGTCAAAGAATAGCTTTTAAATAGTCTCTGGGTTCTAAGTAGGCAAACTCAAATTGTAAAGAACACATTGTATTATGGAATATATAAAGAGATGAAACTCTACTCAATTTACTAGATGAAACTAGCATACCTCTAGTAATAACCCTTAAGACGGCATCAATAAAGTCATATCCTAATATCTTTTTTTGATAAGGAATGAAAAATGTTTAAGTGCTCCTCAGACAAATCATGAATAGTAATAGAGTAATGCAATGTGATTAAGGAGGGATAATTTCAGGAGTATAAGACTTAGTATCAATATAATGATCACAATAGGATGTCCACTTATAAAACCCATGCAATCATCTCAGAGGATGACAAAATGACACTTGGTAAAATTGAACATGCATTCAAGATGAAAGTAATAATAACAGCCACAACAACAGCAGCATAATTCTTAGTATTCTGGGAATAGAAACATCTTTTTTACCATTAGATTCACCCATTCATTTAATTATTAATTAAGCTAATTAATAAGTATTTATAAAATGTTTACTGTGTTCCTGCTATTTGCTTAATAAAAGGCATACAGTCAATATTGTAGCGAACAATGAAACACTAGCTTAGAATAGGCAAATAACTAGCAGTTGCATGACCAGTCCCCTTCTATTACGTCTGTGACAAACACTGCTAAACTCTTTCAGGGCTCTTTCTTGTTGAACCTGGATATGATCTCAGAATTCTGAATGTTATTCTCATGGCAACCAGCAGTTGCTCCCATTTGATTGGACTTGGCATATCAGATGCGACCTCCTCATGACCCCTCAACTACAATTGTTCCTGTCTGGAAACCTAGGAAGGCTCTATTACCAGTAGTTAACGTGCCTTTTGAATTTCAATATGCCATATTTCAATTTGCAATATGCCATATTGGGACAAGTGAGTTATAGGAGATACAAAATGGGACTGCTTTTTCTCATAATTTGAGAATTTTCACCATTTTGGAGTGTTGTCTTGAAGAGAGAATTGTAAGAGGAGATGATGATGATGAGATGTCAGCAGTGTT
Source organism: Phoca vitulina (assembly GCF_004348235.1). Taxonomy (NCBI): domain Eukaryota; kingdom Metazoa; phylum Chordata; class Mammalia; order Carnivora; family Phocidae; genus Phoca; species Phoca vitulina. The sequence goes on along the minus strand of NW_022589728.1, from coordinate 4,627,786 downwards.
GTAGTTTGTGGTGGATGGTTGAGGAAGTCATGGCTGTGGGTTTTATTTGCTCTGTAAAGAAGGAACATAGTTCATCTGTGTATGTGCAAAGGTAGAGCGGTGGGAAATTGGATTTGGGTGGGGAACTTCTGAAATGGTCATGGAGCAAGATGGAAGAGGTTCAGACAGAGTACCAAACCAAATTTGTTTCACAGTTTTGGAGACACAAATGAAATTTATAAATCAAGTGTTTACAATTAAGATCAAATAGCACAATAAAAATAAAAGGCTGATCACTTAAGCTGGCATATAGAAAAGACTCTCTTATCTACTATCTATTATCTATCTATCTATCTATCTATCTATCTATCTATCTATCATCTATCGATCTATCTATTATCTATCTATCATCTATCTATCTATCTATCATCTATCTATCTATCTATCATCTTCTATCATCTCTATCTCATTTATTATCTCTCTTACTACAATTACTATGATATATGGAACATGACTTCAGAGACTTAGAAGAAATCTCTATTTTTATTAATATACTTTTATATAGTATTTTTTTATACTACAGTTTATGTTTTAAATATCTGTTATGTCTCCTAACTGGCCTATGCTTTTTTAGAGCAGAGTCTGTCAATTAGTTCAGTTCTTAATCCCAGACTAATGTCTACAGAATTCTAGAAGTCATTAAGAATCTGTGAACTAGGGGCGCCTGGGTGGCTCAGTCGTTAAGCGTCTGCCTTCGGCTCAGGTCATGATCCCAGGGTCCTGGGATCGAGCCCCACATCGGGCTCCCTGCTCCACGGGAAGCCTGCTTCTCCCTCTCCCACTCCCCCTGCTTGTGTTCCCTCTCTCGCTGTGTCTTTCTCTGTCAAATAAATAAATAAAATCTTTAAAAAAAAAAAAAAAAAAAAAGAATCTGTGAACTGAATGAAAGTGTTAGTTGTGTATGTCATAATCAGAAATTAAAACCATGGTTTATTACTGTGTTTCCTTAATTGTGGGATGCCTACCACAGGAGGTATATTAGATTATTTTATGTGGTTTGTAGACATGACATTTAATAGTATTGTCTCGCACAGTGAAAAATATATTTCCTTTTCTCTTTCAGTTATTTTCCATTCTTTTTGGTTATGGTATGATGAAAAGTCTCTTTTGGGGGATTACATGTCTTTAACATCCAATACTTGTTAAGGAATCTTTTAAGCAAAAAGAACACTTCTCAGAGCCAGAGATTTCAATGGTTGTTATATGTGAGAATTTAATAAAAATGTTTTTTTCAGTATTTTATCCTGAGTATGAAAAATATACCAAAAAGCAAATTTCTCATCTATGTCTACCATTGGTGTAAAAAAAGGGGGGCAGGAGGACTTAATTGTTACTAGTTACCATGGTGTAAATGTCCAAATATTATTTTCATGAAAGATTTTTCTCTCTAAATGTTTTTCAAATATGTTAGTGCTCTAAGCACATGAATTTTTGATTGGTGCAAACCTGTCCCTTTTCCTGTGAGGAAGTCTATTCCACTCTCCATGATGTCTGGGTGTATCTCTTAGTCTTGATTCTCTGTCTTGATTTTATGTTTTTATTCTTCTTTTTCTTCTAGTTCTTTTTTCTACTTTTTTGTCCTTTCACTTTCCTTTTTCTTCTAACTGATCACAAGATAGAGTTTCAATGATTATTTTTATTATCATATATAATTATAGAGTTCTATATTCTGTACTCCTCTTCTGAAAATTTGATGACTATTAAAACATTTTTAGTTCTCTAAAAAATGTTATATAAAGTAGCTTAGATTATTTTCCTCCTGTAAAGTTGTAGTAGAAAGAAAAGTTCCTCCTCTTGTAAAAGCAAAAACTGGATTGTATTATATATTTGTTCAAAAAGGAAAAAAAGTGACAATTATTTTCCCCAGTTGCTTAATTTTCTGTGCCATTTCAGTTACAGAAGTAATGTTTCTTAAAGATAGAGTTTATGGCTCTCCAAAATGCATAAAATTTTAATTGTAGAAGAATTTTAAAAGAAAAAAAATATGATGTCATTAAAATCTTTCAGGAAACATTGAGTCCTGAGATAAACTTCCAGTAAAAAAAATATTTTGAGGAATTTTTCTTCCAGGTTAAGGAACTAACTTTTCTTTCTGGTGTTTTAGCGACTTTAAATCAACCCTAAAGTTATATCGTATAATGTTTCTGGTCTGACTAATCACACTGGTGAGGTAGTATGTTTTCATTGTTTTAATTTCTTTGATAGTTATGTCATTTATTTCTCTCAAATTGAAGCAATCATCCTGAGGCAGAATAAATTTTACTTTGCGTGAGAGTACACAAGGGCATTTTGCTTTTTTGAAGGATGTGTTTCATATTTTCTCTCTAAAAGCTATTAAATGATCACATTTATTCTAAAAATTCAAAAGAGTGTCAGAAAGCTTTTCCACAAGGACACTTTCTCACAAAGCACCATTCCTCAGTTTTGTGGTAAAGGCTTTGATTTGTTTCATTAAAATTATACCTTGCTACATTATCTGTTTTTCACTCTCTGAATCAGGAAGCATGTAGAGCCCTGGAAAAAAATTCCATACAGGACCTTCTACCCTGGTGTCTCTCAGAATGATCCAGTTAAAAGTTCTTATTATTATTCATTCTTCTAGAGCAGACTTTAAGTCAAACTACTGTTATGAAATTAGACGTGGATTACATTGTCGTCTTTGTGGCATTCAATAGCTCATTCCAAGGTTTGCAAGTCTTTTCTTTCAACTTTCTGTATATCAAAATAGTAACAAAAATACCACTTTAAACATAGCTAGAGTTTTACTCTTATTGTCCATATATAGTTTGTTTTGCAGTAATAAAAAAAGGTTAGAAGCTAAATTTAATTAAACACAGTTAAATGTTACATTATCAAAGCTAGGGGACTATTTATGAAGACGGTTTTCACACTTGCTCTGGGCAGTGCACACTAATGCAATACTTAGGTCAATGTTATGGTGAGAAGTACCTGGAGGCTTCTAGTTTGTTCCTGCACTCAACAGAAAAGAGGTTGGTATACACTGTTGTCACTCTCAGGAGCAGTGCTGATCAGATGTCATCTCAGATTATATAACGCCTCCTTTTTTTTTTAAGATTTTATTTATTTATTTGAGAGAGAGAGAGAGAAAGCACACAAGTGGGTGGAGGGGCAGAGGGAGAGGGAGAAGCAGGCTCCCCGCTGAGCAGAGAGCCCAATGCAGGGCTCGATCCCAGGACCCTGGGATCATGACTTGAGCCAAAGGCAGCCGCTTAACAGACCAAGCCACCAGGATTATATAACTCTTTACAGTCATAACTGATGCGGGATCATCGAGCCCAGTGGTCAAGAATGAATTCTTGAGACGTTTTATGGTGCAAAAAGTTGTTTTTCTCATAGCACAGGGATAGGACCCGTGGGCAGAAAGAGCTGTACTGAGATGGTGAGAACTGACTGATACATACTTTTTAGTTCATGGGGGTTAGGGATAGCATAAGTCTCTAAGGAATTTGGAAGCAAGGCTTTTAGGACCTTGAGGGACCAGCTGCTGTTAAGATAAGGTTACTTTTAGTCTTTAATAAAACATAAGCATTAAGGCACTGAGGCAGCCATGGTTCCTTGAGGAAAGTCATATTCTGCATGTTTCAGCTATCTATTAGTGGGCTGCAAGCTGTTAGGAGATTTAATTTAAGCTACATTTTTCTTGTCTTTGTTTTCCTCATCAATAACCATGCCACCTTTATGTTGGATTGCTATTTTCAAGTATGGAATAAACGTTGAGTATTAGCTTTGGAGAGGAAATCTAAGAAGTGAATTGACATACCAAAGGAATTAAACATAGAAGCTGCTTTATATTCCTACTAGGAACTAATTATAACCAAAAGAAGAGGTACAATGTCTATAATTTTAAAAATTAAAAAAAATAGAGCTAATGTTCTCCTGAGTAATGTAGATGAATCAGTAAAAAATGTTTTGAGAACTCATTGATTTCAGACTTCCCTCTAATGAGGTTGGAGCTCATTATTGTTATTGTTTCAAACATAAGCCATATATGATTAATAAGTTACTCAATATGGTACCTGTACTAAGTACCTTTAAAAGGCTCTTAATTTTTCTTGGAGCTATGTGGTAAGCCACAATAAAAGCAATAAGTTACAATAAGGATAGGAATGGTTAATGTTTAGCTGAATTGGTTAAAAGATGAAAAACAAATCAGTATCAAAGGACTGAAATTAACAAAACCATGATTACCCTATCTGGGAAAGTGCAATGTTCTAATTTCTAAAACCTCAAACTACCATTTCTTGTATGAACTCTTAACAATTCACAGACATTAATTTCACCTTGTTTAACTTTCTGATTTGCATTAACCATTATTTACCATATGCTGTATAATGTCATTTTAACCATTCAGAATGCAACATCTTTATTACTGAGTCTAAGAAATTAATGTGAGGGCGCCTGGGTGGCTCAGTTGGTTAAGCGACTGCCTTCGGCTCGGGTCATGATCCTGGAGTCCCGGGATCGAGTCCCGCGTCGTGCTCCCTGCTCGGCAGGGAGTCTGCTCCTCCCTCTGACCCTCCCCCCTCTCATGCTCTCTCTCAAATAAATAAATAAAATATTAAAAAAAAAAAAAAGAAATTAATGTGAATTCAAAGACTATCAAAATTACATTACACTGGGGCACCTGGGTGGCTCAGTCGTTAAGCGTCTGCCTTTGGCTCAGGTCATGGTCCCAGGGTCCTGGGATTGAGCCCCGCATCGGGCTCCCTGCTCAGCGGGAGGCCTGCTTCTCCCTCTCCCACTCCCCCTGCTTGTGTTCCCTCTCTCACTGTGTCTCTCTCTGTCAAATAAATAAATAAAATCTTTTAAAAAAATTACATTACATTAAAAAATAAGCATAAAAACAGGACAGTGAACATTCTGGCAAGAAAACTGTTTTAGAAATTAGGAGTGACTTTTGTACAGAATTATGAGAGCTAATAATTGTCTTAGATTCCCAGTGCTGCCATAACAAAGTACCACAAACTGGGTGGCTGAAGAAAACTACAATTTAGTGTCTCACAGTTCTGGAGGTTGGAAGTCTGAATTTAAAGTGTCAGCAGGACCATGATCCCACTAAAACCTACCAGAGCGAATCCTTTGCCTCTTAGCTTCTGGTGGTTTGTCGGCCATCATTGGCATTCCTTGGCTTGTAGCTGTAGTGCACAATCTTTGCCTCTATCATCACAGGGAGTTCTCACTGTGTGTCTGTGTCCATATTTCCCTCTTCTTATAAGGACAGCAGTCATATTCATATTGGATTAAAATCCACCCTGCTGACCTCATCTTAACTTGATTGCATCTGCAAAGACCCTACTTTCAAATTATACCACATTCACAGGTACTGGGTCTTTCTTTAGGACATAATTCAACCCAGAACAATAATGAAAATTTACTTTTAAGTAACCATTTTCTTTAACTTATTTTGTTGAAAATATAGGGCAGGAGACACAGCAATAAAGAGAAACTAAACGCTATGGCAAAATATGCTAGATGTTATGATTTTAAATGGGAAGGAAGCTTTCAAAATAAATTTGGACACATATTCTTGAAATCAAACCTAGTATTCAATTTTGTCTTAGAGTCCTAAGGCCCATGGAGTTTTTCTGAGAATACACAAACAGGGAACACAGAACATTAACTAAGTTACTTTTAAGGACCAGTACTATTTTGACATTTAAAAAAACAAAAAAACAAAAACAATGCAGTATGAGAAAAGGAACTTTTGTAAGATATTATCTCATATAAGTTTAGATAAAAACTTTTTATTTATTTATTTATTTATTTATTTATTTATTTATTTATTTGAGAGTGAGAGAGAAAGAGAGCACTAGCAGGGTGAGAAGCAGACTCCCCACTGAGAGGGGAGTCAGTTGCAGGGCTCAATCCCAGGACCTTGACATCATGACCTGAGCTGAAGGCAGACATTTAACTGACTGAGCCACCCAGAGGCCCTAGGTAAAAACTTCTAAACAAAGCATTAAAAATCCAGGTTGAACAGTGTATATATTAAACATGAAGAAAATAGGTTTATTCTGCTATTCTGCATTTTTAAAGTATTGATAGAATTTATGCCATGAAGATTAAAAGAAGATTAAAAAGAAGAAGATTAAAAAGAAAAAGAAATGATAATTTCAGTGTTTGTAGAAAAAAACATCCCAGGTAAAATGCAGCATCCCTCTTGATTTTGAGGAAAGCTCTTAGTATCTAGGAAAATGGAACACCCTGACTTAATAAAGAGCAGCTCAAAAAATCTACTGCAATTGATTAAATGTGAAAAGCATTTCATTTAAACACATGAATAAGACAAGGATGGCAACTACCATGATTAATGTTCAAAGTTGTATTGAAAACCATAGCAAGGCAATAAAATAAGAAAGAAATAAATACTGGAAAGGATCAAATAAAACTGTCATAATTATTTTTTGCAAATTCTGTACATAGTAAACTAAGATAAATATAAGAAAAATCAAATTGCAATACCAAATGAGAAGAAAAGATTAACAAAAGCTGTATGATATTTTAGGAAGAAAAGTAGAGAATGCTCTAGGTAGTTACTAAAGAGAACTTAAGAAATGGGACATGGATTTCATTTAGGAGGAGTAAGAGTCAATAATTTAAATGTGTCAGTATTCCCCTAAAATTATATATTTATTGTAATCCTAATTAAGATCTTAATAGTTCTTTGTTGTGGCATCAACAGAATGATTTTAAAGTTAACTTGAGAGAGAAAATGGCCAAGAAGAATCTAACTGAGAGATTTGATGTTCCAGTTAGCAACAGTTATTATACAGCTTTTAGTAATTAATATAGTGTGATACTCATTCAAGAATAGACAAATAGACTGAAAGAATAGAATAGAAAGCCACACAAAAAAATGTGCTCCTGTGTGGAACCATGGTATTTGAAAGTAGTGTAAGACAAATTAGTGAGAAATGAGAACATTCTTAGTAAATGGTGCAGTAAAAATTGGCTATCCATGGATAAAAATGAGTATGGATTTCTATCTCACATCACATATGAAAATCAATTCCAAATAGATGAGGGACTTATATCTGAGAGGCAAAAGTTTAAAACTTTAAAAAATATAAAAGAGAATATCTTTACAGCATTGGGGAAGAAAAGGGTTTTTTACTTTAAATTAAAAAAAACCACCTATAGAGGGGGAGGAGCAAGATGGCAGAGGAGTAGGAGACCAAAATTTCATGTGGCCCAGGAATTCAGCTAGATAGTGATCAAACCATTCTGAACACCTACAAACTCAACAGGAGATCAAAGAAAAGAATAGCAACATCTCTCTGAACAGAAAAGAGACCACTTTCTGGAAGGTAGGATGTGTGGAGAAGTGAATCTGAGGCGATATTCGGGAACATAGACGGCGGGGGAGGGGGCCTCCATCAGCCGCTTCTGGCAAGTGATAGAGCTGCGGAGCACAAAATAGGAAATTTTAGAAGTCTGCTCCGTGAGGGACATCGCTCCAGTGGCTAAGCTGGGGGTGGAACCCTGGAGGGACAGTGTGGTCTCAGGACCCTCAGGGTCACTGAAAGACCGGGGGTGCCTGAGTGCAGCAGAGCTCCCAGGTATCGGAGCGGGGAAGCTGGCTGCAGAGACGGAGCTGAGGAGTGGGCTCTCAGGTGGGGGTTGCCATAAACCGTGATCTGCGGTACAGTCGGACCACTGCTCCTCCAGCAGGGACCCAACAGTGGCAGATCTGGGGAGACTTCCCTTCCTCCCCCGGGAGGAGTGGCATGGGACTGCACCGCAGGACTCTGCTGGGTTGGGAGACTCCAAACGGGGTCAGGTGCCAGAGATAGAAATGCTCGGTCACAGGCCAGGTGAGCACGGAGTGCGGCCGGAGACCAGGGAGACAGGAGTGACTGACTGCTTTTCTCTAGGGGTGCACTGAGGAGTGGGGCATGGAGTTCTCGGCTCCTCCGGGACAGAGATTGGGGGGCCGCCATTTCAGTCTCTTCCTCCAAAGCTGTGCGGAAAGCTTGCAGGGAACAAAGGCTCCCAAGAGCAAACCTGAGCAGGTTACTTAGCCCGGACCGGGCAAGGGCAGGCAATTCCACCTCCAGCAAAGACATTTGAGAACCACAGCACCAGGCCCCTCCCCCAGAAGATCAGCAAGAACCATCAGCCAAGACCAAGTTTACTGAAAATTCCTGGCTTTTTTCCCATGATTCTTTAGTCTTTCAAAGCTAATTTTTTAATTTTTTTTTCTTTTTCTTTTTTTTTAATTTTTCTTTTTCCCTTTTTCAACCAAAATCTTATCAATCCCTTTTTAAAAAAATCTTTTTTATTTTACATTTTTAGAGTCATATTCTATCCCTTCATAGTAGTTAACCTTATTTTTGATATATATATATATATATATCAAACTTATATATATATATATAAGTTATTCTCTCTTTAAAATTTTGGGATACAGTTTCTTCTAACAGATCAAAATATACCCTAAATCTCTAGTGTATGGCTTTGTTCTAGTCTCCTGCCTGATCAGATTCTCTTCCCCCCCCTTTTTCTTAATTCCTCTTCTTTCTTCTTTCAACCACTTCTGACCTTATCAATTCCTTTTATAAAATTTTTTATAATGTTAATCTTTACAGTCATATTCCATCCCTTCATCATATTGACCCTTATTTTTGTACATATATAAGTTTTTCTTTCTTTAAAATTTTGGGAGGCACTTTCTTCTAACAGACCAAAATATGCCCAAAATCTAGTGTGTGGCACTGATCTATGCAACAGCCTGATCATATTTGATCATACTCTGTTTTTGTTTTGTTTTGTTTTTGTTTGTTTTTATCTTTTTCTTTTTTCTTTCTTTCCCTTTCTTATCCCCTGGTTTCAGGTCTTTTCTGATTTGTTTAGTGTGTATTTTCTGGGGACATTGTTACCCTGTTAACATTTTGTTCTCTCATTCATCTATTCTCCTCTGGACAAAATGACAAGATGGAAAAAATCACCTCAACAAAAAGAACAAGAGGCAGTACCGACTGCCAGGGACCTAATCAATATGGACATTAGTATGATGTTGGAACTAGAGTTCAGAATGATGATTTTAAAGATACCAGCTGGGGTTGAAAAAGCATGGAGATATTAGAGAAACCCTCCGGAGAAATAAAAGAACTAAAATCTAACCAAGTCAAAATCAAAAAGGCTATTAATGAGGTGCAATCAAAAATGGAGGCTCTAACTGCTAGGATAAATGAGGCAGAAGACAGATTTAGTGATATAGAAGATCAAATGGTGGAGAACAAAGAAGCTGAGAAAAAGAGAGATAACTACTGGATCACGAGGGCAGAATTTGAGAGATAAGCAGTACCATAAGAAAAAACGACATTAGAATAATTGGGATCCCAGAAGAAGAAGAAAGAGAGAGAGGGGCAGAAGGTATATTGGAGCAAATTATAGCAGAGAACTTCCCGAATTTGGGGAAGGAACAGGCATCAAAATCCAGGAGGCACAGAGAACACCCCTCAAACTCGATAAAAATAGGTCAACACCCTGACATCTAATAGTAAAACTTACGAGTCTCAGAGACAAAGAGAAAATCCTGAAAGCAGCTCTGGACAAGAGGTCTGTAACCTATAATGGTAAAAACATTAGATTGTCAACAGACCTATCCACAGAGACCTGGAAGGCCAAAAGGACTGGCATGATATATTCAGAGCACTAAATGAGAAAAATACACAGCCAAGAATACTATATCCAGCTAGGCTGTCATTGAAAATAGAAGGAGAGATAAAAAGCTTCCAGGACAAACAAAAACTAAAGGAATTTGCAAACACAAAACCAGCCCTACGAGAAATATTGAAAGGGATCCTCTAAGCAAAGAGAGAGCCTAAAAGTAACATAGACCAGAAAGGAACAAGACAATATACAGTAACAGTCACCTTACAGGCAATACAATGGCACTAAATTCATCTTTCGATAGTTACCCTGAATGTAAATGGGCTAAGTGCCTCAATCAAAAGACACAGGGTATCAGATTGGATAAAAAAAACAAGACCCATCAATATGTTACCTGCAAGAGACTCATTTTAGACCCAAAGACACCCCCAGATTGAACGTGAGGGGGTGGAAAACAATTTTCCATGCTAATGGACACCAAAAGAAAGCTGGGGTGGCAATCCTTATATCAGACAAATTAGATTTTAAATCAAAGACTATAATAAGAGATGAGGAAGGACGCTATATCAAACTTAATGGGTCTATCCAACAAGAAAATCTAACAATTATAAATCTCTATGCCCCTAACATGGGAGCAGTCAATTATATAAGGCAATTAATAACAAAAGCAAAGAAACACATTGACAACAATACAATAATAGTGCGGGACTTTAACAACCCCCTCACTGAAATGGACAGATCATCTAAGTAAAAGATCAACAAGGAAATAAAGACTTTAAATGACACACTGGACCAAATGGACTTCACAGATATATTCAGAACATTCCATCCCAAAGCAACAGAAACACATTCTTCTCTAGTGCCCATGGAACATTCTCCAGAATAGATCACATCCTAGGTCACAAATCAGGTCTCAACTGGTATCATAAGATTGGGATCATTCCCTGCATATTTTCAGACCACAATGCTTTGAAACTAGAACTCAATCACAAGGGGAAAGTCAGAAAGTACTCAAATAGATGGAGGCTAAAGAGCATCCTACTAAAGAATGAATGGGTCAACCAGGAAATTAAAGAAGAATTAAAAAAATTCATGGAAACCAATGAAAATGAAAACACAACTGTTCAAAATCTTTGGGATGCAGCCAAGGCAGTCCTAAGAGGAAAGTATATAGCAATACAAGCCCTTCTCAAGAAACAAGAAAGGGCTCAAATACACAACCTAACCATACACCTAAAGGAGCTGGAGAAATAACAGCAAATAAAGCCTAAACCCAGTAGGAGAAGAGAAATAATAAAGATCAGAGCAGAAATCAATGAAATAGAAACCAAAAGAACAGTAGAACAGATTAATGAAACTAGGAGCTCGTTCTTTGAAAGAATTAACAAGATTGATAAACCCCTGTCCAGACTTATCAAAAAGAAAAGAGAAATGACCCAAATAAATAAAATCATGAACGAAAGAGGAGAGATCACAACCAACACCAAAGAAGTACAAGCAATTATAAGAACATATTATGAGCAACTATATGCCCGCAAATTAGACAATCTGGAAGAAATGGATTCATTCCTAGTGATGTGTCAACACCCAAAACTGAACGAGGAAGAAATAGAAAACCTGAACAGACCTATAACCACTAAGGACATTGAAGCAGTCATCAAAAATCTCCCAACAAACAAGAGCCCAGGGCCAGATGGCTTCCCAGGGGAATTCTACCAAACATTTCAAGAAGAATTAATACCTATTCTTCTGAAAGTGTTCCAAAAAATCAAAATGGAAGGAAAACCTCCAAACTCGTTTTATGAGGCCACCGTTACCTTTATCCCAAAACCAGACAAACACCCCATCACAGAGGAGAATTACAGACCAATATCCTTGATGAACCTGTTTGCAAAAATTCTCGCCAAAATACTAGCCAATAGGATCCAACAGTACATTAAAAGGATTATTCATCACGACCAAGTTGGATTTATCCCTGGGCTGCAAGGTTGGTTTAACATCTGCAAATCAATCATGTGATACAATACATTAATAAAACAAAAAACAAGAACCAGATGATCCTCTCAATAGACGCCAAAAAAGCATTTGACAAAGTACAGCATCCTTTCTTGATCAAAACTCTTCAGAGTATAGGGATAAAGGTTACATACCTCAATATTATAAAAGCCATCTATGAAAAACCCACAGCAAATATCATTCTCAATGCGGAAAAACTGAGAGCTTTCCCCCCAAAGTCAGGAACGCGGCAAGGATGTCCACTATCACCACTGCTATTCAACATAGTATTAGAAGTCCTAGCCACAGCAATCAGACAACAAAAAGAAATCAAAGGCATCCGAATCGGCAAGGAAGAAGTCAAACTCTCAATCTTTGCAGATGATATGATACTTTATGTGGAAAACCCAAAAGACTTCACCCCAAAAGTGCTAGAACTCATACAGGAATTCAGCAAAGTGGCAGGATATAATATCAATGCACAGAAATCAGTGGCATTCCTATACACCAACAATAAGACAGAAGAAAGAGAAATTAAGGAGTTGATCCCATTTACAATTGCACCCAAAACCATAAGATACCTAGGAATAAATCTAACCAAAGAGGCAAAGACTCTGTACTCAGAAAACTCTAAAATACTCATGAAAGAAATTGAGGAAGAGACAAAGAAATGGAAAAACGTTCCATGCTCATGGATTGGAAGAACAAATATTGTGAAGATGTCAATGCTACCTAGAGCAATCTACACATTCAATGCAATCTCTATCAAAAGACCATCCACTTTTTTCAAAGAAATGGAACAAATAATCCTAAAATTTGTATGGAACCAGAAAAGACCCTGAATAGCCAGAGGACTGTTGAAAAAGAAAAGCAAAGCTGGTGGCATCACAATTCCGACTTCAAGCTCTATTACAAAGCTGTCATCATCAAGACAGTATGGTACTGGCACAAAATCAGACAGATAGATCAATGGAACAGAATAGAGAGCCCAGAAATGGACCCTCAACTCTATGGTCAACTCATCTTTGACAAAGCAGGAAAGAATGTCCAATGGAAAAAAGACAGTCTCTTCAACAAATGGTGTTGGGAAAATTGTACAGCCACTTGCAGAAGAATGAAATTGGACCATTTCCTTACACCACACACAAAAATAGACTCAAAATAGTTGAAAGATCTGAATTTGAGAGAGGATTCCATGAAAATCTTTGAAGAGAACACAAGCAGCAACCTCTTCGACCTCACCTGCAGCAACTTCTTCCGAGAAACATTGCCAAAGGGAAGGGAAGCAAGGGCCAAAATGAACTATTGGGACTTCATCAAAACAAAAAGCTTCTGCACAGCAAAGCAAATAGTCAACAAAACCAAAAGACAACTGACAGAATGGGAGAAGATATTTGCAAATGACATATCAGATAAAGGGCTAGTATCCAAAATCTATAAAGAACTTATCAAACTCAACACCCAAAGAACAAATGATCCAATCAAGAAATTGGCAGAAGACATGAACAGATTTTTTCCAAAGAAGACATCCAAATGGCCAACAGACACATGAAAAAGTGCTGAACATTGCTCGGCATCAGGGAAATCCAAATCAAAACCTCAATGAGATACCACCTCACACCAGTCGGAATGGGTAAAATTAACAGGTCAGGAAATGACAGATGTTGGTGGGGATGCGGAGAAAGGGGAACCCTCCTACACTGTTGGTGGGAATGCAAGCTGGTGCAGCCACTCTGGAATCAGTATGGAGGTTCCTCAAAAAGTTGAAAATAGAGGTACCATACAATGCAGCAATTGCACTACTGGGTATTTACCCCAAAGATACAAATGTAGGGATCCGAAGGGGTACGTGCACCCCGATGTTTATAGCAGCATTGTCCACAATAGCCAAACTGTGTAAAAAGCCAAGAGGTCCACTGACAGATGAATGGGTAAAGAAAAGGTGGTATATATATACAATGAAATATTACAGACCCATCAAAAGGAATGAGATCTTGCCATTTGCAACGACGTGGATGGAACTGGAGGTTATTATGCTGATGGAAATAAGTCAATCAGAGAAAGACATGTATCATATGATCTCACTGATATGAGGAATTCTTAACTCAGGAAACAAACTGAGGGTTGCTGGAGTGGTGGGGCATGGGAAGGATGGAGTGGCTGGATGATAGATATTGGGGAGGGTATGTGCTATGGTGAGTGCTGTGAATTGTGTAAGACTATTGAATCACAGAACTGTACCTCTGAAACAAATAATACATTATATGTTAAAAAAAAAACAAAAAAACACAAGGTAGCAGGAAGGGAAAAATGAAGGTGGTAAATCGGAGGGGGAGATGAACCATGAGTGACTATGGACTCTGAGAAACAAACTGCGGGTTCTAGATGGGAGGGGGTGTAGGGGGATGGATTAGCCTTCTGATGGGTATTAAAGAGGGCAGGTACTGAATGGATCAATGGGTGTTATATGCAAACAATGAATCATGTAACACTACATCAAAAAGTAATGATGTAATGTATGATAATTAACATAATAAAATTAAAAAAATAGATATTGAAAAAATATAATTATATTAAAAGCAAAAAAAAAAGTATAAAAAAACTATAAAAAATTGATAAAATTGACCTTAAAAGGAAGACACTATTTTCATCAAAGTCTGACATAATGAGAGTAATTAATACAAACAGTCCGATTGGGTCACCTGTGTGGCTCAGTCAGTTAAGCATCTGACTTGATTTTGGCTCAGGTCATGATATCAGGACCCTGGGATTGAGTCCTGCCTTGGACTCTGCACTCAGTGTGGAGTCTGCTTGGGATTCTCTCTCTCTCCCTTTCCCTTTGCCCCTCCCCCTTCTACCCAAGCAAATTTGTCCTTATCACCGACATACTTGATACATTTGAAAAGCTCGTGTATAAGCACGTCTTCTCCATGTGTGTGGATAACCGCAGCGTCTTACCAGTTTCTATAGCTGCTGTAAGGTTACGTTCTCATCCATACAAGTTACCACAACAAGCTTGCTCCCACTGCTCCTGTTCTCAGCCAAATGATGGCATCGGCGACTGTAACCCATAATTGACCTGTTCACTTATTCATTAATTCTTTCATCCATCTCTGCATCTGTTATTTTAAAAACGATATAATACAGCTATTTCTAAGAAAGAGAACTCCACAGACCTTTGAGGCTGGAAGAGTCATCTGGCATCAGATGAGCAAACCCATGGGGGAAGAACCAAGGACTTGCCCTCGGCCCTGTTGCCAGCTAGTGGGAGCCTTGCTCTTAAGCTGGATCTGTGCCGTCATGTGGGGCACTTGCGATCTGGCCAGTCCAAATGGAGGATGTGCTGTGTGTATAAAAATACATTGGATTTCAGAGACTTAATAGAAACAAAAGACCATGAAGTATCTCACTGATGATTTTTAAAATTGATTGCGTGTTGAAGTGACATTTTGTGTGAATTGGGTTAAATAAGGCATTTTATTAAAATTTCACTTGTTTTAAGCTTTGTGCAGTGGCAGTATCGTAGGCAATGAGGTTTATCCGAGGTGCAATTATTGCTAATTAAAATTTCACTTGTTTCAATCTCTTTGAAAAAAAAAAATCTTAAAAAAAAGTCCCAAATTTGAGAAATACATTTGAACATAGATAACAATGCATTAGCATCCAGAATATATACAGAACTCCTAAAGTAAGACAGAAAATCATAACCCAATAGAAAAAATGGGAAAAAGACGTGGTATAAATAGGCATTTTATGTGAAAAAAAAAAGATTGCCCAATCAATATATAGCAGATGCTCAACAAAATAATCAGGATAATGAAAAATCATAATGAAACACTATTTCACTCCCATCAGATTAGCACAAATTTTACAAAGTAGGTATAATTTCAAGTTAGTCTTAGAAAAATAACAAATGGTCATTTGATTTTAAATCTTTTAACATGGCCTCCTACAAAACTATGAGGCTGATGAAGAGGACACACCAAATAACACATGACTCATACATTTAGAATTAGTAGGAGACAAGAATGGCATGAATTTCAAATTATTTTAAGTCTGAAAATCAGCGAGTTCCAACAGAGCTGCCATCGAAGCTCCACTTCCACAGCAAGTCTGTGGGCATGGAGAGAAGGATGGAGAATTTAAAAATCTTTGTGGACATTAGAAAGAGGAGCAGGGTATATAGATGAACTTTGAGAAAAAAAAAATCTCTCTAGAAGGACACAGGTCAACAATAAGCGTTAAATCACCAAATGTAGCTCTGGAACCCAGGAGTCCACAACACCAGTCACATGGCAGAAAGTAACCAGAGTTAGCCATGTTTTGGGGACAGAAGATAAGTAGAGAAGGGATAGCACCCCTTCAGATACGATAGGAAACTAAAGCAGAATGAAGTGAAATTAAGAATGCTGTAAGAATGGAAGAGAAATAAAACCCATCAATGCCTACTGTCTCCCATTGCCACCAATACCTCAATCAAAGATGCTATACTTCACTGCAGTGACAGAAGAGTATGGTACTGAACTAGAAAGCCATTTCATGAAATGCCTAGGAATAAGAGAGAGAGAGAGAGAGAGAGAAAGCTTATTTCAAATAAAGCTATGTAGCAAGAAAACAAAAATGCAAATCAAAACATTTCAGAGAAAAATTCTTCCAGGGGAAAAAAAAATGAAACAGAAGGAATCTATAATACAACACTTGAATCTGAATTAAACAAGCACTCAAACACTCAAACAAGTACTTGGAGATATAAAAAGCCCAGCTATCATCAGAAATTAAGAAAAGAAATGCAGGAGGAGGAGAAGAAGTAGGAGGAGAAGGAGCAGGAGGGGGAGGATAGAGAGGGGTACAAGGGGGAGGGGAAGGAAGGAGGAGGTGGGGGAAGAAGAAAGGCAGCAGCAAAGAGCTTTGACTAAACAAAAAAAAAATTGAAGAATAAATTCAATATGCCAAGGACACTATCTATTAAAATTGAAGATATGCATCACAGAGAACTTCTGTATGCTCATTATGAGAGTATGAACTATACATATGTTTTAGACAGCAGTTTGGCATTATCTATTAAAATTAAAAATGTCATGCTCCACACTCAGCATTTGAAACTTTAGCATCAGCATATTCTATAGCAGGGATCCGCAAACCACAGCCCACTGACCAAATCTAACCCACTGCCTGATTTTCTAAGTAAAGGTTTATTGGAACAAAACTGTGTCCATTTTTTATGTGTTGTCTTTGGCTGCTTTTGTGAAAAAGGTAAGAGTTGAGTAATTGCAAAATGTAGCCAACAATGCTGAAAATATTTACAATCTTATCCTTTGTTGTAAAAATTTGCTGATGCCTGGCCTAGAAAGACCTTTTTCTGTATTAAGAAACATGTATGAGAACGTTTATAGTGAAAAGCTGAAAACACCACCAATATTCATCACCAGTAGAACAGACAACTAAATTGGGAGAATATCCAATGGGCTACAATAAAGCAGAGAAAAGGATGCAGATGTATGCAACAACAGGAATGAATCTCCAAATAAACTTGAGTGAAACAAAGGAAGTACGAACATGATGTTTCCATCTGTGTCAAGGTTAAAACATATGAAGCTGAACTATATGCAGTCTGTGGAATCATACACATGAAATAAAATGTTAAAGTAACATATGGGACAGATCAAGTTGTTCCCATGTTTATCCTTAGGGACAGGGAGAAAACAGTCTCAGCGGCTCTCACAAGGAGTTTCACGGGTACTGGTCTAATTTTCTTTCTTTAAATGGATGGTGTATCCAAAGCTGTTTGCTTAACTGTCATTTACATTATGACATTTTTTAATTTTAAAAAATCACTTCAGATCCCAAATCAAGTATCATTGTCTTTTTAGCAAGAGAAAATTTATCTAACACATTATATTATTTCCACAGATTATTTTTTCACTCTGTTTAACCTACTTACCATATACACTGACATGGACATTTTTTAATAGTTAACTAATTAGTTTATTTGTTACTTATTTCTGAACGAATTAGTTGGATATAGATCTACACACACACACACACACACACACACGAGTTATATTCCATATACTTATAGAGTAATTATAAAGAAGAACACAGTGGATATTACATGACTGGGGTTAAATGCTCTTGGTTAGGTCACTGCTCTGTTCCCTGGCCAGCTAGGTGATCCCTGAATTCTTCTATCATCTCAAAGTATTACCTGTGAAATGGGAATACTAATAATCTCTGCCTTTCTTTTTAGTGTGTATAAATTTAAAAAAATGCTCTGTAGTCATTTGTATAAATAATACTGTCATTGTCACTTTCACACCCCAGCATGTGACATCTGCACATCTTTGTTTCAGGTTGTATGGCTCACCAGGTGACATTGACTTCTGGCCCGCCCTCATGGTTGAAGACCTGATCCCTGGTACGAGAGTGGGACCAACACTTATGTGCCTGTTTGTTACCCAGTTTCAGCGGCTAAGAGATGGAGATAGGTGAAGAATTATCTGTTATACTTATCAAAGCTAACAAAATTGTTTTTTTGCCCCAAAATATAGGTGTACAATAACATTATGAGTGTGAGTCCATGCTTTCTATGATTTAAAATATTTTGAATATGAGAAATAACAAATAGTATCTGGTCACAGAATTTTTCTGACTACTGATAATACCAGATAGCATTCCTTTTTGTAAATTTTTATAAATCTTTGTAAAAAAAAAAGAAATAGACTGTCTAGGAAAGGCATAGAAGTCAGTGGTTAAAAGGATGCACTAGACTTACTACCCTGTGTTTAAATCTGGGCACACCTACTCGAAACTATTTAACCTTAAGAAGCATAACACCTGAAACCTGTTGCCTCATCTGTGAAGTCTGATTAACAGTAGTACCTAGGGCTCATAGATTGTGGCAACTGTGAATGATGTTGGCAGGCAGGAGTTGACAGCAGGCAGGCAGCTGTATCTCTTCATCCTCATGGAAGACCTGTTGACCCAATACTAGACCTCCTTGCAAAAGTATGCTAAGGTAAGCAGAAAGATAACTGGGAATTCTTCCTAAAGATCTCTTGGTTTGTCTGAAGTGTTTATTGTAAATCAACTTGACTTTATGAAATTATGACAGACAGCTGGCTGGAGATGTAAGTTCATGTAATATCTTTCTTGCAAGGCTAACCAAGTATAAAAACTAAGAAAACTGAAAAACTAAGCAGCCCCCACTGGGTTGGCATGGGACACACTATTAGCTCTCCTCTCTTACTTGAACCAAATGTGTTCCAGGGCACTCGCTGTATCTTCTGAATCATTAATATAGTCTTGAGTAAGAGCTAGGAGTCTTGTGAACCTGTTTGACAATACAACCTTTTGTATTATTGCAGAGATGTGTGTATCTATATCTACATATCTATATCTATATCTCTATATGACTTAAAACACTATCTAGAACTTATTTTTTTTTTTTTAAGATTTTTTATTTATTTGTCAGAGAGGGGAAGAGAGAGAGAGAGCACAAGCAGGGAGAGTGGCAGGCAGAGGGAGAATTAGACTCCCTGCCGAGGAGGTAGCCCAATGAGGGACTTGATCCCAGGACTCTGGGATCTGAGCTGAAGGCTGAGCCACCCAGGGGTCCCCTAGAACTTAGTTTTTAATTAAAGTTATACTAAAAATTATTCTTTACTTAAATTTTTCTTCCCAATCTCTTCTATTTATGAATTATAAAGAAAGTAGGAACAGATTTAATTCTTTTAATTGCATATTGGCAAACATTCATAGTATAATATTTCATTTTAATTTTTATAAATTAGTTTTAGCACTCTGGATTTATTGCCACACATAGTTGGGCTATGTTCAATTGATAGTAGTTAAAAAGTAAATAAATTTGGGAAAGCTTTGGTTTTTTTGATGTAAGCTGTCTTCCTCATTTGTATTAGTTTACTAGGGTTACCATAAAATCCAAAAGACTGAGTGGCTTAAATTACAAATGTATTGTCTCACAGTCCTGGAGTCTAGGTGAAGGTTGGGAGTGTTGGTCCCTACAGCGACCTTTGTCCTTGTCTTGTAGATGGCCAACTTCTCCCTTTCTCTCCACATAGTCTCCCCTCTGTACCTGTCTGTGTCCATATTTCCTTTCCTTATAAGGACACTAATCATATTGGATTATGACCTTAATTCCCCCATGACACTCTAATGACTTATTTTTACTTAACTACCTCTTTAATGGACCTGTCTCCAAATAAAGTCACATTCTGAAGTACTGGGGGCTAGGATTTCAGAATATAAATTTTGAGGGGACACAAGTCAACCCATACGCCATGTGAGTGGCAACAGTGTTTTGCTTCCTATCATATGTTGTATTCTTAGCATGAGAAAAGTGCTTGGCATATGGTACTGAAATACTTCCTGAAGGAATGAACAAGCGCTCACTTTAATAATGTTTTTAAACTGTATGGTTTCATTTGAAACCGAATGTGTTCATTCTAATTAACCAATAGATAAAATAAACTAGTGTGTATTAATAATTACAAAGCAACATTTCCCTTTTAGGCAAACATGTCAATATTAAACTGTTCAGGTAATTTCTAAGACCAGTTTATGGAATTTTAGATTAGAAAACGTGCTTTTAAAAAATCTTTTAAAACTTTACAAAGCTTTACTTTGAATCATTTTGTAAAACTTGAAGAGAAACCGATAGTTCAAAAGCATGGGATTTAAGAACTTTATAAATATTGGAGGCAGTTCAAACATGCTTAGTTGGAGAACAAACATAATCCTTTCCATATGCTTCTCTTTTGCTGAGCTCCTCTGTGCTGTTATCTCCGCTCCGCACGCAGCTCAGTGCATTGCTCCCCCCAAGGCCCTCACTCTGTGCCTCTCCTTGCTGACCACCAGGTTCTGGTATGAGAACCCCGGGGTGTTCACTCCCGCACAGCTCACTCAGCTGAAGCAGGCGTCACTGGGCCGCGTGCTCTGTGACAATGGTGACAACATCCAGCAAGTCCAGGCCGATGTCTTCGTGAAGGCACAATACCCTCAGGATTACCTGAGCTGCAGTGAGATACCTCAGGTCGATCTGCGAGTGTGGCAAGACTGCTGTGAAGGTCAGTGAGCACACCGTTAGCCCTGTCTGAATTTGCATGTGTGCGCGCTTGTGTGATTTCTAACATCAAAGATTAGGCTCCTTCAACAAAGGTGCACGGAGGAAAACACACGACAGCAGGTCTTCTAACCTTTAGGAATCAAACGGATGTTGGAGAGGACTACCGGAAGGCGTTCCACCTCCCCTCCTCCATTTGGATCCAGTCTCCTCAGAGTGGGGAGGGGCTTGTCAGGGAGGGAGGGGCCCAGCAGAGTGGGGAGGGGTTGTCAGAGGCAGGGAGGGGCCTGGGAGAGCGGGGAGGGCCCAGCAGAATGGGGTGGAACTTGGTGATCAATCTGGTCTCTAGTTCTCCTTGCCCTTCAGATGACTATGCCCAACATCAAACTCCAGTCATTTGGTACTGGATATATCTGCTTCCTGGGGTCAGCTGAACACAAAGAGGAGAAAAAAGTCATAGTAGCTCAGCTAATTTAGACTATTTAGTCTCCATACGATATTGCACCCATGTTCATGGAAATTTGGGGATGTCCTGATAGAGAACTTTCTCTAGTGATATAACATAATTTGCCACGTCTACCATATCACCTTTTATAAGCCAAACTCTATCTAAGGTGCTTTGTATGCATCTATTTTGTCACCACAATACCTCTTAAGAAATGTGGCTCTAACTCTCCTTTAATAAGTGAGAATATGGCTCAAGAGTGTCAGATAACTTGGAGTAAGTGGTAACCTAGGGCTAGGAAGAGGATGCATGTGAGCTGACACCTAGAAATGAACTAAGAACTTGATGGTTCTGAGCTGAACATGCTGTGGTCCCACATGTGAGCACATACCTCTCACATGATACCACACTTTTGTCTCTTCTGCCTCTACCAACACACAGACCACAGTGGCCTTGTGCCCGCCATGTATAGAGGCTACGGACCTGGGGGAGCGCCGATGTTCTCTAAGAAGACAAAGACAGTTGCCATCATAGAAGTAGTACATGGCATTCACAGGAGAGATGTTATTAGCCCCAAGCATTCCTGAGTGGGAAAAGCAAGTACTAGAAATAGGAGAGAGTGTTGAACCAAAAACACAGTGACATCTGAGTTGCAGTTTCCTTTTTCTCTATGGTGGATTTTATGGGGCAGAGAAGAAAGTCATTTAGTACAGTGAGAAGGAGGTGTACTTTCCCTCACCTCAAATTCTTGGTGATTATGGCCAGGAATAATGAAATATTTCCAGCTCTCCAAAACATGGGATGCAGGGATGCAATGTGAAAAACAAGATGTATGGCAAGTAGTAACAGTCCTCTTGCTTTTTCTGCCATCTTCAGACTGGGCATTGAGCCCACCGAGTAGAGGAAAAAATAGATGGGATGGCAGGGTGTGGGCCATGATGATGAAAATAGCTGTGCTGTGGATGGAAGTGATGATTCAAGTCCAGGAAGCAAAAGCTGTGGTCCCATTATGCCCACATATGCCTGTTCTAGATGCTCACACCACCAGCCCTGTGATAGGTGATTCATATAACGCCTGCCTATCTCATAGTCTTTATGAGTCTTTCAAGGTGGGTATCATTGTCCCCACTTCACATTTGAAGAAAATGAGGTTCCTGGATGTTAAATGCATATTCTGAGGTCCCCCAGCTGGGATTTAAACCTATATATAGCCAACCTGAAAGCCTCAGCTCTTTTCTCTGTGTGCACGGTCTCCTTTGAACACCCAGAGGACACGTGCATGGCACAGACAGTGAGCAGGTACCAAATGAAGGCACCCTGCCTCTGCCACCCTCCTTCTCCTTCAGTCCTGTGGCTCCAATGTACTATCAGACATCTCAAGACCCAAAGGAGAGATCCTCTCATTACTTAAATTGTAATGCATTTGTTATTGGTGATATTTGTTATGGAAAATGCATTGCAAAGATTTAACAGGCAAGGGGAGGAGGGAATCTTGAATATCTGAAGCATTCTTATTATTAAGATCCTAATTTGTGGTCTTGAGCCCTAGTAAGAATGCTCTTTCTTTAATAGAAACTACAACAAAAATCCTCTCCTAAATGCACAAATACATTGAAATTAATCTTTCCAAAACTGTAATATTGTAAATGCAATTGAGTTTTGGATAACTGTACTTTATTATTCTTGGTAGGTAGAAGGCATAAGACCTAAAAGATGGACATGGGACTTGTATGTCACTTAGAGAGCTGTGTTGCTGTGTGTTTGTGTAGACAGTGAAGTGGTGGAATATCTTAGGGTGTTAAGGAGTTGGACTTTCTTTTCATTTTGCATGTCATTTGTCACATTATATCATCCATTTATCTTTGCTTCTTACCACTGTATAAATATACCCAAATCATTCCATTTATATATATTATTAGGTCAGAATATGTCTAGATGGTAACTTTTCTTATCAACTCAGTCTCAAACTTAGTGAGTAATTTCAATTCACAGATTTATACTTTTCTTCAACAAAGGGGGTTGTGAATCTCATATTCTTTAATAATTATATATTCCTTAAATATTGTATAATATATATATATTTTTTCCTTTTGAAATATCTTTGGCTATTAGGCCTGCACAGTTTACCCTCCAAATCTCTTTTCTTGTCCTTCTTATTTCAACCTCTTATATTTTTGCTAAATGTTCTAATATATTTTTTGCACATGACCACTAATATCAAATTCACTAATTTCAGTCTCAGTAGGAACCATCCTCCTTTTAAATTCCTCTATTTAATTTCTTAGTTCCAACATCATCTAATTAAGCTTTAGGAAGTTTTTCTCTGCAGCATTTGCCATGCCTTAAATTCCTGTGTTATAATTCTCTGCCTCTTCCATCCCCTGGGGCATGCTCTGACGATGGCATTCCCTACCCTTTCCTTGGCTGTCAGGCTTCTGGAATGGACAGTTACTTTTCCTCTCTTGGATTGTGGGGATTCAGGTCAGGTTGTTGACGTTACCTCCATGGCAAAAAAACTTGCAGAAGGTGAAATCAGCCACTCCCAGGCTGAGGGCAGGAAGAGAGCCCATCTACCCAGGTCGTTCTCCACCTTCTGAGAAGTAGAGACCCCCAGCAGGCCCTGAAGGCAGAAGCTATCAGGGAAACCACAGAAATCTGGACATCAAGTCCTTCCAGAGCTGAGCTGCCCCCAGTCCTCTTCCCTGGCTGGGTGGTTCCCAAGGTGTTGGGGTCCCTCAGGAACACTCGGCCTGACTCTTTCCCAGGGCCTCAGCACAGCCCTCTCCTGGTCCCCCGAGCGTGCGCCTGTCTGCGGGGTCCAAGGCAACGCAGCTTGCCCTGGGGAGTCCTGGCCTCGGGACTGGGAGCCTAGGGGAAGACCTATCTTCCACACTGGGGAATACCTGTAGTTCCTGTGACCCTGTGATGAAGTATCTACCACTGGGCCAGGCAGGTACCTTTCTTCTTGCCTTTTGTTGAGCTGCATCCTGATCAAGGTCTACGATCTCTGGGGAAAACATGGGTACCTGAGGTTTCCTTTGTGGCAGCGTTAACCAGCAGATGTGGTTGCTGAAGATCATTGGAGGTTCCTGTTTAATCATTTTATGCTCTCCCTTGTGTGGACTAAAAATATACTGAAGCAAGCTGTGGGAAAACTAGTTTTGATCTGAAGCTAAGGTAGGACCTGGAATTCAGTTATAAAACATGGGTTTCTTTGAAGATTAAAAGCATTCTGATATAGAACCTTAGGAGTTCCCATAAGGAAAAAACAAAACACATTTTAACTGTTTACTAGGTCATTCATGCTCCCTCCTGTCCTCTTGTCTGGGAATGTATAAATCCCATGGGCTCTAAGCCCATGAAGCCCATGTTTTTTTTTTGTTTTTTGTTTGTTTTTGTTTTTGTTTTTGTTTTTAGAGAGAGACAGCATGAAAATGAGGGTGGGGAGAGGGGAGAGGGGGTGGGAGAGAATCTCAAGGCTCAGGTCATGATCTCAGGGTCATGGGACCCAGCCCTGCCTGGGGCTCCATGCTCTGTGGGGAGTCTGCTTGAGATTTTCTCCCTCCTCTCCCTCTGCACCTTCCCCTGCTTGCACTCTCTCTCTCAAATAAATAAATATTTTTTAAAAATAAAAAATAAAGAAAAACAAAAATCACACAGCAACCCTCCAAAAACTTAGGAAAACTTGCCTAAGCATCTTGTTTGTTCCATTTTGTCATTACCTACTTCATGGGTTTATTTCTCTGCCCAGCTTCTGTATTTGACACGTAGGTTTAAACTGTCTGCTGTGTTGACTCTGATTCTGTCAATATGAGCAAACTGCAGCTAAATATGTGTGAACTAATTTATCTGAAAGAACCTATCAACAATTGGACATCAGCCACCAGGATGACCTCCTTCAGGGACCAGTTCTAGATATTCCTGGCTTGATTTCTCTGTTGTACCACCGAGCAGTACACTGGAAGTCCACTAGGGGAACCATCATTTGCACGGGCGCTACTACCAGTAGTACCAGAGAGTGTGGAGAAATGGCAGAGGCGAAGGGGGAGCTACATGCTGGTTCTGGATGCGAGCTTGCATGGAGCAGATGTATACCTTTGGTACAAGTGATATGGCAGAAAACTAGGGTACTTATGAGTTAGTCTTTAAATACAGCACTCTGAAATGATTAATATCGGTAAGGATTAAAGAAACAATATTCTAATTCAAATCATGGAAGATTCTAGCCAAAGATTATTTACCTACTGTTCATGAGGTTTCTGTTTTTCTGAGTACATAAGAAAATGCTATTCTGTCCATAATGCATCTGTCTATATTATGTTAAAACAACTTAAAGGTTGATTCAAAGTATATGTAAGCATTAGGCCAGTTTGTGGAGATAGTTACCAGATGAATACATTGCTTGATTTGGTGTTATTCTTATTTCAACCAGCATAAAAGTGGTAATTCAGTGCCATAAGTATGTACCAGAAAACAGTAAGTTCTTACCAAAAATATGGAGAAAAGCATGAAGAACAAAAAGAGGTTCAGAACAGACCTGAAGTATTCAAGTATTCAAAGTATTGATTGATTTGATTTGGTTTTAAGGAAAAGGGAACATGGAAACCTCACAAGTGTTGTAATTAACAAAAGATCACAGCGATCAAAAGAGCAAATGACAGAATGAATGAATTTAATAAGTAGGAATCTTTTTTACCAGCATATAAGGTAATGCAACATTTCTCAGATTTTTAGATTTAATATATCATTTAACATAATTTATAAAGCAGAAAGCATTTCACATTACATTTCTGGGTTCTTTTTCTCCCTTAGCTATCTTAGTTATAGGTCTTCAGAGTGAGAGATAACATGAGAGATCATTTCATTTGGGAAAAACAAAAACAAAAACAAAAAACAAAAAAACCCCACTTCATTTTAAGATTAGGAAGCGAAAATTGAAAAGGTCTAAGTAACTTACCCTCACTATTTATTAGCAGGGCTAGGGATAGAATGCAGACATCTCAATTCCAAGTCCAGGTTTTATTTCTGTTCTTCCTTATCTTACCTTCTCATAGCTAGTTTTCTTTTCTCTATACTTTCCATAATTTCCTCCAAGTCCCTTTTACCTGAGATAAATATGGGAACTCTTCTTTAGCTGGATGACCTTCCTTTTTAGAATCCTATGCTAACAAATTGTAAATGCAACACTCTTGACATTTTACCATCAATTTAAACTAATTTTTAGTATCATTTAATCAATAGATCAAGAGTCTTTGCATAATGTTATAGACATCACAGATGCAACTAACAATATTCACAAGTCATATTACCAATCTACTTATTTCAACAAGCTCTATAATTGGCACATTTGTTTGTGCCATAGATCAAATAAATCACTCTACTGATAAAATTGATTTTACATAGAGCATAAAACATTTCCTTGAGTGTCAAACAGAAAATGATTTACTCTCCACTCATTTTAAAAATGAAAAATATACCTAATACAGGTGATGTATTAAGACACCATGCCACTTGATTAAATAAAACTTTCAAATAAAACAATTTCACAAAGAACCAACAGATGTATATTTTCTACTGGGGTTTATGGAACCATCTGGTCTTGCAATTTCCAGCTGCATAGTTTACATGAAGTTCTGTCTTTAAAACATCAAGTAATTTTAAATACAGTATATTTTATATACAAATGTAAATATATTTATGTTTACTCTTGACTTTAGTTCAAATAAATTGTGCTTATGTCTGTAAACTAATGAAAGTTTAATTTCTCCCATAAGAGACTGATTTTATTACCATAATATTTCGTGATGTTATGGCTGTTTCATGCTTAAGTTATAAAATGCCTTCAAAGTATTACTAAAGAAGTAAGATTTCAGCAACTCCTATCAAGCTTTAATGAACCAATTAATTTGCAACAGTGTTCTCAGGTTTGTCTTTGAAAATTGTTGCTATTTTTAATAGAGCGCCATAGGACATCTCCCACTCTCCTTGGTTCTGCAAGTACATAATATCTTATATGAATAGCTTGTTGAAATCAAGTGAGAACAAACCTCATAAGTAGGATAAAGGGCACTAAATATCCCTGAAATGATACAAAATATGATGTGTTTAAATGGTGATACAGTTAATGAATCAAACTCTACTGATAATATTGACTTTACATATAGCATAAAACATTAGCTATTAAATGACATCTCGTAAGTTCTGAGGTATTGAGTTATCTTCCAAATACAGCATTTTTGGTTTTATTTACAATTTGTGACATCGCAGTAGGAAAAAACCTTCTGGTATCAGAGGTAGGTTGTTGGGGTACCTGAGTGACACTCTTGATTTCCGCTCAGATCATGATCTCAAAGTCATGAGATGGAGCCCTGTGTCCAGCTCCATGCTGGGCCCGGAGTCTGTGTAAGATTCTCTCCCTCTCCCTTGGCCCCTCCCTACCCCCCTGCAACTCATGCTCTTTCTCTTTCTCTCTAAAAAATAATAAATAAATAAATAAATAATTAAAAAATAATAAAAAAATAAAAAATGAAGTAGGTTGCTAATAAGCATGGTTTCATTAAGTTAAGTTTTCATTAAGTTAAGTGTCTTTTAAGACCAAAAATTGATTTTTGATTCCTTTTAGTGTTACTATAAAATTTAAAAATTCTCATTATATTTAGAATTATTAGTGTTTAAGTATTAACATTGATAATTAGTGAAATTTCTTTTCAAATATGCTCCCATGAAATATACAGGTACTTAGCAGTAAAGACAGGATATATGCCCTGCAGATCACTAGGGGAATAAAATCAACAATGTAGAAATTAACCAATGAGGCATAAGCGAAAATTAAAGAAAGCTAGTAAGACTCAGATGTAGTTGAAGTTTCAGCGTATTAAGAGAATTATTA
Organism: Phoca vitulina; assembly: GCF_004348235.1. Taxonomy (NCBI): domain Eukaryota; kingdom Metazoa; phylum Chordata; class Mammalia; order Carnivora; family Phocidae; genus Phoca; species Phoca vitulina. The sequence continues at coordinate 4,599,703 of NW_022589728.1, read as the reverse complement.
AAGGTAGAAAATTCTTAGATGTATACAAAAACAGTTTCGACTCTACATCATTACAAGAGATACACATAAGCAAAATATTTAGAATGATCAAATATAAAACAATAGGTAAAAGTAAGTCAGGTACACAGAGATAGAAACATGAGTGGCAAAAACAATATTTTAAAAAGTTGAATTTAAGAAAGAAAAGCATTAATGGATATAAGGTCTACTTTCATTTCACAATCTGTATCATAGTTAGAAACTCGTGTGAAATAACTTAGCATCTATTTAGCACACTTTAATGGAAGTGTATTTGAATATTATCAGTGAGATCCCTTTATAAGTGATGTATCCAATTTTGTACCCTATGAACTAAAATTAATTTTATTTTCAAATATCCATGGAAAATTCTGACAATTTGATTATATGTCATATCACCAGAAAAACTTAAATTCTAACAAGGAGAATTGACATGCAGTATTCTCAACTAGTCTAAAATTAAATGATTAGATTTAAAATAAAATTGTTACTTAGACTTTTTAAAAAGATTTTATTTATTTGAGGGAGAGAGTAGATGAGCTTGGGGAGGGGCGGAGGGAGTGAGAGAAGCAGACTCCCTGATGAGCAGGAAGGCTGATGCAGGGCTTGATCCCAGGACCCTGAGATCATACCTGAGCCCAAGGCAGTCGCTTAACCAACTGAGCCACCCAGGCGCCCCTGCATAGACATTTTAAAATCATTTGAACGAATATTTTGTCAGGGAGGTAATGAAAATTAAGTGGAATATTTTATTAAATATTAATATTTATATTAGAGTATTTTAATATATATTTAATTTCATATATTTTAATAATAAATTAATACCTGAGGTAATATTTTTAATAATTAAAATTTTAGTTTGCTAGGGCTGCCATGACAAAATATTCCAGGCTGCATTGCTTGAACAATAGACGTTTCTTGTCCCACCATTCTGGAGGACAGAGGACTGTAGGTATTTATTGCAGGGCTGGTTCCCCTTGAGGGCTATGAAGGAGAATCTGTTCCCTGCCTCTCCCCGAGCTTCTGGCGGTTGCTGGCATCATTGGCTTTCCTTGGCTTCTCCTGTATTACCCGTTTCTACCTTCATCTTCCCATGGTTTTCCAGCTGTGTGTGTGTTATCTGTGTCCAAGCTTCCCTTTTTATAAGGACACCAGTCACATTGGATTAGAGCCCACCCTCCCCCAGTGTGAACTCCTCTCAACTAATTACATCTGCAATGACCCTTTTTCCAAATAAGGTTACATTCTGAGGTACTGGAGGTTAGGACTTCAACATATGAATTAAGGGGAGGAGCACAATTCAATTCATAAAAGTGCATTAGTGTTGTTTTAAGCCACCCTGTTTGTGGTAACTTGTTACACTGCAATAGATAATGCAATTGTAAAGTAGAAAGAAAATGGAATGCTGGTAAGATTATGAAGAAATATGAGTGGTTTCCTGCTGTCACCCCACAGTTCAGTATTGCTCACTAATTCAGATGAAACACCATCTAAAGATAGGGAATGTAAATATACTTGGTTCCTCCGTAGGAACTAGGAACTAGGAATTATATTTGATTGTTATATAAATACAACATAAAACCACAGCATTGAATAAAGTTGTTCTCAGAGTCTCCCCAAAATTTTCATTTTTATGTTTCTTTAAATTGTTATTTGTACTTTTTTCCCTTTTCTCTTCTTGCCAGCAAATGAGAAGTGCTAAAATGTTAAGAAACAAGTGTTGATGATAACTTAAAAAAAGTGTTACATATTTTTGTCAATTTTTAAGCCTATCATCATTGATATATTTTTAGTATGTGGGATGCAGCATCGGGACCCTGATATTCCATAGTTGCAGAATTTTGATCAGTTCATGGAAACATGCATGATTGCCTGAGCTACCGCAGCTTCAACTCCCCAACTTGAACTTGTTTACTCATCAAGGAATGTCAGTCCACTCCAACAAATCAGAATATCCAGGCTTATGCCTAAAACAGCTTGTTGTCTTCAGAATCTTCTGATTTAGTTAAATTAATCATTAATGTCCAGGACTCTGTGTCCTGACATGTCTCCTTACCATGTGTCCATCTCTGGGCCAGACCAGATGGGGTCTGAGTTTGGATATGATTCATAGGGATTGCAATCTACATACCTATTGAAATAAACTTTCCTTTTTTCAGTACTCACTGCCAAGCAGGCTGACATCACGTTTCTACTAGTTTAATTTGACAATACCTTTAAATAGCAAATTGTTACTTTTATGCAAGTTCTGCAAATTGTTCTGTGCTGTTTTTCACTATAAAGAAATGTAAATGTAAAAAAAAAAATCCTGAAGTGTTTATACCAGTTATTTTCAGGGAAATTGTTTTTTAAACTCATTTGGAATTGCCTTGAAAAACTGTCTACAAACACATTACCTTAAGTTTTAATTCATTCAACAACATTTTTTGAATGTTAGTTCTATGCTTATGAACAAAAACATTTATAACTTTGACATTATGCAAAAGTTGCTTATGAACTAAATAAGTCAGTCATCTTATTCTCTAAAGTTTCTTCCAAAAATAAGAGCCACATTTGAGCTTAATCTGTGTATGACATTCTTTCAGAGTGCTTTACTTTCCTTAACTCATTTAATGCTCTAACCAACTCCATGAGATAAATTGTGTTATCATCCTCACGTATAGATGAGAGAATGGAGGCAACAAGTTTAAATAGCTTATCCAAAGTAATATATTTCAAATGTGGAAGACACGGTATAAACCCAAATAGCTTGAATCCTTCAATCAAACTCTTAAATACAGAAAATAACAAAGAACTGGATATTTTAAAATAATGATTTGGCCACTTTAATTTCATTCATTCATTCATTAGAATATTTATTCAGTGTGGATCATGTTCAGGTGCTGTACTATGTGGTGAGGATAAACTGGTAGGTAGGATGGAGCCCTCCTCTCTGCTCTCTCCTTAGCCAATGGAGAATAGTAGACAGATGTACAGAGTGCTAAGAGAATGTAATGAATTTCCATCTGACCTGGTCCTAGCAGTTTAAGAAAGGCTTCTTAGAGATGGTGACATAACACCTCTGGTGTTTGTTACTCAGGTGAGAGAGACCAAATAAAGTTGGAGCTGGATGATTAGCCATGAATCGTGCATTAGAGAGAAATGAGGCTGGAGACAGAAGAATGTGTGCATAAGGAAGGATTTTGTTTGACACAGTAAAGATCTAGGGCTTCATTCATAGTGCAAAGGCTGAGGGATTGGTTGGGGGGTCAACTAAGGCTGCACTGAATGGGAAGTTACATGTACTCATGCACACACACGTTGCATTATGCTTCTTGAAAATGAGCCATATTGCTTTATCTTCATCTGCACCTCCTCCTAATGGTGTCTTGAAATATATCTGCTGTTATTTATTTCATGCCTCCCCTAAGTCATATGTAGACCAGAAATTTGACAATATTTTTGAGCCAATATGAATTCAAGTCATCTCCTTTTATCTTTCACTCTAGATCTAGTCATCCATCCAACCGTCCATCCATCCATCCATCCACTCATCCATTCATTCAATTAACAAATAATGATACCATTATTCCAAAGTTGCACAAACCACATATTCAAGAGTTTTAATCTTGTTATTTCTATTTTTCTCATTCCTTGCTGTAGTGTAGCAGTAAAGAGGTTGGACTTTTGAAACAAAATGTCTGGATTCAAATCCTGGCTCTTCCATAAAAAGCTGTAGTACCTTGGAGAAGGTAATGTAACATCTCTGTCTTAGTTTCCTCAATTTAACACTAGGGATAATAATACCCATCACATGTTACTATAAAGTTTCAAATTAATAATTGATGTTAGGCCTAAGAACAGAGTTTGACCAAGTGTATATACATATTTATATAAGATATATATGCATAGGTATAAAACCGAAGTATCTACCAAATTAACATACTGTTTTAATTCAAATGTTGTTTGCATAAGAGCCAAACATTCAGCAATTAAGGATGCTTTGCCTCTGCAGCAATAACTGGGGATAAATACCAAGGTGAATTAAAAAAAAAAAAGAAGTCAGGAATAAAACAACTGTCACATTAAAAGAAAGAACTGCCTGGTCATTGCAACTCTAGTGGGTTGCTCACCCCACTCTCAACGCTCATTCTCCAGTGGAAAAAGGGTACAGGGGAATGCTTCTCTGTGTTTCTGTTCTCATATGTGTATCACTATATACCTGTTACATTACAAACACAACTAATTCTTTCCTTTTCGGATTTATGTATATGACCTTGCATATTCTACTGGTGCTTTAAAATAAATTCTAAAGTTCTATCTTCCTAAAAAATAAATGAAAGACGATAGATAATGTGAGTTGACCTGCAGCCCATTTCTGTACTTTTTTTTTAAATTTAATTTTATGTTATGTTAATCACCATACATTAAATCATTATTTTTTGATGTACTGTTCCATGATTCATTGTTTGTATATAACACCCAGTGCTCCATTCTGTACGTGCCCTCTTTAATACCCATCACCAAGCTAACCCATCCCCCAAACCCCGTCCCCTCTAGAACCCTCAGTTTGTTTCTCAGAGTCCATAGTCTCTCATGGTTCGTCTCCCCCTCTGATTTCCCCCCTTTCATTTTCCCGTCCTACTATCTTCTTCTTTTTTTTTTAACATATAATGTATTATTTGTTTCAGAGGTACAGGTTTGCAAATGAAAAGTCTCACACAATTCAAGCGCTCGCCATAGCACATACCCTCCCCCATGTCTATCACCCAGCCACCCATCCCTCCTACCCTCCCACCACTCCAGCAATGCTCAGTTTGTTTCCTGAGATTAAGAATTCCTCAAATCAGTGAGATCATATGATACATGTCTTTCTCTGATTGACTTATTTCGCTCAGCATAATACCCTCCAGTTCCATCCACGTTGTTGCAAATGGCAAGATCTCATTCCTTTTGATGACTGCATAATATTCCATTGTATATATATACCACTTCTTCTTTATCCATTCATCTGTCGATGGACATCTTGGCTCTTTACACAGTTTGGCTATTGTGGACATTGCTGCTATAAACATCAGGGTGCACATACCCCTTTGGATCCCTACATTTGTATCTTTGGGGTAAATACCCAGTAGTGCAATTGCTGGATTGTATGGTAGCTCTATTTTCAACTTTTTGAAGAACCTCCATACTGTTTTCCAGAGTGGCTGCACCAGCTTGCATTCCCACCAACAGTGTACGAGGGTTCCCCTTTCTCCACATCCCCTCCAACATCTGTCATTTCCTGACTTGTTAATATTAGCCATTCTGACTGGTGTGAGGTGGTATCTCATTGAGGTTTTGATTTGGATTTCCCTGATGCCGAGCGATGTTGAGCACTTTTTCATGTGTCTGTTGGCCATTTGGATGTTTTCTTTTAAACCTGCTTATTTTAAATGACATGTGTAATTATCTGAAAACACACCTGATATGTAAAGCCTGCACTGCATAGAAACATTTATTTATTACTTTAACATTTATTCTAGTTCACTTTATTATTTTTGCCCCTTTTAAATAGACTTCTGTCTGTGTTCTCTTCAAGGATTTTGATGGATTCCTATCTCACATTTAGGTCTTTCGTCCATTTTGAGTCTATTTTTGTGTGTGGTATAAGGAAATGGTCCAGTTTCATTCTTCTGCAAGTGGCTGTCCAATTTTCCCAACACCATTTGTTGAAGAGACTGTCTTTTTTCCATTGGACATTCTTTCCTGCTTTGTCGAAGATTAGTTGACCATAGAGTTGAGGGTCCATTTCTGGGCTCTTTTCTGTTCCATTGATCTATGCGTCTGATTTTGTGCCAGTACCATACTGTCTTGATGACGACAGCTTTGTAATAGAGTTTGAAGTCCAGAATTGTGACGCCGCCAACTTTGTTTTTCTTTTTCAACATTCTTCTGCCTATTCGGGGTCTTTTCTGGTTCCATACAAGTTTTAGGATTATTTGTTCCATTTCTTTGAAAAAAGTGGATGGTCTTTTGATAGGGATTGCATTGAATGTGTAGATTGCTCTAGGTAGCATTGACATCTTCACAATATTTGTTCTTCCAATCCATGAGCATGGATTTTTCCATTTCTTTGTGTCTTCCTCAATTTCTTTCATGAGTATGCTATAGTTTTCTGAGTACAGAGTCTTTGCCTCTTTGGTTAGATTTATTCCTAGATATCTCATGGTTTTGGGTGCAATTGTAAATGGGATCAACTCCTTAATTTCTCTTTCTTCTGTCTTATTGTTGGTGTATAGGAATGCCACTGATTTCTGTGCATTGATATTATATCCTGCCACTTTGCTGAATTCCTGTATGAGTTCTAGCAGTTTTGGGGTGAAGTCTTTTGGGTTTTCCACATAAAGTATCATATCATCTACAAAGAGTGCGAGTTTGACTTCTTCCTTGCCGATTTGGATGCCTTTTATTTCTTTTTGTTGTCTGATTGCTGTGGCTAGGACTTCTAATACTATGCTGAATAGCAGTGGTGATAGTGGACATCCCTGCCGTGTTCCTGACCTTAGGGGAAAGCTCTCAGTTTTTCCCCATTGAGAATGATATTCGCTGTGGGTTTTTCCTAGATGGCTTTTATGATATTGAGGTATGTACCCTCTATTCCTATACTCTGAAGAGTTTTGATCAAGAAAGGATGCGGTACTTTCTCAAATACTTTTTCTGCATCTTTTGAAAGGATCATATGGTTCTTGTTCTTTCTTTCATTAATGTATTGTATCACATTGATTGCTTTGCAGATGTTGAACCAACCTTGCAGCCCAGGAATAAATCCCACTTGGTGGTGGTGAATAATCCTTTTAATGTACTTTTGGATCCTATTGGCTAGTATTTTGGTGAGATTTTTTGCATCCAAGTTCATCAAGGATATTGGTCTGTAATTCTCCTTTTTGATGGGTTCTTTGTATGGTTTTGGGATCAAGGTAATGCTGGCCTCATAAAACAAGTTTGGAAGTTTTCCTTCCATTTCGATTTTTTGGACAGTTTCAGAAGAATAGGTAGTAATTCTTTAAATGTTTGGTAGAATTCACCTGGGAAGCCATCTGGCCCTGGGCTTTTGTTTGTTAGGAGATTTTTGATGACTGCTTCAATGTCCTTAGTGGTTATAGGTCTGTTCAGGTTTTCAATTCCTTCCTGGTTCAGTTTTGGTAGTTGATACATCTCTAGGAATGCATCCATTTCTTCCAGATTATCTAATTTGCTGCCATAGAGTTACTCATAATATGTTCTTATAATTTTTGTATTTCTTTGGTGTTGGCTGTGATCTCTCCTCTTTCGTTCATGATTTTATTTATTTGGGTCACTTCTCTTTTCTTTTTGATAAGTCTGGCCAGGGGTTTATCAATCTTGTTAATTCTTTCAAAGAACCAGCTCCTAGTTTCGTTGATCTGTTCTACTGTTCTTTTGGTTTCTATTTCATTGATTTCTGCTCTGATCTTTATTATTTCTCTTCTCCTGTTGGGTTTAGGCTTTACTTGCTGTTCTTTCTCCAGCTCCTTTAGGTGTACGGTTAGGTTGTGTATTTGAGCCCTTTCTTGTTTCTTGAGAAGGGCTTGTATTGCTATATACTTTCCTCTTAGGACTGCCTTTGCTGCATCCCAAAGATTTTGAACAGTTGTGTTTTCATTTTCATTGGTTTCCATGAATTTTTTTAATTCTTCTTTAATTTCCTAATAGACCCATTCATTCATTAGTAGGATGCTCTCTAGGTCCATGTATTTGAGTTCTTTCTGACTTTCCTCTTGTGACTGAGTTCTAGTTTCAAAGCATTGTGGTCTGAAAATATGCAGGGAATGATCCCAATCTTTTGGTACCGGTTGAGACTGATTTGTGACCTAGGATGTGATCTATTCTGGAGAATGTTCCATGGGCACTAGAGAAGAATGTGTATTCTGTTGCTTTGGGATGGAATGTTCTGAATATATTTGTGAAGTCCATTTGGTCCAGTGTGTCATTTAAAGTCTTTATTTCCTTGTTGATCTTTTACTTAGATGATCTGTCCATTTCAGTGAGGGGGTTGTTAAAATCCCCCACTATTACTGTATTGTTGTCAATGTGTTTCTTTGCTTTTGTTATTAATTGGCTTATATAATTGGCTGCTCCCATGTTAGGGGCATAGATATTTACAATTGTTAGATCTTCTTGTTGGATAGACACTTTAAGTATGATATAGTGTCCTTCTTCATCTCTTATTGTAGTCTTTGGTTTAAAATCTAATTTGTCTGATATAAGGATTGCCCCCCCCCCCCCCAGCTTTCTTTTGGTGTCCATTAGCAGGGTAAATTATTTTCCACCCCGTCACGTTCAATCTAAGGGTGTCTTTGGGTCTAAAATGAGTCCCTTGCAGACAGCATATCAATGGGTCCTGTGTTTTTTATCCAATCTGATAGCCTGTGTCTTTTGATTGGGGCATTTAGCCCATTTACATTCAGGGTAACTATTGAAAGATAGGAATTTAGTGCCATTGTATTGCCTGTCAGGTGACTGTTACTGTATATTGTCTGTGTTCCTTTCTGGTCTATGTTATTTTTAGGCTCTCTCTTTGCTTAGAAGACCCCTTTCAAGATTTCTTGTAGGGCTGGTTTCCTGTTTGCATATTTCTTTAGTTTTTGCCCTGGAAGCTATTTATCTCTCCTTCTATTTTCAATGACAGCCTAGCTAGATATAGTATTCTTGGCTACATATTTTTCTCATTTAGTACTCTGAATATATCATGCCAGTCCTTTCTGGCCTGCCAGGTCTCTGTGGGTAGGTCTGTTGCCAATCTTATGTTTCTACCATTGTAGTTTACAGATCTCTTCTCCCGAGCTGCTTTCAGGATTTTCTCTTTGTCTCTGAGACTCGTAAGTTTTACTCTTAGATGTCGAGGTGTTGACCTATTTTTATTGATTTTGAGGGGTGTTTCCTGGATTTTGATGTCTGTTTCCTTCCACAAATTAGGGAAGTTCTCTGCTATAATATGCTCCAGTATACCTTCTGCCCCTCTCTCTCTTTCTTCTTCTTCTGGGATCCCAATTATTCTAATGTTGTTTCGTCTTATGGTATCGCTTATCTCTCGAATTCTGCCCTCGTGATCCAGTAGTTGTTTATCTCTCTTTTTCTCAGCTTCTTTATTTTCCATCATTTGGTCTTCTATATCACTGATTCTCTCTTCTGCCTCACTTATCCTAGCAGTTAGAGCCTCCATTTTTGATTGCACCTCATTAATAGCCTTTTTGATTTCTACTTGGTTAGATTTTAGTTCTTTTACTTCTCCAGAAAGGGTTTCTCTAATATCTTCCATGCTTTTTTCAAGCCTAACTAGTATCTTTAAAATTGTAATTCTGAACTCTAGCTCCGACATCTTACTAATGTCCGTATTGATCAGGTCCCTGGCAGTCAGTACTGCTTCTTGTTCTTTTTGTTGAGGTGATTTTTTTCCGTCTTGTCATTTTGTCCAGAGGAGAATAGATGAATGAGAGAACAAAATGCTAACAGGGTAAAAACGACCCTAGAAAAATATACACTAAGCAAATCAGAAGAGACCTGAACCCGGGGGAAAAGAAAGGGAAAGAATGAAAAAAGAAAAAGAAAAAGATAAAACAAAACAAAACGAAACAAAAACAAAAACAGAATGTGATCAAATATGATCAGGCTGGTGCATAGTTTAATGCCACACACTAGATTTTGGGCGTATTTTGGTCTGTTAGAAAAAAGTGCCTCCCAAAAATTAAAAGAAAGAAAAACTTATATATGTACAAAAGTAAGGGTAAATTCGATGAAGGGATGGAATATAATGTAGAGATGAAAATTATGAAAGATTTTATAAAAGGAATTGAGAGGATAAGAAGTTGGTTGAAAAAAGAAAGAAGAGGATTAAAAAAAAAAAAGGTAGAGAATGTGATCAGGCAGGAGACTAGAACAAAGCCATACACTAGAGATTTAGGGTATATTTTGGTCTGTTAGAAAAAACTGTATCTCAAAATTTTAAAGAAAGAACAACTTATATATATATACCAAAAATAAGCTTAACTACTTTGAAGAGATAGAATATGGCTCTAAAAATGAAAAATAAAATGTTTTTTTAAAAAAGGGATTGATAAGATGTTGGTTGAAAAAGGGAAAAAGAAAAATTCAAAAAAAAAAAAAAAGAAAAAGCAAAAACAGAAAATTAAAAAAATTAGCTTTGAAAGACTAAAGAATCATGAGGAAAAAGCCATGAATTTTATGTGCAGTATTCCCCTAGCGCTGGAGTTCTGCCGTTCTCATTGATCATTAACCTTGGTCTTGGCTGGCTGTTCTTGCTGATCTTCTGGGGGAGGGGCCTGTTGCCGTGGTTCTCAAATTTCTTTGCCTGGAGGCGGAATTGCCCTGCTAGGTAATCTGCTTGTGTTTGCTCTTGGGAGCTTTTGTTTCCTGTAAGCTTTCCGCACAGCCTTTGGAGGATGAGAGTGAAAATGGCAGCCCCCCAGTCTCCACCCCAGAGGACCCGAGAACCCAGGGTCCTACTCCTCAGTGAGCCCCCAGAGAAAAGCAGTCAATCACTCCCATCTCGCCGTCTCTGGCCGCACTCCATGCTCACCCGGCCTGTGACTGAGCATTTCTATCTCTGGCACACGACCCCTTTTGGAGTCTCCAAACCCAGTAGATCCCTGTGGTGCACTCCCATGCTGCTCCCCCCAGGAGAGGTTGGGGAGTGTCTCCGGATCTGCCGCTTGTTGGGTCCCTGCTGGAAGAGCAGGGGCCTGACTGTGCTGTGGATCACAGTTTATGGCGACCCTGAGCTGAGAGCCTGCTCCTCGGCTCCGTCTATGCAACTGGATTCCCTGCTCTGATACCTGGGAGCTCTGCCGCACTCAGGCACCCCCAGTCTTTCTGTGACTCCGAGGGTCCTGAGACCACACTGTCCCAGCGAGGGTTCCACCCCCTGCTTAGCCACTGAAGCAATGTCCCTCAGAGGAGCAGACTTCTAAAAGTTCCGATTTTGTGCTCCACTGCTCTAATCACTTGCCAGTAGCAGCTGACAGAGGCCCCCTCCCCCACTGTCTATCTTCACAAATATCACCTCAGATTCACTTCTCTGCACGTCCTACCTTCCAGAAAGTGGTCGCTTTTCTGTTCAGAGAGTTGCTGCTCTTCTTTTCTTCGATCTCCTGTTGAGTTCATATGTTTTCAGAATGGTTTGATCCCTATCTAGCTGAATTCCTGGGACCAGACAAAATTTTGATCTCCTACTCCTCTGCCATCTTGCTCCTCCTTCCTCTATACTTTTCCTTTTTATATGAGGATTTAAGGGGGAGATATATGGGCTTAACTGGAAATGCTGTGTTTTTCCACTTGCAAACTCTTCAAAACCAAGAACCATGCCTTATTCATTCTTATTTTCCCTACAGTACTTAGTCTAATAGTTTAGTAAGTTCCACATAAATATTTATTGACAAAAATTATATACTTTTCAGAAATAGAAAAACTAAATTTTACTATATGAGTGAAACCCATATATGTTAGTTGTGTTCTTTGTTTTCATTTCTATTTCTTTTTTTCTCACCTAGTTATGCAAATATTTATGGATTATTGGTTATTGATAAGGTGCTAGGTTGAAGTAATGGTGTAAAAGTAGGCACATATAGATCTGTTAGTATACTGCATAGCTTTATCTATAATGTCTCGATACTATAGTTTCAAAAGTAACACATGCAACATTTTCAACTGCATGCATTTCCCACCAGTTCACTGGCAAAGCTTGCCCATTGAGGTAGTTTGTCATTGCCACAGTTCTACCTCCCTTCTTGAGTACTTCTCTGTCCTTGGGAAGAATTCTGTACTTCCATGTTCCTCTTCAATTGTCCAAAGTCTCACACCTGTCCTAGGGCTCAGCCCACCGTCAGACTTGGAATAATCCATTTCTCTCTGCTTACTTACATTTACTGTTTTTAAATTGTTTAAATTATGACTGTTTCTTATTGAAAACTGGGACAAAACAAAGGATAGAGGTAGAATAAGAAAAAAGAAATAACAACCATAACAATGTTCTAGACATATCACTGTCACCATTTTGACATGTTGTCATTTCAGTTTATTTTTTATATGTTTTAATATTGGTAAATTCATATTGCATAACAAAGTTTTACTTTTCTTTTGTGTCTAATTTTATAGCATTTGCCATTTATTTTGTTATTTAAAAATCAACTTAAATTTTATCTTCAGCTTTGCTTAACAATTTATCATGGGGCATATTCCTCTTGATTTTAATTTATATATGCTAAGGTGAAGATGTAAGTTGTCTTCACATCTCTCCCTTCCCTAAGAAATAACTCCCTTCCCTAAGAAATAACTTGTTCATTGCCCAACACAAAAAGCTGTAGGGTAATTCCTTGTACCCCTCCAATTTATGCTGTCCAGTGTAACCTTTTAGATTCAAGTGCATAGTGAAATGCTCTGGGATTGTTATCATGTTCCACTTCAATCTATTTTTTATTCCAGTATTAAAAATTCTTTTTTTTTTTTTTTTTGAGCTTTATATATAGTAGTTTTACTATTTGGAAAGGTAGGTTCCTACATCATTGTTTTTCCTCTTCTCAATATACATAGTTTCCAATCCAGCTGTTTTCAGATGAAATTTAAAGAGCATTTGTTGTTGTTGTTTTGTATTTATATAAAAATTTTCATAACATTCTCATGTGTTTTTATTGTGGTGAAAAACACATAACAAAAAAATTTACTATGCTAGCCATTTTAAGTGTACAGTACAGTAGTGTTAACTATATGCACATTGTTGTGCAATAGAGGTCATTAAAAACAAAAAACTAGCCTTGAGTTAGTAGCAGGTGTTGATTAAGTAATTTGAGGAGCTCAGAATTTCAAGCATTCTGTCTACCACGTTTTTGTTCCTTTCCTCATTTTCAAGTCCTCTAAGTGAAAAAAATGTACCCCATGATCAGTGTTCTTGCTCAGATTCAGCTTTCTCTCCCTATGGAGACTCTATGGATTTTGCAAACTGCCTTGGTATTTCATCTGCTTTGGTAAAAACAGAGATGCAGCCACTTGCAAAACCAGAAACCTGTAATTGAACTGACTGAAGAGCTATCCATCTCCCTCCTCAATTGAAGAGATACTCTAGACAGGAAGATGATGCCAATCTCACACAATGCTCATGTGGATACTTTTTCCCCACAGACTGTAGGAGTAGAGGACAGTTCAGAGCATTCACACAAGAATCTCGAGAGAAACGCTCTGCTCAGTACAGCTATCCTGATGAGAAAGATAAGGACTTAAGTGATCTAATCAGTAGGTATGTACATAAATATCTAATTTCTTTGGGCTATTTACCATAGATTTATTTCAAATATACAATTTGAGGGGTTTTATAGAAACCATGGTTGACTCATTTACATATAGGATAAATTATACAACGATGAACAAATAAATAAATTTTGTGATAAATATGGGTTCCTTTTCATTCTGGGACATCATATCCAGGGCATGCTTAGCAATAAATATTTCTCAATAAAGTACAGAAAATTGCACATCATAGATGTTATTTATGATTCCTTAAATCACATTATGGATATTGCTGTTTTTAAAATTCTTTTCAAAAATAGGAAACTCAGCATACTGTTTGTAAGAAAAGTAATAATATTTATCAAACTAAGTTGATTTTAATTCATGTATAGTGTCTTGCAAGGAAGGTTTAATTTGTGACCAAGATGGGATATTTTTGATCCCTCAGGATATTGAGAAATGTCAATCTTATTCCTTTGAAATCTGTTAGGACTTCTCCTGTGACACTCATATACAAGCTTCATATATAGTTAACTTCTTTACAAAGTTTCTCCTCACACTTGTCTTGGAAGCCTCCGGAAACAGAAACAATGACTTGAGCATGGGTGTATACAGTAGCTCCTTTTCACTGAGTAAATATTCAGTAGACGCTTGTATAATTAAATTACCAAAAACAAACATACAAACATTATAATTGACAGTCCGGTAGGAGAGATACTATTGAAGACACTTTTTTTTTTTTTTAAGATTTTATTCATTTATTTGACAGAGAGAGAGATAGCGAGAGCAGGAACACAAGCAGGGTGAGCGAGGGAAAGGGAGAAGCGGGCTCCCCGCTCAGCAGGGAGCCTGATGTGGGGCTCGATCCCAGGACTCTGGGATCATGACCTGAGCTGAAGGCAGACGCTTAACGACTGAGCCACCCAGGTGCCCCGAAGACACTTTGTTATCACACACTAGTAACTTTGTCTTTCGTAGCAGCCTCCTAGGTATTGTAATTCAGTCAAATTCAAAATACAGTTTTGGAGTTCCTGCCGTCAGTCACAAGTAGGAATTTGTGACATATGTAGAAATGAACAAGACATGGTGTCTGTCTCGTAAGATTTATAGTCTAGGAGAGAAGGTGGGTCATCTGATAAGGGAGATGGGTGAAGGCTTCAGATTCTGGCAGAGGTGCACACCCTGTTTCCACTGCTTCATAACCACAAGTTATGTAAAATTTCAGAGTCTCAGTTTCTTCAGCTGTAAAATGGGCATAATAATACCTACTTTATGGGATTATTATGTTGAGAATACATATACATGTAAAGTGCCTAATGGTGATGTGAGATGCAGCATTATAGACATTTCACAAAAGACAGGATAGCAAATGCTGTTATAGTTAGTGCTCACTATATGCCAAACATTCTTTTAAATGCTACACAAATATTAACTCTTTGAACAGAAGTGCTCATATAATACTGAAATGAAATCCAATTAGGATGCTGTGTAGTTCAGAACAAGGTGTGGTTAATTTTGGACTTTTAGCCTACGCAGAGGTGAGATCTTGAGAAAGAGACTAAGATTTTGATGAAGGTTTAGGGCTTCCCAGGCTGAAAGAACAATGAGCAAAGTCATGGGGACAAAGAAGTTTAGGTGTGTTTGCAGAGTGGTAAGGCTTGGCGTGTTACTAAATGACCTGGTATGTTCAATACGTAGGGATGAAGAGCATTCTGGAAGAATGTTCTATAAAAGGAGATTGAGGCAGAGAGAGAAAGGCCTTAAATTCTAGGCTAAGGAAACTAAATCTGTCCCGTGTGTTCCTGGAGCTCCTTCTTGCAAGGTAGGCTGTTGACCAGGAGCAATAACCTCAGTCAGAACCATCTTTAAATAATTCAAGTGGCAGAAAGCAGTCACATGGCCCTTATTTAATTTAGCATTTCATTTGGTTTGTAATCCACTCTACTACATGAAATGTTTCACCAGAGAAAAATTGGAAGTAGATGTTGGGTGACACATTTGCAGGCAATTTTTCTTTTTCTTATAAGATGTTAATGGAGATCTGGCTCTCCAGTCACATCCACAAGTATGTGGCATGGACAAAACACCCACTATCTGACTTCTGCCCTGCCCTACAGCCACATCCCAGTCCTTCCAGAAACATTCATTTCACTTGTTTTGAGGTAATAATTAATGTATAAATTATCTGAACTCTTTAAGATTATGGTGACCTCATGGACGTTCTGCTTACCTGTAGCCTTAGTCACTCAGCTACAGATTGGTTAATTTCAATTTTAGTCTCCTGCCATTCTTATCAAATTTGACTCAAACACGAGCCTTGCAATTGGGAGTTCTGTTTATTGTTGATGTGATAATAAAAAGATAATACCAGTTTTGTTTTGTCTTCTAACTATACACACTGCAGTAATCCTTTGTAGATAGTTCTGTTGTGCTGAAGACTTGTTTAGACCAAAGAGGGCCAAATCCCATCACTCAGTGTGCACAGATCACTCAGCCTATGATATCACTTTTACTTTTCTCTGCACATTCATCTTTCTTGCATTTACTCTCTCTCAGTCACAAATTGAGCCATTTTTCAATACATTATTCATGAATTAACATCAGTTTAACTTGATAAATATTATTTTTTTCTTACAAGCTCTATGCTGAGTTTCATGTTTTTAATAATATATAGCAACATCCATACTATCCATCTTTTCCTTCCATCCTCCCCCCACCTTCCCCACAACCCCCCAGTAATCTCCCTAGCTGGTATCCTTGTCTCTCTTCTCTCTTTCCATACTGTCTAAAACACAAATATGATCAGGCCTAAAATGTCTGTGTAGTGGTTAAAAAAGGACTTCTAAATTTTGTTTTTAAAAATCTTGATTTGCATCCAGCTGCACAATTTAATAGCTGCATCATATGGACATATTAACTTTCTGTTACAGTATTCTCATCTGAAAGACAGGGCTGCTTCAAGTGTCTCTTGGCACTGCTGGGTGCATTGAGTGAATCGATGTGGCATCTAGGTCAGAACAATCAGAGCTGCATGGTCCCTGAAATGGATGAAGAATTATGGTCTGCTTTATTTAGCTTCCCTGACTCATGCCACCTCCTACCCCTACCCCAGGCAGAAGTCATTACCTTCTTATTTGTCTTCCTCATACAAATGTTGTATTTCCTGCTTGTTCATCAGTCAGCCTTTTCTGAGAGAGTGTTAGCAGCCTACTTACTGGAAAGCACCCTCACATGTATCTTAGCGTAATGCTTATTACATAACCCACACCCAACACATACTTGTTCCATTGTGAACACCATCTGACTGTATAATCTGGTTTTGCCAATATCAGCTACTCCCTGTGTTCCTACATTCAGTACTTTAAATCTTGGTTATACCTTTATACAATCATCCAGACTTCCTTGTGGCTAAATCCCCTTTGATTCAACACTGATGATCTACAGGAGAGAGCACCATGAAAACAGAAGTGTCAAATAATCTTAATTAAAATTATCCATTGTTACTAATATCATCCATGTCAACAGTGGTACACTTGAATCAATTTGAACATAGCACCATAGTAAAAGCTGGTGTGAGGCCACTAATGATTCATGGTGCCTCTAATTCATAGTGTTTTATGGGACATAAGGTTGATCTAGTGACTGAGTAACTGGCATTGGTAACTCCTGTTCTTTTTCAATGCTATCTTTTCTTAAATTCCCTTTCTGATATAAGCTCTGTAACATGTCCTTGGCTTAGGAATTGTTTTACAAGCTCATGGGATGTACTGTATCTGGCAAGCTATTTTCTTACTGAACAATAGAAGACATATATCAAGCAGAACAAAGCAGAACAGTTTTGAAAGTTACAATGGCTTCTTCACAAAGAAGAACTTTTAACAAAATTTGGGGAAAAAAAAAAGAAAACTTGAGACATTAATAGCACATCAACTAAATCAAATCTATATAAAAATATTTTTGACAATATATTGTAATCATAGGTGGATGGAACTTTCATTTCAATTTTCCAAACTCATTATTTACCTCTGTCTTTTGAGAACTTCAGTTAAGCTCTAGGAATCATATTTTAAATTCAGCCCAAGACTTTTTATTTCCTTTTATTATCGATAATACTGAGCTATTTTGCATCGGGTTTAAGATTAGATTTTTGTCAGACTAGTATTCTTAATTTAGTTCTTGCCATGAATTTATAATAGAGCAAGGAAATTTCCCACCTGGGTGCTATATAATATATAATATTTAATTTGTCACTGCTCTTTCACTGTGAAGTAGAATGAACAATTTTTAGCAAAAGACATAATTTGAGATCTAAATAATATGTCAAATAGATATGTAATACTACGTGGCATTCCCTTTATTTCCTAAGAAATACTTCCTTATCATTTTGAGTAAACTATGTGGAACAGATGTGACATTCTGGATTATCTTCTTATATGTCATTTAATTTATTTTCTAATTCCAGTCACATCTTTTTATGTCCACACAGCATAGCAGTCACAATGTCCTGCACATTCCAATGCCTGAGGAATATTTGTTAATTTTTTTTACTATGCAACTTCTATTTTTCAGCATTTTATTTGCTTCTTGTATAAACAGGCAACAAGATCACTTGTATATTGATGAAGATGGTAGAAACGTGACACTTCTGACAAAAGCAAAGTTTGCCCAAGATTTCAGCAATTTTGCAGTGGAAATTCAAAAAACCATCAAAGCTCTCAGAGAACAGGTTTGTTTTTTTCCCCTAAGTAACATGTCCTTGTTGTAGAGATTGGAATAACTAGATTAAAAAAAAAAATCTGTCCAATGACTTTGTGAATATATAGCACAATACCAGAATAATACTGAGGAGTTATTATATTTATGTGGACAGTTTCCTTATAATAGTTGAATTCAGGGAAGGAGCACTTGGGTAAAATCCATTTCCTTTCTACCAAATACCAATATCTTCAATACACAGGGTCCCAGTGATGGAGCTCTCTGCTCAGTGAGTTTCTGAGTTCCTGCTCAGTGCCTTTCTGAAAGTTGTGTTTGGGTGCTCTCTTTATCTCTGTGGATATAGATAATTTGTAACAGGCCAACACATACTTTTCTTATAATTTTTTTGTTTTTGAAATGGAGTCCAAACAAGCCTTTTAGGGATTACTGGTTTGTCTGGCTTTCCTTTTCTGAAAAAGCTATTGTTAAAAATGAAATTTCCACACTCCTCTGCACTTTTGCTTATTTTGCCAGTTGTTCTGGCTCATGGTTTATTTCATTTTTTCTAAAATTTGGGAATGAGTCAATGAGAGATTTGGCTTGTATTAGAAATGGCAATTAGATGGTTTTATTCAGAAATGGAAGTCTGATCTCTTTCAAGGCACGGTGCCGTGCTGGCTCCTTCTTCGACTTTAATGTCACTGTGAAGCATATTCTTTCCTTCCTACCATCAGTGGTCTTGAGGCAGAAAGCACTGTAGGGGTGTGAGAAGAACCCAGGGTCTGCAGACAGGAAGTTCTACCTTTATAAGTTGTCTGAACTGGACAATTTATTTGACCATTCAGAATAAGTGCTGTCCTCTGGACTTTCAGGAATGTTATGAGGATCAAACAAGATTATATGGCAGAGGTACTTTGTGAACAGTAACCTCCTTAACATATTACTGTTGCATTTGAACGTAAAAATATTATCTTGTATAGAAATGTGAGATTACCGGCTCGATGTGATGTGTGTGCCACCCTTAGGGGCTGGCTGCAGCCATGGTTTGCATCAGTGTGCTACCCATCAGCACCGTTCCTTGTGACCAGAACACCTGTTTGTCCAATCAGTTGTCCAATCTGAGTCTGAACATGAATCTCAAAGATGTGAAGCATTGTTTCTTGAAGGTTATTCTTGAAGGATAAGGTTATTCCATCTTGGAATGGTTGGGGTGACCTAGGACTCTGGGACCCCACTGAGTCTAGGGACCTTTATTTTATTTTCAGTGAGCTTATGTGTCATAGTTATACTGGTAAGAGAAAGTCCTCAGCACTGGGCTGCAGAAGGTGGGCCCTGTTAATTTAAACATTCATCCATTTATCTATATAGCAAATTATTTTTTCATAAACTTATTTTATGGATTTTCAGACCCCGGTAGAATCCATAAGCAACATTTTAGTCCAATTTTATCTACATGTTAGTGGTGATATTTCATCTTTGACATGTGCTGTAGTGATTAGAAGCATTCCATATACTCCAAGACTGCAGTAGCTGGCCCTCCTAGTTGTCCAATAACAATTTGAAGTAACACATATCTCTAAATGTATCAAGGAAAAGTGTTTTTTCTTGTTAACTTGCTCTATCTCTTCCATTATATTGTAAATTTCTTAATAGCTGGTGCCATTTCACTGCTGGATCCTCAGTGACTGACACATAGTACTTGTTTAAAAACAACCAATGTTGGGGCGCCTGGGTGGCTCAGTCTTTAAGCGATGGCCTTCGGCTCAGGTCATGATCCCAGGGTCCTGGGATCGAGCCTCACATCCAGCTCCCTGCTCAACGGGAAGCCTGCTTCTCCCTCTCCCACTCCCCCTTCTTGTGTTCCCTCTCTCGCTGTGTCTCTCTCTGTCAAATAAATAAAATCTTAAAAAAAAAAAAATAAAATAAATAAAAACAACAGATGTTTCTTTTTGTTTTGTTTTTTAATATTTTATTTTATCTATTTGTCAGAGAGAGAGAGAGAGAGTGAGCACACAGCAGGGGCAGAGGGAGAGGGAGCAGCAGGCTCCCCACTGAGCAGGGATCCCAATGCAGGGCTCGATCCCAGAACCCTGGGATCATGACCTTAGCCGAAGGCAACCGCTTAACCGACTGAGCCACTCAGGCAACCCTGTTTTCTTTTTGAACTCAAAAAGTTCTGGATCTATGATCTAAAGGGTTTGTAAGGATTGGACAAAGATGGAAGAGGCAGTTTATAAGGTCCTGAGAGCTCTTACAGGAGTCAGGTTTCCCTGAGCTGTGGCGGGACACACTGATGGGAAGAGGGGGCAGTAGGGCACAGAACTGTGGGCACACTGAATGAAACCCAACAAAATCTTGACAGATAAAAATTGAATGAATAAATAAATATGACATAATACCAGCATTGGGAAATATTGGTTCAAGTCAGAAATCAACCCAGATCATGTAAAGTAGATTGAAAAAAGAAAATAAAAGGTTTAGAATGGAACACAGAGATAAATTGACCATATTTCCTGGGTGGCTTTCAAGAGCATCTACAACTACGTCTATGACCAGAGCAAGAAGCACTCAGAGGTGGAGAGGATGATGAAGACAGAAGTTTTGAGGACAAAGCATATTTTCAGATATAACAAGCCCTTAGGATTTGTGAAATTAATATTTGTTGTTAATCTGTCATTTACTGTATAAAGACCTGCGTTTTAATGGTCCGTGTTAATGTGAAATGCATCCTCTTAGCTAAAGAAGGACATTTCTAAATGTGCAGTGTGTGCAGCTTTGTAGCTTTTCTGTTGCTTATCAACATGAATGCAATACATTCTGTAAATAAATAAAAAACAGAAATTAAACCCTTTATTTTATGAAAAGTGAGCATCCAGATAAAGCCATGTGTATTTCTCATGGTAAAATTAAAGACAATGAAGAAGTAGATTAAACAGAATATAGAAACTGTAGTCCATAGTGGTACTCATCATGTAGGAGATTATTGTTATTCTTGAGACCATCCCTTGTCTAAGACACAAGATTCCAACCTTCAGTTACTAGCCATGGGTTTCTACCTTTACTTTCTGACCCTAGGTGCATTTTGTCTACGGGGCTGTGAGATAGTGCCAGTCTTGACATTTTCCATTGTTGATGGTTTACATTTATTAGGTGACTTTGGAATGTCTAGAAAAGATATTCATTAATGGTGGTCCTTTAACCATGATAGAATCAAAGTAATGAAGGTGGTCGGCAAATTCCATGGTGTTATAGGTGTTTTGTAATCAGTGGATTATAGTAAATTATATTTGCCTTTAAATATGATTCTGATCATTGTAGAGATAACTAGAGCCATAACTACATTCAGAACATTTAATTATTTCAATCTGTGATAGTGCCTAATTTACATGGCTGTAAAGAGTGTTTGTGTGTGTTGCAGGGGGGAGGTGGTATATAATGAACAATGAGATGATATATAGGAACTTAGACCTTTAATTAAAATTAAATTCTTAAAATGAGGTTTTCAAACTGTTTGATGTCACAGTAAGTGCTTTATAAAGAATAGTTGAAACTTTGGGACAAGTTCTCAGATCTCTAGTATCCTTTTGTATGAATATAGAGTAAAATAAGACAAACATTCGGACTCAAACCATCAGATTTTTTAAGAGAAATCTAGGCCATTCAAATAAGCTCTTAAGCCATTTATTTCAAGTTCTATTCAAGCTAAATAAGACACACAAGTTTGCATTTAATATTTAAAATTAATTAAAATAAGCATATACTATATTTTTGTATAAATTTCAATATCATAATAAAACTGAATTGTATCTTCATATGGTATATGCTTTTTCCACAGCCCTTTGGTATAACGGATATGTTTTCTCTTTCTCTAGGAGCCTCTCATACAGATATTTATTATTTTATGGTTGAGGTTCATGGTGTTTACACCTCTGTCATTATATTATTTTCCAGAGCTAGAATTTACTTAAATTGTTTTTTTTTTTTTTTTGAATGTAATACATTCTTGTATTTTATTTTATTTATTTATTTATTTTTAAATTTTTTATTGTTATGTTAATCCCCATACATTACATCATTAGTTTTAGAATTTACTTAAATGTTATAGGCTTGGAATTTATCCTGCAAGTATATCATTTGTTTATAGAAAACAAAATGTTCTGTACATTTTGATGCAATTTCTAGAATCTCAATGTAGTAAAAAATGGAGTCTACCTGTTTTATTATATGGGCCTAAATATCATTTTTCAGATATTGTGTCATACACGATCAGATCTCAGACCTTATGGCACAACTCAAAAACAGTGCCTAATTTTGAGTATCAATGAATAGTACAATGGAGATACACAGATATCACTAAATAATTTGCATGTACTTAAGATCATTTGGAACACCACATCAATATTATGACATTTTAGAGTGAATTTTCATTTTTAATATTTTATTATTTCTTAATATGAAATAATTTGCAAGTGATTTAAAAATTTTTCAATAGAAAGAAGAAACACTAAAATTAAATTTAAAATGTAATCTCATTTTATTTCCCAAGAAGATGTATAAGTCAGTTTTCAGTGAAAATAACAGAAACCCTCTAGTAATTCCAAGTACGATGGGTTTAAATACAAGAAGTCATAGGTTTTCACAACCTTTGGAAGGGTGAGAGGAATAGAGGTCATAGAAACAGGTGCTGGAAGCTATTTGGTTCACAGGAGCTCATTCGGAAGCCACAGTGAGTCTCAGCAATTTCGCAGGAGCCTGAAGCTCAGTCTATGTACCTGTTAACAGTTGTGCTTGAGAATAATACTGTTTTCCTTTCCAATCTTACATGAGTGCCTCTCATTGGTAGACTAACCCAGAACCATAATGGGAAGGAAGTTAGGGTGTAGTTGTCTAGATTTCTCCTCTGAGATCTATGTAAAAGGGTGCAGTTGATGATAATTTAATGATAGATAACCCATTGCCCATATTTAGGCAAGATCATGTATTTCACTGTAACTTGGTAATTGGTTGGGTGGTTGGAAAGATGGAATGTGAAGCTAGAAAGATACCTAGTGGTCACAAAGACAAATTCTTGTTCTGAATTCAGATTAGTTAGAACAAACAGATAAGAAGGGAGATAAAGAGAGCAATAGATTGTCCACTATAACTTATTTATCCAAAGTGGGTTCTTTCATGAGTTCAAAGGGGACAACAGTAGTAATAATTAAGCCTGAGGGGGGAGGGAAGCATAAATTAGAACTGTTCCAGAAAATCCAGCTCCATCACTTCACTGAACAAGTATATGAGGATGAGTGAAAGAAAGGAATCAAAGATACTTCAGAGGCTTCCTTTTAATTAAGGGACAGGTAATGTTATTACTAATATAACAACCACAGAAAGTGAAACAATTAAAGCTAAAGGCAGTTTTGACATATGTAAGGAACAGAAGGATGTCAAGTATGTCTGGAGAATAGGTAATCAAGAATAAGAAAAATCACATGATATGAGTCTGAGAGGCAGAAACTGTCTAAAGAAGAAGGCCTATAAAGTGTTCTCCTGAATTCCAAGTCTCTGAGGAATAAGAAAGATGTTTTGCATTTGAATTTAGATAATTTGATCTGGTTTCTGTGGGAGAACTGATAAAGGAATACAAAAGTGACTGCAGTGATCTGTCGTGTTCCAGAAGTGAGCAGATGCTGTCTTAGGCTATGCTGATGATCTTAGACAGGAAGAAAAAGGACAAGCTTTGGAGATATAATTGTGAAGCAGAATGGTCAGGACTTGGTGACTGAATGTGTTACAGCAACTCCATTTTGATGTGGAGAAGCTCCTGCCCAAAGTGAGGTTCTTATGTCAAAACCCATGAGAGTAATTGTTTGGTATGGACAAAGGAAGATTTATTACTCACACAGCTGGGGAGATGCCAAGGATGTTCATGCACAGAAGACCATGTGAGGACACAGTGAGAAGTTGGCCATCTACAAGCCAAGGGGAAAGTCCTCAGAAGAATCCAACCCTGGCAGCACCTTAATCTTGATCTTCAGCTTCTACAACTATAAGAAAATAAATTTTTGTTGTTAAGCCACCTGATCTGTAGTACTTTATTATTGTAGCCCTAGAAAACCAGTACAGATTTTGGTACCAAGAAGTGGGATGTTGCTGTAACAAATACCTAAAAGTGTGAAAAAGGTTTCAGAACTGGGTAATGAATAGAGGCTGTTTAGAGTTTTGAGGTGCCCATTAGAGAAAGCCTAGATTGTGTTGGAGAGATTTTTGGCAGGAATATGATGTTAAAAGTACTTCTGATGAGATCTCAGATGGAAATAAGGAACATGTTATTAAACATTGAAGGAAAGATGATCCTTGTTATAAGTGGCAAAGAACTTGGGTGAATTATGTCTAATGTTTTGTAGAACACAGAAACTGTGAGTGATGACCTTAGATATTTAGCTGAGGAGATTTCTAAGCAAAGTGTTGAAAGTATGTTCTGATTTAACCTTGCTGCTTATGATAAAATGTAAGAGGAGAAAGAGAAATTGCAAAAAGAAATATTAAGCAAAAATCAACCAGAACTTGAGGATTTTAGAAAATTCTCAGACTGTCCTAGGTATATGTCTATGAGAAATGAAAACATAGATCCACATGTGAGTTTATATATTAGTATTCATAGTAGTGTTATTCAAAATAGCCCCAAAGTGGTGACAACCCAAATACTTATCAATCGGTAAAACAGAATATGTTGTAATGAAATAGAATATTATTTGGCTGTAGAAAGGAATCAGGTATTGATACATGCTACAACATGGGGGAGACTTAAAAACATTATGCTAAGTGAAACAGACCTGTCAGAAATACAGCATACCATAGGATACAGCCAAAGTAAACAAATCTATAGAAATAGAAAGTAGACTAGTTGTCTAAGCCTGGGGGAGTGGAAAAGGAAATGGAGGTTGACTGCTAATGTATACAGGGTTTATTTTGGGGTGATGCAATGTTCCAAAATTTGATTGTGATGATGATTGTACAACTTTGTGAATATACTGAAACATTTAAATGACAGTTTTATAGATTCTTTGGGGTTTTCAACATAGACAATTTTATCATCTGTGAATAAAGGCAATTTTGTATCTTACTGTCCATCTATGTACCATTTATTTATTTTTTATTGTCTTATAGCATTAGCTAGGACTAAAAGTTTGAATGAGACTGTTTGAGAAAGGAAAGTTCCCAATCTTATAGGGAAAGCACCCTGCCTGTCATCATTAAATATATTAGCTATAGATGATTTTTGTAGATTTTTTTTATCAACTTGTGGAAATTCTCTATTACTAGTTACTGAGAATTGTTATCATGGGTGAGCGTTGGATTTTGTCAGATCTTTTTTTTTATTGATATCATGAACATATGATTTGTTTTTTAGCCTGTTGATATCATAGATTCCACTAACTGATTTTGACTGTTAAACAAGCCTTGTATACCAGGAATAAATCACACTGGGTTATGGTATGTAATTGTTGTTATACATTGTTAGATTAAATCTGCTACTATCTACATCTACATGTATGAGAGGTATTGTTCAGTAGTATTATTCATAATTTCTTTTTTTTCCTCATAATTTCTTAACCTGGCTTGGCTTTAAATGTTTTATTTGCTTCTATTTTCTGGAAGAGGTTGTGGAGTCTTGCTTTTACTTTTTCTCTAAGTGTAAAGCACCAGTGAATCCATCTGTGCCTTGTGCTTTTTTTTTTGGAAGGTTTTTAAATTATTGATTTAATTTTTTAATAGATATAGGCCATTCAGGATATCTGTTTCTTATGTGAGTTTTGATAACTTGTGTCTTTAAAGGAATTGATTCATTCCATCTAAATCATGAAATCTCTGGGCCTAGAGTTGTTTATAGTATTACTTTTTTGTCCTTCTAATGTTCATAGGATTAGTAGTGCTGATTTTATTTATGATGTTGGCAATTTGTGTGTTTTCTATGTTTTCTTGGTTAGTTTCACCAGAGATTTATGAATATTATTGATATTTATAAATAATTAGCTTTTGTTTGTTTTCATTTTCTATTGTTTCCCAGCATTCAGTTTTATAGTTTTCTGTTATAAATTTCATGTCCTTTTTTCCCCATGTTTTGGGCTTAATTTTCTCTTATTTCTCTAGAAATTAGAGTTTTTCTAGAAACTAGAATTAGCTCATTTGAAACTAGAAAAATAAGAAACTAGGACAATTATAGCAACAAAATTAAACCTAGAATATGACAAAGAAAGGACATCATACGTTTAGAACAGAAATCAATAAAATTGAATATAGAAAAGCAAAAAGAAACCTCAATGAAAACAAAAGCTGATTTTTAAAAAAATCAGTAAGTTTCATAAATCCCTAGTGACACTAACCAGGATATAAAAGAGAGAAACACACAAATTTCCAATACTGATTTCATATCTTTCTTCATTTACAATATATGAATTTAATTCCATGAATTTTTCTTTAAGCATTCTTCTATTATACTAGCCAAATTTTGATGTTATATCTTCATTTTCATTTATTTAAAATAATGCATTTCTTTTCTATTTCTCTTTCTTTGATCCATGGATCATTTGAATTGTGTTTCCTAATTCGCAGATGTTTCTGTTATTGACTTTTAGTTTAATTCCACAGTAATCTAAAAGTGCACTTTGTATGATATCTATTCTTTTCTATTTGTTTAAGGTTGCATTATGGTCCAGGATGTCATAGATCTTGATGAATGTTTCCTGCTCTTTGGGACTCAGCTATGTCTCTGCTTCATAGATTTTAAATTTCCAGACCCAAACTAAAGGAGCACCCCTGTCTGGAAAATACTTTTCTTGTGGTAGAAGAAAAAACCCAATGTTGGGACTGGTGTTTAAAACTTTTCTTTAATATGACTCACATTAGTTCTGCTCATGTGTCATTGGCCAGGGTGAGTTATAGAATCAAACTTGATGTCACTGGGAGAGAGCTATACTACTCCCAGAGAGAGTGACCACAGAGGGGTCCATGGAGAAAGGCCCACTATACAGGACCATTGACTTTTGTGAACAGAACAAAGCAATCTATCACAAGCCACTTCCAGAGTGGGAAACTTTGGACACAAAATTGAGTGGGCTTTAGGGATAATTGCTACTTAATAGACCTGGTCTAAATTCAGTCAAATATTCCAGTAAATACTTGGGAATTTCAATACATTGTAATTAGTAAATTTTAGACTCAAAATAACTTTTAGTATATTTCTATAAAATGGAGTACTACTTTTTAAGGGACATACTTTCTCTCTGGATGAATTTTGCAAAAATTTTAAGTTCTTAGGTCATTTACTTTTATGATTGGATCTCTAAGTTTCCTTTAGGTGTTAGATATTCTTAAGTGAGAAAAGATTTATAAATTCAAATCTCCAGAATACTTCTTTTACTTAAAAGGAAAAAAACAAAAACAAAAACCTGTAAAAGAATGTATCTGGAAAGTCTCTAATGAGAACTGCATTAGTCTGCTAGGGCTGCTATAACAAAAAACACAACTGGACAGCTTAAACAACAGAAATGTATTGACATAATTCTGGAGGCCGGAAGTCCATGATAAGGGTGTTATCAGGGTTGATTCCTTCTGAAGGTGATAAGGGAGAATCTGTTCTATGTGTTTCTCCTAACTTCTGGTGGTTTGCTGGCAACCTTTGGTATTCCTTGTCTAATAAATATCTGCCTTCATGTTCACATGGTATTTTCCCTGTGTGCATGTCTGTGTCTAAATTTCACCCTTTTTATGAGGCTACCATTCATACAGGAATAGGAGCCCAGCCTACTCTGGCATAACTTCATCTTAACTAATTACATCTGCGATGCCCCTATTTCCAAATAAGATCACATTGTGAGGTACTGGGGATTAAGGCGTTGAGTTACAAAATTTTGGGGGTCACCACTCAACACATGAAAGGAAATATGAAAGTACGGATCCTACTAGTAGGCATCTCAACAATGACAATATTGTTATCAATATTGTCTGCTATGATTAAACAGCTACTTTGGGGAGAATGCAGTGATATGGGGTGGCTAAGCTTTTGACTAAGTTATTAACTTTGCAGAGCAAGTTAATAAATTATATAGAACAATAATTTTGGAGTCATTTAAGTCAAAATTTTACATAACTGTATATGATAAAAGTTTTACTTCTGGGAAAATAGAGTAGATGTGCTTTTGCCTATTCCTTGCAATGTACAACTAAAAACCTTAAACATCGTATATAAACAAACATAAGAAGACTCAGAATGGTGAAGAGAAGAAAGAAGTGACCTTGGGGCCCAAGGAACAACATGTTTTTGTTTCGTGGTTTTAGGTATTTTTGTTTTTTCCTCATGCAACCCAGTTTGGAGCTGAGTAGCTAGCTTGGCAACTCTGAAATGACATCAGGTAGAGAGGGAAAAAAGGCTGAATGAAACCTTACTCTCTCTAGGCAAAAGACTAAGAAACAGGCAGCCTAGTGATAGAGAAAACTTTTAGACAATAACCATCCTTCCCCAGCCAAACAACATAGACAAAACTTTGGCCCCACTGCCACCAATGCTAGCAAGCTCTGAATGAGGAGCCCAGACTTCCACCCACTCCAGCCTTTAATTAGGCATCATAACTCCCCCCATGAAGCTATTGTCATAAAAGGCCAAACAGGAAACCAGGATTTTCTTCTTTTTTAAGTGATCACAGTCAAAAGCAGTAAGAGACCTGTGGGGAGTTTTGACTTTCACTCTGACCTAACAATAATGAAGCACCACTCTCCTTCCCTACTGGGGTGGTGTCAGAAGAGGCCCAATGGAGAGTTAGGACTTCCACTACTTCCCACTGGTAATGAAATCACCCTTTCCCCTCCATCCCCCCATGGTCAGTGGAGGCCATGTGCAGAGCAGTAAAGAATGTACCTACCTCTCCCAGCTAAGGAAATATAAGTGGAGGCCCAACAGGGAGCCAGGACTTTCAACTCCATATAGGATTAATGAAGAGAACTTCCTTGGGCATTGACAGAGGCCAAGTGGGGGACACAGACTCCTACTTCCACATGGCAGCAACAGTGTGGTGCCCTTCTTCTGCTAGAGCAGTTTCAGAGGAAAACACCTACAACAGAAGGTTTAATAACATCCAAATTCTCATACCATAACACTCAATGTGTCCTTATTTAAATAGAAAATTATTCATTATGCCAAGAGCCAGGAAAATCTGAAATGGAGAAAAAAAAAAAAAAAAAAGACCGTGGATTCCAACACTAAAGTGATAGAGATATTACAATTATGTGACAGGGATTTTAAAGCAGCCATCAGGAAATCAAGAAATAGAACACAGAAAAGTGAAAAACAGAAAGAACAAATGGTAAACAAAGAATAAATTGTATATTTAAGCTCTAACATATCTAATCATATTAAATGTAAATGTTCTAAATATACCAATTAAAAGACAGATATTAACAAACTGTTTAAAAAAGCATAACCTATATTTTATGCTGTCTATAAGAAACTGACTTCAAATATAACAATATAGGAAGGTTGAAATTGAAATGGTGGAAAAATATATATTATGCAAAAATTAATTAAAATAAAGCAGGAGTGGCTAAGTTAATTTCGGATACAATAGATTTCAGAGGAAGGATTACCAAGACAATTATACAATGATAAAAGAACCAACCACAAAGAAGACAAATCTTATATATACATGCACTAACCAAGAGAACTGCAAAATATTTGAAATATATGAAGCAAAAACTAATAAAACTGAAAAGAGAAATAGTCAAAACTATTTAGTCAAAACTTCAACATCCCTATCTCAGCAGTACAGAAAATATCTAAAAAGAAAAGTCAGCAAGATTTAGAAGAATGCAAAAATGACTACAAACAATAGAATCTAACTGACGTATTTATACAGCACACTCAATCTAACAATAACAGAACACTCCCTTGATTCAAGTGCCTACTTCTAGTACCAAGATAGACTTTATTCTGGGTCATAACAGAAACCTTAATAAATTTAAAAGAATTCAAGTTATGCAGAGCATGCTTTCTGAACCCAACACAACAAAACTAGAAATAAGAGAAAGACAACATGACAATGACCAAATATTTGGAAAGGAAACAATGTACTTTTGAAGAGTTGATGAGTCAAAGAGGAAGTCTCAAGGGGAATAAAAAAATACATTGAACTGAATGAAAATGAAACATAAATTAGCATAAAGCAGCACAGAGAGGGAGATTTATAGCCCCTAATACAATAGAAAAGAGGGAATGTCTTTCAAATCAATACTCAAAGTTTCTACCTCAAGAACATGGAAAAGTAACACCTAAATAAACTCATGGCAAAAAGAAAGAAGGAAAAATCGTCACATCTAAATTTGACAACTTAGATCAACTCCTTGAAAAACACAAACTACCATGATTCACCCAATATAAAAATAGATAACTTGAATAGCTTTAAAGCTGTCAAGGGAATTGAATTATTAATTAAAAAAAATCTCCTCCCCAAATCCCCATATGCAGATGGCTTCAAATGTGCAGAAGTCTACCAAATATTTAAAGAAAAATTCACAGAAATTTTCCCATAATAGCAGAGGAGAGAATACTTTCAATTCATTTTTTTTTCTTTCATTTTATTAACAGCAGTAGGGAAATCACTTGCAGTGTCACATAGATAATGCATAGTAAAGACTGCTCTCAAGAGTAGATTTTCTGAAAATCTTTTCACTAGAGAGAGAATTTACTGTTTCCATGGGAGGTAGAGGGGCTGGAATATAAGCGCTGACAGTTGTTTGTTTTCTGTGTTTTGTTTGTTTGTTGTAATGCAAGTGCCTGACTTAAACTTTGTTGAGGCATCAGTTTCAAAGAGGCATAGGCTACCTTGAATAAATACATTGCCAACTACACCACCAGATAAACAGCTAAGCCACCTCTCCCCACAGAGGTTTCTTTGATTTCATGTTTGTTTTGTTTTGTTTTGAAGGGCATGAATGAGAGAAATAGGAAAAAAATAGCATACAGAGATATGTCTTCAGTTATGTAAGGAATATGGCTATTCAGTACATATATTTT
This sequence comes from Phoca vitulina, assembly GCF_004348235.1. Lineage (NCBI taxonomy): Eukaryota > Metazoa > Chordata > Mammalia > Carnivora > Phocidae > Phoca > Phoca vitulina. Next base: position 4,568,664 of record NW_022589728.1, on the reverse strand, counting down.
TGGAAAAAGAAAGACCATAAATTCTCTGATTAAAAAAAAATAAATAAACATCTTGGTTGATTTCTGTAATAGACCACGTGGGCAACTTGTCTTTTCTTTGTATTTTAAATTTCTGCTCTTATGTTTTAAATTCACCAATAAGAAGCAGGCCCTCAAAACTCTAGACCCCCACTCTTTTTTTTTTATTATGTTATGCTAATCACCATACATTACATCATTAGTTTTTTTTATTATTATGTTCATCACCATACATTACATCATTAGTTTTTTTTTTTTATTATTGTGTTATGTTCATCACCATACATTACATCATTAGTTTTTGATGTAGTGTTTCATGATTCACTGTTTGCGTATAACACCCAGTGCTCCATGCAGTACGTGCCCTCTTTAATACACATCACCAGGCTAACCCATCCCCCACCGCCCTCCCCTCTAGAACCCGCAGTTTGTTTCTCAGAGTCCATAGTCTCTCAATTCATTTTTGAAGATAGTATTAATATAATATGGAAACTAGACAAAAACAGTGCAAAAGAAGAAAACCACATACCAATATCCCTCATGAATATGGATGCAACAACTTTTAACAAAATATTAGCAAAGAGAATATAGCAATACATAAAAAGAATTATACAACATAATTAAGTGGGGTTTACTTGAGGAATTCAAGGCTGGTTTAATGCTCCAAAATCAATTAATTAATGTAACCTGCTGTATTAATAGGCTAAATGGTGAATGGTTGATTGCTTTCCTCCTACTATTGCCAATAAAGTAAGGATGTCCATTCTCACCATTCTTATTAAACAGAGTGCTGAAAGTTCTTCCTGATGCAATAGGGCAAGAAAAGGAAAATGTCTTCAGATTGGAAAGGAAAAAAGAAAACTATTTTCAGATGATATAGTTATCTCTTAGAAAATTGCAAGGACTCTATTAAACAACTCTTAGAATTAATAAGCAAGTTCATCAACATCACAGGATAGAAGATACACAAGATAAACATACAAAAATAAATTGTACTTCTGTATACTAGCAATAAGTACATGGGAAAACAGGGAAAGGAAAGTTATCGTCCAGCATGTTCTCTGACTCCCCACCAAAGTGCCTCTTATTCTCAAGACTTTGTGATTAACTCCATAACAAAATTTCATCATGCATTTTATCTCTTACATTTATGGTACATAGACAGTTCTCAGACTATTTCCCTTAAAAAGTTTCTTTGTCATTTGAAAATATATTATTGCTCTAAGTGCCTGAAGTTTACAATAGATGTGTTGCTGTCATTTGTCTAGTTTGCTTTTCTATACTTTTCTCCTTGAGGACAGAAGTTACCACCTAAATATCTTTTCTATATCTTAGAATTGCCTCTACTCTTTTTTATTTTTGGAACTTATTCAACTTCACTAATGTTTTACATGTTCTCAGTATTTTTAGAAATAAAAGTGTTTTTGTTTTTTTGTTTGTTTGTTTGTTTTACTCTTCTAGGCCATAATCACTAATATTTCTACAGAATTTTATGATTTTCATCTTTCACACCCATGACCCTGCTCAGGCAATGACTAACTCAGTTCACATCTAGTCATTGTAAAACCCTATCATTCCTGCCTCCACCATAATTTTTAATTTATCTTACCATCATCTCCATTATCACTACTTAGAAAAAGCCAGAGATTTAGTCTTTTAGTTCATCAGTGTTTACCTGGCATATATTGGATATTTAAGACTCCTATTGGGTAATGAATAAATTAAGGAACAATGGATGTCACATCCCAAGTGTAGGCATTGTAATACTAAATTACCCCAAAGGCCCATCCTATTGTCCTACTTCAACACAAATGTAGTAAAACATTATACACAGATTTATTTATTTATTTATTTATTTATTTATTTATTTATTTTTACACCAAGACTTTGTATCCTCAATGAATTCCAAGTTCATGGGTATTCTTGGCTCTGGAACATGTAGTCCTAACCCATCTTTTTTTTTTTTTTTAAGGCTTTAATTTAATTTATTTTATTTTTTAAAATTTTTTATTAACATAAATGTATCATTTGTTTCAGGGGTACAGTCTGTGATTCATCAGTCTTACAGAATTCACAGCACTCACCATAGTACATACCTTCCCCAGTGTCCATCACCCAGACACCCCATCCCTCCCACCCCCTCCCTCCAGCAACCCTCACTTTGTTTCCTGAGATTAAGAGTCTCTTATGGTTTGTCTCCCTTTCTGGTTTCATCTTGTTTCATTTTTCCTTCCTTTCCCCTATGATCTTCTGTCTTGTTTCTCAAATTCCTCATATCAGTGAGATCATATGATACTTGTCTTTCTCTGATTGACTTATTTTGCTTAGCATAATACCCTCTAGTTCCATCCACGTCATTGTAAATGGCAAGATTTCATTTTTGATAGCTGCATTATATTCCATTGTATATATACCACATCTTCTTTATCCATTCATCCATTGATGGACATCTAGGCTCTTTCCATAATTTGGCTATTGTGGACATTGTAGCTATAAACATTGGGGCACATGTGCCCCTTCAGATCACTACATTTTTATCTTTGGGGTAAATACCCAGTAGTGCAATTGCTGGGTTGTAGGGTAGCTCTATTTTCAAATTTTTGAGGAAGCTCCATATTGTTTTGCAGAGTGGCTACACCAGCTTGCATTCCCACCAACAGCATAGGAGGGTTCCCCTTTCTCTGCATCCTCGCCAACATCTGTCATTTCCTGACTAGTTAATTTTAGCTGTTCTGACTGGTGTGAGGTGGTATCCCATTGAGGTTTTGATTTGGATTTCCCTGATGCTGAGTGATGTGGAGGACTTTTTCATGTTTCTGTTGGCCATTTGGATGTCTTCTTTGCAGAAATGTCTGTTCATGTCTTCTGCCCATTTCTTGATTGGATCATTTGTTCTTTGGTTGTTGAGTTTGATAAGTTTTTTTATAGATTTTGGATACTAGCCCTTTATCTGATATGTCATTTGCAAATATCTTCTCCCATTCTATCAGTTGTCTTTTGGTATTGTTGACTGTTTCCTTTGCTGTGCAAAAGCTTTTTATCTTGAAGTCCCAATAAATCATTTTGGTCCTTGCTTCCCTTGCCTTTGGTGGATGTTTCTAGGAAGAAGTTGCTGTGGCTGAGGCTGAAGAGGTTGCTGTCTGTGTTCTCTTCAAGGATTTTGATGGATTCCTATCTCACATTTAGGTCTTTCGTCCATTTTGAGTCTATTTTTGTGTGTGGTATAAGGAAATGGTCCAGTTTCATTCTTCTGCATAAGGCTGTCCAATTTTCCCAACACCATTTGTTGAATAGACTGTCTTTTTGCCATTGGACATTCTTTCCTGCTTTGACAAAGAGTAGTTGACCATAGAGTTGAGGGTCCATTTCTGGGCTCTCTATTCTGTTCTATTGATCTATGTGTCTGATTTTGTGCCAGTACCATACTGTCTTGATGATGACAGCTTTGTAGTAGAGCTTGAAGTCCGGAATTGTGATGCCACCAGCTTGGCTTTTCTTTTTCAACATTCCTCTGGCTATTCAGGGTCTTTTCTGGTTCCATGCAAATTTTAGGATTATTTGTTCCAATTCTTTTGATTCAGATTGCATTAAATGTGTAGATTGCTCTAGGGAGCATTGACATCTTCACAATATTTGTTCTTCCAATCCATGAGCATGGAACGTTTTTCCATTTCTTTGTGTCTTCCTCAATTTCTTTCATGGAACATTTTCTTTCTTTCTTTCTTTTTTTTTGTATTTATTTATTTATTTATTTATTTATTTATTTATTTATTTATTTTATTGTGTTATGTTAGTCACCATACTATACATCATTGGTTTTTGATGTGGTGACCCACAATCCATTGTTTTCGTATAACACCCAGTGCTCCATGCAGTACGTGCCCTCCTTAATACCCATCACCAGGCTAACCCATCCCCCCACCCTCCTCCCCTCTAAAACCCTGTTCGTTTCTCAGAGTCCATAGTCTCTCATGGTTCATCTCTCCCTCCAATTCCTTCCCCCACATTTTTCCCTTCCTTCTCCTAATGTCCTCCATGCTATTCCTTATGTTCCACAAATAAGTGAAACCATATGATAATTGACTTTCTCTGCTTGACTTATTTCACTTAGCATAATCTCCTCCAGTCCCATCCATGTTGATGTAAAAGTTGGGTATTCATCCTTTCTGATGGCTGAGTAATATTCCACTGTATATATGGACCACATCTTCTTTATCCATTCATCTGTTGAAGGGCATCTCGGCTCTTTCCACAGTTTGGCTATTTTGGACATTGCTACTATGAACATTGGGGTGCATATGGCCCTTCTTTTCACTACATCTATGTCTTTGGGGTAAATACCCAGGAGTGCAATTGCTGGGTCATAGGGTAGCTCTATTTTTAGATTTTTGAGGAACCTCCACATTGTTTTCCAAAGTGGCTGTACCAACTTGCATTCCCATCAACAGTGTAAGAGGGTTCCCCTTTCTCCACAACCTCTCCAACATTTGTTGTTTCTCTCCCTGCCCGTTTTTGCCATTCTAACTGGTGTAAGGTGGTATCTCAATGTGGTTTTGATTTGGATTTCCCTGATGGCTAATGATGAACATTTTTTCATGTGTCTGTTAGCCATTTGTATGTCTTCTTCAGAGAAGTGTCTTTTCATATCTTCTGCCCACTTTTTGACTTGATTATTTGTTTTTTGGGTGTTGAGTTTGAGAAGTTCTTTATAGATCTTGGATACCAGCCCTTTTTCTGTAGTGTCACTTGCAAATATCTTCTCCCATTCTGTGGGTTGCCTCTTTGTTTGGTGGACCATTTCCTTTGCTGTGCAGAAGCTTTTTATCTTGATGAAGTCCCAAAAGTTCATTTTTGCTTTTGTTTCACTAGCTTTTGGAGATGTATCTTGAAAGAAGTTGCTGTGGGCGATGTCAAAGAGGTTACTGCCTATGTTCTCCTCTAGGATTTTGATGGATTCCTGTCTCACATTGAGGTCTTTCATCCATTTTGAGTTTATCTTTGTGAATGGTGTTAGAGAATGGTCAAGTTTCATTCTTCTGCATGTGGCTGTCCAATTTTCCCAGCACCATTTATTGAAGAGACTGTCTTTTTTTCCTGCTTTGTTGAAGATTATTTGACCATAGAGTTGAGGGTCCATATCTGGGTTCTCCATTCTGTTCCATTGGTCTATATGTCTGTTTTTGTGCCAGTACCATGCTGTCTTGGTGATCACAGCTTTGTAATATAGCTTGAAATCGGGCAACGGGATGCCCCCAGCTTTGTTTTTCTTTTCAACATTTCCTTGGTGATTTGGGGTCTTTTCTGGTTCCATACAAATTTTAGGGTTTTTTGTTCCAGCACTTTGAAAAATGCCATTGGAATTTTGATCGGGATGGCATTGAAGGTATAGATTGCTCTGGGTAGCATAGACATTTTAACAATGTTTATTCTTTCATGGAACATTTTCTATTTCTTTGTCTCTTCCTCAATTTCTTTCATGAGTATTCTATAGCTTTCTGAGTACAGATCCTTTTCCTCTTTGGTTAGATTTATTCCTAGGTATCTTATCTAGCCCATCTTTTTATCTAATTTCCAAATAACCTTTTTCACATGTTTCATGTTCTTTTTTTTAAAGATTTTATTTATTTTGTCACAGAGAGAGAAAGCACAAGCAGGGGGAGCTGGAGAGGGAGAAGCAGGCTCCCCGCTGAGCAGGAAGCCCAATGCGGGGCTCAATCCCAGGACCCTGGGATCATGACCTAAGCTGAAAGCAGACTCTTAACCGACCAAGCCACCCAGGTGCCCCTTGTTTTTGCCCAACTTACATACTCACTGTTCACCCTCCCCTCTTATTAGCTTCCTTCACACACTTTCCCTTCCGCTGAAATGTACTACAAATACTACCATGACCAAATGCTATCTTTATTCAAGGCCTAACACAAGTTCCATTTAAATTATAAATTCTTCCCTGATTATTCCATTTTCTGCTCCATTTTTCTAAAAATAATCCGTGTTAAAGAGGGCACGTACTGAATGGAGCACTGGGTGTTATACGCAAACAATGAATCATGGAACACTATATCAAAAACTAATGATGTAATGTATGGTGATTAACATAATAAAAAATAAAAAAATAACCGTTTTTCCTTGAAATCCCATCTCATTGTGTATATACTCTTTTAGCACACAACATCTGGACTTGTATCATATTTATTTTTTACAGAAATTCACTCTTCCCTACCACATTGCAGACCCCTTAAGAATAGAAACCCAGGAGTATTTATCATTGTAGTCTCCCCTAGGACTAGGTGACAAATAGCAGGTGCTCAGTAACCATTTAAAAATAAATCATTGCTTTTATGGTCTTTAAGGCATCCAGTCTGGTCTATTGTTTGTCTCCAAAATTTTCTTGGGCACAGTAATTTCTGTCACATACAAGTAATCATGGTCAAGTATTTGAAATTATTTTACCATTTCCAACCAAATAACAGAGTTCAGAGAATCTGAAAGGAACATTCACTAGAGGATAAAAGCATAATGATTCTTAGATATACATTAGAAATTTCTTTTGAAAATATGCGATCTAGTCCTAATGATGCATATATTCATTTGCTAGCATAGCTATAACAAATACCACAGGCTAGGTGGCTTTACAACAGAAATTAATTTCTCACAGTTCTGGAAGCTGGAATTCCCGGATCAAGGTGTTGACAGGGTTGGTTTCTCCTGAGGTCTCTCTCCTTGGTTCGTATCTTCACACAGACTTCCCACTGTGTCTGGACTCTAATCTCCACTTCTCATAAGGACAGAGTCACACTGGATTAAGTCCCATCTCTATGACCACATTTTAAGTTAATTACTTCTTTAAGGACTTTATCTCCAAACACAGTCACATTCTGAGGTATTGGGGGTTGGAGCTTCAACATATGACTTTCGGGGGATATGGTTCAGCTCATAGCATTGCAGCTGCAACCTTCATAAGTCATTCAGTGCTCTTGGACTTAGCTTTTTCTTTTGTAAAACTGCATATTTTCATCCTTTCTAAAATTCCTCTCAATTCAGTATCTTTAATTTCTCTATGGATCATTACTCTTTTATAATGCATTCTCTAGAATGTATCTTACTGAATGTCACCATCCTTCATGCACCTTATGAAACCTGGACCTTTGCAGTCATCTTGCATTCTTCTTTCTCCCCTACCCTCAATCCAACCAAACACCTCTACCTGCTCAATGGCTCTTCCTGACTCTCACTTCTTCCTTTCTCAGCTGAGCCCATGTGGATCTTCTTGAAGTTTCTCTGCTTTCACTAGTCTGTCTTCATATTGCCATTATGTGATCACTGCAATTTTTTCCCCATTGTCTAGAGACTATAATATCTAAATGAACTTATAAGACTGTTAAGGTCCTAATTTTCTTTGCTGCCTTGATTCCCACCAACACTCCCCCTGTGCCTTTTACCCTCCACAGCAGTTTATGTTCCTGAGATACTGACCTGTTTGTGGTGCCCATGCTTTGGCCAAACTTTTTCCCTTTTGTCTGAAATGCCTTTTCCCCTGCTTGTTCTTCTGAATGATTTTGTTATGTCTACTTACAGTTCAAATGCTTTTTCCCATGTGAGGTCTCCCTTACTTCCTGAGGCAGAACCAAGAGAAACTTGTCTTCTGCTCTCCTTCTGCTTCTGATATACCATCATTATCCAATTGGCTTAACACTGTGATTTATTGATCTGTCATTCCACTAAGTCTTAAGCTCCTTGAGACCTTGGATTGCTTGCTTTATCTTTGAAGTCTAATAAACATTTGTTTAGGGAATGCTGTTTATGAAAACCTAAGTACAAAGATTAAGTAAAATATAGGTTTGTTGAATTAATGTTAATATCTATTAAGATTTTAAAAAATATATAACTCTACTCATTTGGTTTTAATTCCATTCTTTTAAAACTTACCTATTTCAGATATTAGATCCATATTCAATATTTTGTCACATATAGGGAACTATTTATTAGCTTAGACACTGGATAACTTGGATTCATTAAGTTTTGGGTAAAAAAAAGTTAAGAAAAATTATGTTGGCTTTGAAGTTTCTTTTGCTCTCTAGGTGTGTGCTTACAGAATAGAGCATTTCATCAAACTATGTTAGTTATCTGCTTGGTTGGTACTATTTCAATTCCCACATTCCTTTCCTTCACCTCCTTTTTTAGATAAACAAGCTGGAGGCACGCCTCAGGCAGGTGGGATGCACAGATGATAAAGGGATTCGAAGAAAAGACAATGAACACTGGATGAAAGAAGACTGCATTAGCTGTATGTGTAAGGTATGTGTTGCTAGAAGTTTTTCCATCTTCATCCTCCTGTTTTACTTCTGCTAGCCTGCCAGTTGAGACAAACCTGAAAAATTCAAGAGAGAAAAATGTTCTTTTTGTGAACAGATTCTAGGCATATTTTTTAAGGTCAAGATATTGATGTGAGATTTTGAGGTTTCTGATTATTGATATAAATATGCCACTATCTCATGAACACTTGCCAAATACCATGGGGCTTTTCACATTTTCACTAATAACTGAGAGAGCTGACACTCGGGATGTTTAATGAGCTTCGCCCAAGATTACACAAATAGAGGCAGAAATGGGACTTGAATTCATCTCCTTATTCTCCAGTCAGGCTCACTACAAAAGTTGCCTGAAAGCATTTGGTAAATATTAAAAAATGTTATCATGGTACCCCCCAAAAGAAAAAAGCTCAGTCTTTAGTTTGTTTTTTGGACAGAGCTGATACCAATCACTCCTGCCTCTCTCCACACTTCAGGCCCTCCGGTTTGGGAGGTAACATTTTATAGGCCAGTACTTCCAGCCTTGCTTTTACATGATGCAAATGTAGAAATAAAGCATTGATAGGAACTACATGTATAAATTAGCTCATACCATGGGTAATTTTTATTATATTGAGATAGTCAGCCAATCAGATTACATATTATAAGAAACTTTTAAAAAGGTAATTCCACTATAAGAAACATGGGAATAATCTTTGAATGTTGCCTTTCAGAGTGGCCAGGTCACCTGTATGGTGGAGACTTGTCCTCCGGCTCCATGTCCCAGTCTTGAATTGGTGAAAGGAACCTGCTGTCCAGTTTGCAGAGACCCGGGAATGCCAGCTGATTCCCCAGAGAACCGCTAAGCAATTTACTGCTCTTGAGCCCTGAATGGGGAATTTCTCAGGAAAAGGCAGTCAGGCACTTTTATTTAACCTGCGGTCACACTCCTGGCACAGAAATCACTGATCTAAAACAAATTAGCTCATTTAACCCTTCAACATACTGATGATCTTGCGTCTTTTCATTTTCTAACATACCTTGAAGTAATGCAAAATTAATGTCTATAAAGAAGATAGGGATTACTTTATTGTGAGAAATATTTCTTATTGTAAGCTACCAGTTTTACATACTGTACAGGGAAATAAAAATAATTTCATGCAATATTTTTTTAAAAATCTGAGTATTGTGGAAAATCTCTTATTTCAAAATTCAGAGAGATTATATGATCTCCAGGAATTTTGAGAGAATGGGTTTTGCACTCAGAGAAAACATCTGGAAAGATCTGTGATAACTTTGGCACATGTAATACATGCTGCTTCCCTCACTCCGTCTCTCACATCTAGAACTTAGATAATGGCCAAATATTTCTGGAAAGGCACTTACCTTAACCATCAGTAGGCTCTAACTTCTAGAACATTAGGGAAAAGTGAGTGAAGGTATCATTATTTGGAGGAGCTTGCCATTTTTACATTTGGCTAGAAAATACAAACACTATGAGGGGAAGATCCTTCAAAGGAGCCTTGCTCAATCTCTACCTTTCCATCACTTGTCATTATTATCACCAGTGAGATGTCGAAATTGAAATTTATCAAGTCTGAACAATTCAGGAACAAGCTGAGTTTACTATCAGAAAAATTGGAAATGTTTTTGACTTTAACAAAAGGTGTTGCTATGAGGTTTCTTCTAATTTTGGCACTCTGTTATAGCATTTAAAATACAATCCAATAGACAATAGGTTAGCTATATTCAGAATTGAATATTTAGTAAATTAGGTGAGTTTCACTTAATAAATTCTTTTAAACTATGGTGCAGCCACAGTATTTGGGGTTGGTTGCAGTTGTTGGTAGATTTGTTTAAGAAATTCTTTGTTCCAGGACTTTTGAGGAGAGACTTCATGTAGTGTCCTGCCCAGAGGGGCTCTCAGGGTGATAACTCTACTGTTTTCCAATTACAAAATAAACATTTATCACCAGGCACAAAATCTCCCAATATTTAGAAGTATTATGTAAAATACAGTATTCATTGTAGTGAAAATATTTTCATGGTTTTAATATTATGAGTGAGGAAAGATGTTTTCAGAGTTTGATAATACAGGTCATTATTTTAAAAACGTATTGGTGATTTCCTCCCAAGATACAAAATAATTTTTTACTAAAAAGTTTAAGGACAAAACTATATGTCCTAAAAGTTTGATGTTTGTTGCATTTTTAAGTCCAAAATAATTTCTAATTATATTTCATTTTGAAAGACAAAATGTAACAAGTCCCAAAAGCTTGACATTTGTTGGCCTTTCAAAACCCAACAAAGTGAAATGAAGCTAAACCTCATGGAAGTATAATTAGTTCCTCTGAAGCTACAGTAAACATATTGCAAATTACAATAACACATGTAATAGTTTAGGTTTCTCATCATGTTCATTTGCCATTTTATCATTTTATTAAAGTTTAAGCAAGACCTGTATGATATCTCATATGATTTTTTATACATAACCACATTTTAATTTGGATGCCACCTGGTCAGTATGTTTGGCTTGTTAAACATAAGCAAATATCAAAATAACAGAATAAAATTATCATTTAAAATGGAACATGGGGATTTAAAAACTTGTCTGTCAACTGACAATTTGAAAATTCAGTAACCTTTACAAATATGGTTATAATATCATCATACAGATTACTTTTTGCTTTATTCATTTTACTTGTATTTCATTTATTTGACTGTGTTTTTAAAAATGTTTCATTTTTGAAAGTAATATTGTGCATAATAAAAATTTCAAGTATTTCCCAAGGATATATAAACCTTTGTATTCCATTTCTGCAGTCCAAAGGTGAATGTTATTTTCAGTTTGTATGTGTGTGTCTGTGTGTGTGTGTATTCCTCTATACAGTTTCTATGCAACACAAATATGATGATGTTTCTTCCTTAGTGATTTTGTTTATTCCAAAGAACCTTAAAACATTGAAAATCCAAATGTATTTGTTAACAATATTTGATATATTATATTCTGCCATGAAATTTGCTTGAGGTAAAATTTAATGTTTTTTACATGTGACACTTTTCTGATCTGGGGCAAAGGAAGTATCCATGAGGAGGTATACACAAAGAAGATGAAAGCATTCTTGGGCTCACTCTTTTCCTGATTTCGTCTGCTAAAGAAAAGCAAAGATTTTTAGCCAGGATGTATGATTATGTGAAAAGGTAGAAAAATAGCTCCTTTCTTTCAAGGGCTCTTTAATGTCTCCTTTGTACCTCCTATACATAAGTGGCCACACTGCACACAGAGCTGCATGACATGTAGTTGAAGGGATATAGACAGCTTTTATTTGAGACTGGAGATTAAAAATAGAGCATTTACCTGACAAATAGTCTTTAATGCTCACAGAAGGCAAATAACAATGTTTAAGACAGAGTTTTTATGTTGACCTGTTTATTTTCTAGATCTGTATGTTATGGGGGCAGAGGTAGGAAAATTTGTTGGGAATTTTGGTAAGGATTTTTTTGTTTGTTTAATTGTGAAATGATGTTAAAATAGATTTACTGAACTGTAATTACTACAAATATCCCATTGCCCAATGTCATGCTTAATGCATTTTCATTTGCAAATAAAATATAGTTTATTAGTAAGTTAAATTGAGTTCATGGATATCTCACACAGAAATCCTATATTCCAGTTTAGGAAAGATGTGCTTTATTAAAAGCCATATTTAGGTGAGTGTCCTCAACATTTATTGGCATGGTAGAGTTTGTAAAAAACAATGTAAACTTTTTTGTTCCTCATGAATATACAAAATAAGGGATGGTGTACTAAATATAAGTAGTGCTAAAATCTGTACCTTAAATATAACTGCATATGCTATGTTTTTAGTCCTTGTATTAGATAATTTGCTTGCTTTTGTTTCAAGCATCAGAAATGAATCATTTAAATTTGCATCTCAAACATAAACTAGAGAGACAGAATATATAATATTTCCTGAAATTATGAAGCTCATTTTGTGTTCTAAACATACTTTGTGAAACAAGAGAGGAGAATTTCTTTAAACTTAATTATTAACAAAAATGGTTCAACTCTAAGGCTCTGGCTCATATATATATATATATATATATATATATATATATATATATATATATAATATACACAACAATATTATAGACATCTATATATAATATGTATTATGTGTAAATAAAGTTAAAATAGTATTATCTTTTCTTATATCTTGCACCTAAATGTTGGTACACATTTGGAATTTGTGTGTATGAGAATAATCCGATGTAAAAAATTTTAAATTGCATTTTTATCTTTGGAAAGGGTATGTACTATCTAATTGTTTATTCATCATTTATTTAGTTATCCATCATCCATATTTTGGTCAATGGACTCTGGAAAATGTTTTTTTCTTTCTGGAGAATATTCTTAATTCCATGTATGTTAATATATCCTAAAATATTAGGAATAAATGAAGATCATTTTTTTTTAATAGGCTCTACACCCAGCATAGAGCCCAATGGAGGACTTGAACTCACAACCCTGAGATCAAGACCTGAGCTGAGATCAAGTGTTGGACGCTTAACTGACTGAGCTACCCAGGTGTCCCTAGGAATAAAGGGAGGTAATTAAGAAAGGATCTCTGACTTAAAATTTTAAAATAAATTGTTTCTATCACATTATTTAATAAAAATTACTTGCTAACTACTTAAAATACATACAATGTACATTAGTATAATATATGAATATGATAAACAACACTAATTCATGGTGTCATTTTTTTAAAGAACAAAACTATTTCCTCTAAAAGGTAAGAAGCTTCATTCAAATCATTCTAAACTTTTGTCTCCTGTAGAAGAATTACTTAAGAACATTTTCAAAGAGTCATTCACCAAGAGAGTATCTGATTGACCAACATACGAGAAGGCATTTGGTGTTGTGCGAAGAACATAGACCTAGGTCTTATATAGAATGGCATGCCCAGGTTAGGAGGAGCTAGAATGAGAATTCTAGTGAATTTTGAATTGGTAGAGATTCCAATTGTTCAAATTTAAAAAGAAAATACCATGTCAGATTAAAGGTGTTGAATAAAGGCTAAATAAGCTGATCTAAACTACCCACATGAAGTGGTAACAATGTTTTGGGTGTGTAGGAACCAAATCTAGTTAGAAGAAAACTTGGATTGGGGTGCCTGGGTGGCTCAGTCAGTTAAACATCTGCCTTCAGCTCAGGTCATGATCCCAGGGTCCTGGGATCAAGTCCTGAATGGGGCTCCCCACTCAGCGGGGAGCCTGCTTCTCCTTCTCCCTCTGCCCCTGCTTGTGCTCTCTCTCTGTCAAATAAATAAATAAAATCTTTTTTTTTTAAGAAAACTTGGATTTTTAGAGACTTAGAATCCTCTAAACAAGAGAAAGTATTAAGCAATCTTGTTTCTGGAAAAGCATGTGGAAGAAACAATATAATTTGCTAGCAGGACAAGGGACTATGTGGTTGGTGTGGGAAGCTCAGTCTAGAGCAAATGAAACCCAAATAAAAAGAGAAAACGATTTATAAAGGAAAAACATCAAACTGGATGTAACTATGAAGAGAGGAGTTTAGAGTCTGAGCTGAAGGAACAGGCCTGGAACCCAAATGGATGTATGCTCATGATTCTGGAGAACATTCCAGTTTGGTCATTGTTAAAGACCATGTGAAGATGTGAAGTTTAAATTTACATGATCATTGAGGTGTAGAAATCCCAAGCTACAAAATTAATGAAAACACATGGCTTGTGCCAATAAAGAAGTTACAAACTCAAAAATTTAAGTGTAGTGACTGAAATAATAGAAATACATAATTTTCATTCAGAAAAATACGATCAATTCAAAAGAAGGTAAGAAAATAAAGAAATTGAAATTTTGGTTAATGGAAAAATTAATATAATAGTAACAAATTTAAATATATTTAAAATCATATTAAATAGAAATGTTATTTGCTCATCAGACAAAATCCAGAGTCTCAAACTGATTTTAAAAACTATATATACAATATATATACACATACACAAATGCACACACATGAACATGACAAAACTAAAACATAATGTCACAAAAATGTGAGAAAAAGGGATAAAGGGAGATAGCCCATATTTTACTGATTTAAAAAAAAAAAAAATTGTTGTTATGTTAATCACCATACATTACATCATTAGTTTTTGATGTAGTCTTCTATGATTCATAGTTTGTACATAACACCCCGGGCTCCATGCAGAATGTGCCCTTTTTAATACCCATCACCAGGCTAACCCGTCCTCCCACCCCCTCCCCTCTAGAACCCTCAGTTTGTTTTTCAGAGTCCATTGTCTCTCATGGTTCATCTCCCCCTCCGATTTCACCCCCATATTCTTCCCCTCCTGCTATCTTTTTTTTTTTCTTAACATATATTGCATTATTTGTTTCAGAGGTACAGATCTGTGATTCAACAGTCTTGCACAATTCACAGCACGCACCATAGCACCTACCCTCTCCAATGTCTATCACCCAGCCACCCCATCTCTCCCACACCCCACCACTCCAGCAACCCTCAGTTTGTTTCCTGAGATTAAGAATTCCTCATATCAGTGAGGTCATATGATACATGTCTTTCTCTGATTGACTTATTTCACTCAGCATAACACCCTCCAGTTCCATCCACGTCATTGCAAATGGCAAGATCTCATTCCTTTTGATGGCTGCATAATATTCCATTGAATATATATACCACCTCTTCTTTATCCATTCATCTGTCGATGGACATCTTGGCTCTTTCTACAGTTTGGCTATTGTGGACATTGCTGCTATAAACATTGGGGTGCACGTACCCCTTCGGGTCCCTACATTTGTAGCTTTGGGGTAAATACCCAGTAGTGCAATTGCTATATTGTATGGTAGCTCTATTTTCAACTTTTTGAGGAACCTCCATACTGTTTTCCAGAGTGGCTGCACCAGCTTGCATTCCCACCAACAGTGTAGGAGGGTTCCCCTTTCTCCACATCCCCACCAACATCTGTTGTTTCCTGACGTGTTAATTTTAGCCATTCTGACTGGTGTGAGGTGGTACCTCACTGAGGTTTTGATTTGGATTTCCCTGATGCTGAGCGATGTTGAGCACTTTTTCATGTGTCTGTTGGCCATTTGGATGTCTTCTTTGGAAAAATGTCAGTTCATGTCTTCTGCCCATTTCTTGATTGGATCATTTGTTCTTTGGGTGTTGAGTTTGATAAGATCTTTATAGATTTGGATGCTAGCCCTTTATCTGATATGTCATTTGCAGATATCTTCTCCCATTCTGTTGGTTGTCTTTTGGTTTTGTTGTTTCTTTTGCTGTGCAAAAGCTTTTTATCTTGATGAAGTCCCAATAGTTCATTTTTCTTTGTCTTTGGCGATGTTTCTAGGAAGAAGTTGCTGTGGCTGAGGTCGAAGAAGTTGCTGCCTGTGTTCTCCTTTACGATTTTGATGGACTCCTGTCTCACATTGAGGTCTTTCAACCATTTTGAGTCTATTTTTGTGTGTGGTGTAGGGAAATGGTCCAGTTTCACTCTTCTGCAAGTGGCTGTCCAATTTTCCCAACACCATTTGTTGAAGAGACTGTCTTTTTTCCATTGGACATTCTTTCCTGCTTTGTTGAAGATTAGTTGACCATGGAGTTGAGGGTCCATTTCTGGGCTCTCTATTCTGTTCCATTGATCTATGTGTCTGTTTTTGTGCCAGTACCATACTGTCTTGATGATGACAGCTTTGTAATAGAGCTGGAAGTCCGGAATTGTGATGCGGCCAGCTTTGCTTTTCTTTTTCAACATTCCTCTGACTAATCGGCGTCTTTTCTGGTTCCATACAAATTTTAGAATTATTTGTCCCATTTCATTGAAAAAAGTTGATGGTACTGGGGCACCTGGGTGGCTCAATCATTAAGCGTCTGCCTTCGGCTTAGGTAATTATCCCAGGGTCCTGGGATCGAGCCCTGCATCGGGCTCTCTGCTCAGCGGAAAGCCTGCTTCTCCCTCTCCCACTCCCCCTGCTTGTGTTCCCTCTCTCGCTGTGTCTCTGTCAAAAAATAAATAACATCTTTAAAAAAAAAAGTTGATGGTATTTTGACGGGGATTGCATTGAATGTGTAGATCGCTCTAGGTAGCATTGACATCTTCACAATATTTGTTCCTCCAATCCAGGAGCATTTTTCCATTTCTTTGTGTCTTCCTCAATTTCTTTCATGAGTATTTTATAGTTTTCTGAGTACAAATCCTTTGCTTCATGGTTAGATTTATTCCTAGGTAACTTATGGTTTTGGGTGCAATTGTAATTGGGATCGACTCCTTAATTTCTTTTTCTTCTGTCTTGTTGTTGGTGTATAGGAATGCCAATGATTTCTGTGCATTGATTTTATATCTTGCCACTTTACTGAATTCCTGTATGAGTTCTAGCAGTTTTGGGGTGAAGTCTTTTGGGTTTTCCACATAAAGTATCATATCATCTGCAAAGAGTGAGAGTTTGACTTCTTCTTTGCCAATTCAGATGCCTTTTATTTCTTTTTGTTGTCTGATTGCTGTGGCTAGGACTTCTAATACTATGTTGAATAGCAGTGGTGATAGTGGACATCCCTGCCACGTTCCTGACCTTAAGGGAAAGCTCTCAGTTTTTCCCCATTGAGAATGATATTCGCTGTGGGTTTTTCCTAGATGGCTTTTATGATATTGAGGTATGTACCCTCTATCTGTATACTCTGAAGAGTTTTGATCAAGAAAGGATGCTGTACTTTGTCAAATGCTTTTTTGGCATCTATTGAGAGGATCATATGATTCTTGTTCTTTCTTTTGTTAATGTATTGTATCACGTTGATTGATTTGCAGATGTTGAACCAACCTTGCAGCCCAGGGATAAATCCCACTTGGTCGCGGTGATGATCTTTTTAATGTACTGTTGGATCTTATTGCCTAGTATTTTGGTGAGAATTTTTGCATCCATGTTCATCAAGGATATTGGTCTGTAATTCTCCTTTTTGATGGGGTCTTTGTCTGGTTTTGGGATCAAGGTAATGGTGGACTCGTAAAACGAGTTTGGAAGTTTTCCTTCCATTTCGATTTTTTGGAACAGTTTCAGAAGAATAGGTAGTAATTCTTCTTGAAATGTTTGGTAGAATTCCCCTGGGAAGCCATCTGGCCCTGGGCTTTTGTTTGTTGGGAGATTTTTGATGACTGCTTCAATGTCCTTAGTGGTTATAGGTCTGTTCAGGTTTTCTGTTTCTTCCTGGTTCAGTTTTGGTAGTTGATACATCTCTAGGAATGCATCCATTTCTTCCAGGTTATCTAATTTGCTGGCATAGAGTTTCTCATAGTATGTTCTTATAATTGTTTGTATTTCTTTGGTGTTGTTTGTGATCTCTCCCCTTTCATTCATGATTTTATTTATTTGGGTCATTTCTCTTTTCTTTTTGATAAGTCTGGACAGGGGTTTATCAATCTTGTTAATTCTTTCAAAGAACCAGCTCCTAGTTTTGTTGACCTGTTCTACTGTTCTTTTGGTTTCCATTTCATTGATTTCTGCTCTAAACTTTATTATTTCTCTTCTGCTGGGTTTAGGCTTTATTTGCTGTTTTTTCTCTAGCTCCTTTAGGTGTAGGGTTAGGTTGTGTTTTTGAGACCTTTCTTGTTTCCTGAGAATGGCTTGTATTGCTATATGCTTTCCTCTTAGGACTGCCTTTGCTACATCCTAAATATTTTGAACAGTTGCATTTTCATTTTCATTTGTTTCCATGAATTTTTAAAATTCTTCCTTAATTTCCTGGTTGACCCAGTCATTCTTTAGTAGGATGCTCTTTAGCCTCCATGTATTTGAGTTCTTTCCGACTTTCCTCTTGTGATTGAGTTCTAGTTTCAAAGTGTTGTGGTCTGAAAATCTGCAGGGAATGATCCCAATCTTTTGGTACTGGTTGAGACTTGATTTTTGACCCAGGATGTGATCTATTCTGGAGAATGTTCCATGGGCACTAGAGAAGAATGTGTATTCTGTTGTTTTGGGATGGAATGTTTTGAATATATCTGTGAAGTCCATTTGGTCCAGTGTGTCATTTAAAGTCTTTATTTCCTTGTTGATCTTTTGCTTAGATGATCTGTCCAATTCATTGAGGGGGTTGTTAAAGTCCCCCACTATTATTGTATTGTTGTCAATGTGTTTCTTTGCTTTTGTTATTAATTGCCTTATATAATTGGCTGCTCCCATGTTAGGGACATAGATATTTCCAATTGTTAGATCTTCTTGTTGGATAGACCCTTTTAGTATGATATAGTGTCCTTCCTCATCTCTTATTACAGTCTTTGGTTTAAAATCTAATTTGTCTGATATAAGGATTGCCACCCCAGCTTTCTTTTGGTGTCCATTAGCATGGAAAATGGTTTTCCACCCCTTCACATTCAATCTGAAAGTGTGTTTGGGTCTAAAATGAGTCTCTTGCAGACAGCATATCAATGGGTCTTGTTTTTTTATCCAATCGGATAGCCTGTGTCTTTTGATTGGGGCATTTAGCCCATTTACATTCAGGGTAACTATCGAAAGATAGGAATTTAGTGCCAATGTATTTCCTGTAAGGTGACTATTACCGTATATTGTCTGTGTTCCTTTCTGTTCTATGTTGCTTTTAGGCTCTCTCTTTGCTTAGAGGATCCCTTTCAATATTTCTCGTAGGGCTGGTTTTGTGTTTGCAAATTCCTTTAGTTTTTGTTTGTCCTGGAAGCTTTTGATCTCTCCTTATTTTCAATGACAGCCTAGCTAGATATAGTATTCTTGGCTGCATATTTTTCTCATTTAGTGCTCTGAATATATCATGCCATTCCTTTCCGGCCTGCCAGGTCTCTCTGGATAGGTCTGTTGCCAGTCTAATGTTTCTTCCATTGTAGATCACAGATATCTTCTCCCGAGCTGCTTTCAGGATTTTCTCTTTGTCTCTGAGACTCATAAGTTTTACTATTAGATGTCGGGGTGTTGACCTATTTTTATTGATTTTGAGAGGGGTTCTCTGTGCCTCCTGGATTTTGATGCCTTTTTCCTTCCTCAAATTAAGGAAGTTCTCTGCTATAATATGCTCCAATATACCTTCTACCCCCCTCTCTCTTTCTTCTTCTTCTGGGATCCCAATTATTCTAATGTTTCGTCTTATGGTATCACTTATCTCTCAAATTCTGCCCTCGTGATCCAGTAGTTGTTTATCTCTCTTTTCTCAGCTTCTTTATTTTCCATCATTTGGTCTTCTATCTCACTGATTCTCTCTTCTGCCTCATTTATCCTAGCAGTTAGTGCCCCCATATTTGATTGCACCTCATTAATAGCCTTTTTGATTTCTACTTGGTTAGATTTTAGTTCTTTTACTTCTCCAGAAAGGGTTTCTCTAATAACTTCCATGCTTTTTTCAAGCCCAGCTAGTATCTTTAAAATCGTCATTCTGAACTCTAGTTCCGACATCGTACTAATGTCCGTATTGAGTAGGTCCCTGGCAGTCGGGACTACCTCTTATCCTTTTTGTTGGGTGATTTTTTCTGTCTTGCCCTTTCGTCCAGAGGAGAATAGATGAATGAGAGAATAAAATGCTAACAGGGTAACAACGTCCCCAGAAAATATACTCTAAACAAATCAGAAAAGACCTGAAACCAGGGGAAAAGAAAGGGAAAGAAAGAAAAAAGAAAAAGAAAAAGAAAAAAAAGATAAAAACAAAAATGGAACAAAACAACAACAACAAAAACAGAATATGATCAAGTATGATCAGGTCGGTGTATAGATTGGTGCCACACACTAGATTTTGGGTGTATTTTGGTCTGTTAGAAGAAAGTGCCTCCCAAAATTTTAAAGAAAAAAAATCTTATATATGTACAAAAATAAGGTTCGATATGATGAAGGGATGGAATATGACTGTAAAGATGAACATTATAAAAAATTTTATAAAAGGAATTGATAAGATAAGAAGTTGTTTGTAAAAAGAAAGTTTGTTTTTTTTTTTAAAAAGGGAGAGAATGTGAAAAGGGAGGAGACTAGAACAAAGCCATACACTAGAGATTTAGGGTATATTTTGATCTGTTAGAAGAAACTATCTCAAAATTTTAAAGAGAGAACAACTTATATATATATATGCCAAAAATAAGGGTAACTACTGTGAAAGGATATAATATGACTCCAAAAATGAAAAATAAAAAATATTTTTTAAAAAAGAGATTGATAAGATGTTGGTTGAAAAAGGGAAAAAGAAAAATTCAAAAAAAAAAGACAGTTAAAAAAAATTAACTTTGAAAGACTAAAGAATCATAGTAAAAAAGCCATGGATTCTATGTGCAGTATTCCCCTAGTGCTGGAGTTCTCCCGTTCTCATTGATTGGTAAACTTTGTCTTTGCTGGCTGTTCTTGCTGATCTTCTGGGGGAGGGGCCTGTTGCCGTGGTTCTCAAATGTCTTTGCCGGAGGCTGAATTGCCCCACCCTTGCCCAGTCTGCTCTAAATAATCTGCTCGGGTTTGCTCTCAGGAGCTTTTGTTCCCTGAAAGCTTTCCTCACAGCTTTGGAGGAGGAGAGTGAAAATGGCGGCCTCCCAATCTCCACCCCGGAGGAGCCGAGAACTCAGGGCCCCGCTCCTCAGTGAGTCCCCAGAGAAAAGCAGTCAATCACTCCCGTCTCCCCGGTCTCTGGCCATTCTCCGTGCTCACCTGGCCTGTGTCCGAGCATTTCTATCTCTGGCACAAGACCCCATGTGGAGTCTCCAAACACAGCAGATCCCTGTGGTGGGCTCCCGTGCCGCTCCTTCCAGGGGAGGAAGGGGAGTCTGCCTGGATCTGCCACTTGTTGAGGCCCTGCTGGAGGAGCAGTGGCCCGACTGTGCCGCAGATCACGGTTTATGTCAACCCCCACCTGAGAGCCCGCACCTCGGCTCCATCTCTGCAGCCGGCTTCCCCGCTCTGACACTTGGGAGCTCTGCCGCACTCAGGCACCCCCGGTCTTTCTGTGACCCTGATGGTCCTGAGACCACACTGTCCCGCCAGGGTTCCACCCCCAGCTTAGCCACTGGAGTGATGTCCCTCAGCGGAGTGGACTTCTAAAAGTTCCGATTTTGTGCTCCCCGGCTCTATCACTTGCCAGAAGCGGCCGACAGAGGCCCCCTCCCCCGCCGTCTATCCTCCTGAATATCGCCAATGTCCTACCTTCCAGAAAGTGGTTGCTCTTCTGTTCAGACAGTTGTTGCTATTCTTTTCTTCGATCTCCTGTTGAGTTCGTAGGTGTTCAAAATGGTTTGATCCCTATCCAGCTGAATCCTGAGACCAGACGAAATCCAGGTCTCCTACTCCTCTGCCATCTTGCTCTGCCCCCTCCATATTTTACTGATTTTTGAAAGAGCTCTGTTATGGGTTGAATTGTGTTTTCCCAAATTTTATAGGTTAAGTTCTAACTGCCAGTACCTTAAAATGTGACCTTATTTAGAGAGAAATTTTATAGATACTATTAGGGTAGGTCCTAATCCAATATCATGAGTCTCCTTATGAAGAGGGGACATTTGGAGACAGATACACAGATACACACAGGGAGAACACACTGGGAATACGAAAACAGCCACCTACAGGCTAAGGAGAGAGGCCTAGAGTTCATCCTTTCCCCACAGCCTCAGAAGCAACCAACTCTGCCACACCTTGATCTGTGAGCCCATGCATTTCTGTTGTTTAAGCTAGCTGGATTGTGGTACTTAGTTACAATAGCCCTTGAAAACAAATACAAGGTGATTATGGTCATTAAGTAGTGATGAAGAAACAAATCATCAGAAAAGTACAAAAATCCTGCACCTATATATGCATAAAACATCATAATGTTCACATTAAAAAGTGCCAATTTATGAAATATAATTTGCAAATCTATAATTGATTACTCCTTTTTCAGATTTTCATATACTTCTCTCAGAAACTGACATATCAAGCAAACAAAAAGTAGTCAGTATTTGAACGGTACAGTTAACAAACTTGAGCTAATGCTCATATTTGCAATCCTGCCCCTAACAGTAATTGAATACATATTTTTTAAAGTTCTGTAGGAAACATTTTCAAAAACTGACTCCTGGTTACACAGCATACTTTAACAAACTTCAATAATTTAGTGGTATTTTATAGACCATGCTATCTCAATTACTGTGCAATCAAAAATAAGGAAAAATAAGAAAAATTATAGCACATACATACATATCCATCAACAAGGAAATTACAATGGATATTATAGAAATATTTAGACTACACCTAAAACTAAAAAGAAAAAAATACTATAGAAATGATATTTTAAAAATCGGGAGATGATGATGGCTAAAGACCTGGTGGCATGGAGCTAGGGTCTTAAAAAATCTTTGAAAATAACCCAATGATGCTTCTTAGAGTCTGGTAGCCTCAAGTTGTTCCATATGTTAATATAGAAAGTAAAGGATGTGCTTCCCATCTTTTAAAATGTTTGA
This sequence comes from Phoca vitulina, assembly GCF_004348235.1. Taxonomy (NCBI): domain Eukaryota; kingdom Metazoa; phylum Chordata; class Mammalia; order Carnivora; family Phocidae; genus Phoca; species Phoca vitulina. The sequence continues at coordinate 4,545,899 of NW_022589728.1, read as the reverse complement.
GGTTCAAATGAAAATAGAAAAAAGAAGTCCCACAAACCAACTTATTTGAATAGCATATAAAGAAAACATTAGGAGCAATGTTTCTTTCTTGATATATACACCAAATATCATAAATCATGAGTCTGTATAGATGTATGCATGTAGATGATGAGATAGATAGATAGATAGATAGATAGATAGATAGATAGATAGATATAGATAGCCTCAGAGTCTAGTGTAGTTTGACATTTCTCACCTACTGAACTACAATTTTCTTAACGTTTAAAGGATACAAGACAGAAATTTAAAGCAAAATCCTAAACAATTTTTGGTTAAGACCACTCTTTACTCCCCTCTTATAACCAACTATGATGATGATTTCATCATTTAGTTAAAATAATCCAGATTAGAAAATTTGGATATCTGAGTCTTTAGGCATTTATTTTGTCATTGTTTTTATAAAGAACATTTTTTGTATTAGTTGTTACAAACATTTCCATATCCTTTTATACTTATTAGAATTGGGATTTATTATTTTTATATGAAAACAGGGTCAGTAAAAAATAACTCTTGTTTTAGATCCATTAGTTTATATATTGTGACTGATGGTGTTTTGAAAAATTTAAGAGTCAGTGCACTTTGGATTGCTAGAATTGTATTTCTCATCAATCACTTTAAGTACTTTTTTTATGCAATCCATTACCTTCTTGTTTACTTCATGTTAAAGTTCTTCATGTAGTTTCCATAAAACTCTGACATTCATGAATTCTTCCAATTTTCTCTCCCTTATGCTCCTATGCATTTTTCTCCAAGGCAATTCCCATTTACATAAGTTAAATAAAATCATTTCTCTTAATAAATATATGTCCAATATAATAAGCCAGGGAAAAGATATTAGTTGTTTCTCATTAAAAGAATTCCCATGATATCAATAGGTGTTCTGCAATCTTAAAAAAAAAAAATTATGGACCAAGATTAATTTATTCAATACCTTACTATTTCTAAGTGGTAAGGGCCACAGTATGGTATTTTGGTGTTCTAAACAATGATTTTATTGGACTAAAAATAAACAATGATTTTGTTGGACTAAATGGATGCAAAATGCATTTATTAGACACAGAAAATATGTGTCTCTTGAAAAGTATTCAATGTATTAACTTTCTTGCCAATGGATGAAAGATTCCATGTTCTCGTCATTGCTATAGATTCTTATATGAGCAAAGAAGGGATGAAATAGTTGTGAAATATGAGCTAGTGTTTTTTTTTGTGTGTGTGTGTGTGTATCACAATGGGAAGTGGTTCTTTTACACAATTAGCTTCAGGCAAAAAGGATATAGTTTTGTGCTTTAAAACTGAAATAAATGTGCAGTATGAAATCCAGGAATGGTAAAGGATCTTAAGAAGCAATTTTCCGAAGCACAGTTTGAAGCCATGTGTCATTACGTTAACAGCTCGGAAATTACAGGAGCTAACGCACCACGCTGGCATCGGGACTGCCCATGGCAGTCGGAGATGGAGTGGCTCTACTTCAAAAACCTGAGCTGACCTGTAAATAAGAAGTCATGCTGACTTTGAGCCCCAGGCAGTGTTCCAAGTAGCATGGTGCTTTACAGGCAACAGCAACAATGGTAGTTTCAAAACTCACTGTCATTTTGGGAGACCACCCACAATGCTTTCACCATCTTCAAACTTTATTTGCAAAGGAATTTATACTGCAAAACCAAGCCATGGTCATTTAATAGTGTAACCATGAAGGATTTCAATTGCACAAGCAAAAAAGGGTTATTTAGTTAATGTAGAACAACAAAATTTCTGAAGATTTAAGAGTTTTAGTTATTCAAAGATTGGGGTTATGGACTTAAGCTTGTTTTCATTTGATAGTGTTAACAAATCAGTAATGTAAAACCAGGCCTACAACAAACATAATGGGGATAAATCCCAAATGACCTGGGAGTATAAAGGCCAGGACAATATAGGTGTGTTGACTGGGGACTGCCCCTTTTCCAAAGTAGAGACAGGATGGAAATTGGATTTTATATCCCTAGCATACTGAAATGGATACGGAAAATCAAGTCTATACTGGAGGTCAGTCATCAACAAACATTAAAAATAGAAGCAAGCAAGGGGAATCAATAGTCAATAAATTAGAACCCAGAAATCAAAGTGAAGAGTTATGGGGAAAGGCAAATGTGTGTATTTATAATATATGTGTTTCTAGGTGTTGTTTTGATAAATTTCAGCATGGAATTGTCATGCCTAGGGTACCTATTTTCATTCTCACACACACTCTTAATATTCTTTTATACAAAGAAAGTTGCAATAGATGTGACAGTATCCTGGCTACATGGTAAAACTTATCTATATTATAGTCTGAAGTTTGTATCACTTTATTGCCTGACACCAAAACAGAAAATAGGTTCAAGATTACCTAAAATGTAATAGTAAAATCAAACAAAAAATGGTGCATAAAAATTGTTTAGCTATAAAATTAAGCAGTATGAATATACCATGGATATTTGGTAGCAGTACATTTTTTTAAAATGTGTTCCTTGCTATTTAGGGAGCTGACTCAGTAACATATTCACTTTAAGGTTAGTCTAAAAACCTAATCAAAGACAAGGATTGTCAGTTTGGATTCCAAAAACAAGCAAAGAATAAACATATGCACAAAAAACAGGATCCAACTCTACCTTGTCTACAGGACACTCACTTTTTTATTTTTTATTTTTTTAAAGATTTTATTTATTTATTCGACAGAGAGAGTGAGAGAGTACAAGCAGGGGGAGCAGTAGAGGGAGAGGGAGAAGCAGGCTTCCCGCTGACCGGGGAGCCCAATGCAGGGCTTGATCCCAGGATCCTGAGATCATGACCTGAGCCGAAGGCAGACATTAACCATTTGAGCCCCCTAGGCATCCCAGGACACTCACTTTAGATTCAAAAATGCAAAGAGGTTGAAAGTAAAAGGATAGGAAAGATGTACTATGAAAACAGGAAGCAAGAGAGTTCCAGTGGCTATACTAATAACAGATAAAATAGGTACTAAAACAAAAAAAGTTCCTAGAGATGACAGAAATATTCTCAAATCCATTAGGAAGATATCACCATTAGAAAGACACACACACAACCAAAAAATGAACCCTAAATCATATGAGGCAAAACAGAAAAAAATCAGGGAAAAAATAGACAATTCAACAACAGTAGTTGGAGATTTCAATACCTCACTTTCAATAATGGGTTGAACAATTAGACAATATATCAACAAGGATATGGGATATTTTAAAAATAGTACAAACCAACAAGAGCTAACAGAATCAGTAAATACAATGTGCCACCAGCATAATATACATTCTTCTCAAGCACACAGGGAACATTTCTGGGACAGACAATGTGCTCACCAAAAAAACAAAACTCAATAAATTTGAGTCTTGAATGATTGAAATCACACAAAATATGTTCTATGATCATAATGGATTGATATTAGAAATCAATAACAGAAAAATACTTGGGATATTAAAAAATATGTAGAAATTTTTAAACAACACATTGTTAAATAACCAGTAAGTATAGAAGAAATTACAAGAAAAACTACTTTGAGATGAATAAATGAAAACAAAACATGTCAAGACTATGCAGTGCAGATAAATTTGTGGTTATAGGGAAATTAAGAGCTCTGAATGCCTATATCAATAATGAAGATAATATCTCAACTCAATAACCTAACCTCCTACTTTAAGAAAAATGGAAAAAGAGGAGAAATTAATGAAGAACAGAAAAACAATAAGGAAAATAAACAATACCAAAGTTGGTTATTTATAAAGATTAATATAATTGGCAGACTTTAGCTAAACTACTACAAAAAAGAGACAGAACATTCAAATTACCAGTATTAGAAAGAAAGAGAAAGTACTACCATCAAACATATAGAAATATAAGGGATTCTAAGGGGATGCTATGGATAACTGTATGCCATAAAATTATATAACTAGGTGAAAGAGAAAACTGCTAGACTCACTTCCATAGCTAACTCAAGAAGAAACAGAAAATCTAAATAGAATGAACACAAATAGATTTAATTAGTACTTTAAAAACTGCCTACAAAGGAAAGTCCAGGCTCAGATATCGTCACTGGTACATTCTAACAAACATTTAAAGAGTTAACAGCAATTCTGCATAAATTCTTCCCTAAAATACAAGAGTTGGGAATATTTTCAAACATACTCTATGAAGCCAGTATTACTCTATTACTCTATACCAAATCCAGACAGAGATATAATAATCAAAGACCACTATCTCTCATGGGTATAGATGTAAAAATCCTCAACCAAATACTAGCAAACAGACTCTAGTAACATATATAAAATATTATATATTACAGCCAAGTGGGATTTATCCCAAGAATGCAAGGTTGGTTTAACATCTGAATATCAATTAATGTAATACACCGTATCAATAGAATAAAGGACAAAAAAGCCCCAAACCATATAGCTTATCTCATTATGTGCAAAAATGACATTTAACAAAATCCAATACCATTTCATGATAAAAACCTTCAACAAATTAGGACTAGAAGGAAACTTTCTCAACTGATATGGGGCATCTATGAAAAACCAAGAGCTAACATCATCCTAAATTAGTTTCCTTTTAAAATCAGGAAAGGTTATCCATTCACTACTTTTATTCAGTTATGTGCTAGAATTTCTAGCCAAGGCAAGAATTTCTAGCCAAGGCAAGAAAAAAAAAATAGCTTAGAAAAGAAGCAGGACTATTTCTATTTGAAGAAGATATGATCTTCCATACAGAAAATGTTAAGGAATCTACTAACAATTACTGGAAATAATAAACAAATTCATCAAGGTTGTAGGAATACTAGATCAGTATATAAAAATCAATTGTATTCCTATAGAATAGCAAGAAGCACAGTGAAAGTGAATTAAGGAAAAGATTCTATTTTTGGCATCAAAAAAGAATAAAATACTTAGGAATAAATTTAACAAAGGAACTTAAAATTTCTTTTACTCTGGAAACAATGACATATTGCTTAAAGAAATTAATATTCAAATAAATAGACATCCCTCATTTATGGATGAGAGAATTAATATTATTAAAATGGCAATATTTGCCAATATGCAGGACACATCTCAGGTGAGAAAATCACAATGAGCAGAGAAGAAAATCATGAATGTGTTCAGAGCACAGTGAGTAGGTCACTTTGGCAAGAATAATTACGTGGATAGAGGAACTTCAGGAGACAAAGAGGGGCCTAAATTTTGAATAATCTTGAATGCCAATCATAGGAGGTGGAATTTAATTTCTTAGGCCATGGCAGTCTTGTACAAGTTTTTGAGCAAGCAGGAGAAATTATCAGTGCTTTAGGAATTTAAGTCTGGAGAACATGTGCAAACTGGATAGGAGAACAAAGGACTGGAGGCAATAAATATAAAATGTAGTGAAAGCTATAGACACAGTGAACTTAGACTATTCCATTTTAATTGCTTTAGGTTATGCTGTCCAATATGGTAGCCACTAGCCATGTATGGATATATAAATTTAAATTAATTAAATAATATTAAAATTTTACTTCCAGTTGCAGTAACCACATTTCAAGTGCTTACTCAATTGTGGCTAGTAGCTACCGTATTAGACAGCACAGATAAAGAACATTTCTATCACAAAGAAAGTTTTAACCAAACAGAACTATTAAGAAACTCATCTCTTGATTCTATGGACCCACATTTTATACTTGGGGTCTATTATGTAAAGACAGAATGGGGTGTAACCCAGAAAACAGAGGGCTCTGGGCACAAATGGCACTCTTTCAGAGCTGACCCAGTGACAAATAATAGGTGCTAACTGGATTCCTGGTACAAAATGATGAGAATTTGAACTTGAGCCATAAAGAAAAAATGGAAAGTAATATGTAATTGTAACAGATATTTGAAGGGAAAATAACAGAAACTAATCCTGTATAAATCAACTAGCCTGGCTGGTGAAAGGAGTATTTATTTCATCTTTAAGTTAAAAATATCTGTTGTGAGTAGCATTTAACCTTAATTAGAGTTGACCCTTGAACAACATGCAGGTTGGGGTGCCAAGCCCCCCTGCATTTGAAAGCTCACACATGACTTTTGACTCCCCCAAAACCTAATTACTAATAGCCTACTGTTGGCCAGAAGCATTACTGGTGATACAGTTAACTAATATATATTTTGTATATGTATTATATTCTATATTCTTAGAATAAAGTAAGCTAGAAAAAAGAAAATGTTACAAAGAAAATCATAAGGAAGAGAAAATATATTTACAATACTGTACTGCAAAAAAAAAAAATCTGCTTTCAGTCCCTTTTATTAGAAAACCAAGACACAGAACCCCCTGCACCCTGCAGATTTCTGATTGTATTGGCTAGTACCATGCCACCTGACCACCCCTAACCTGGAAGTCTTGGAACATGAATGTTTAGGTTTCAAAGTTTCTGTGGTGGGATGCCTGCATAGGAGAAAGAAGTTATGATCAGAAGACCTTGAGTGTCTGCCCCAACTACATCAGTTTCTTCCATGGGTCAGAATTATTATAACAATTGCTGAAAAAATTATTCAAGGTATTGGTTTCTATTATACATTTCCAGCCAAGAATTGATAAGGTGTACAAGTTAAACCAATTATTTTGCTTTTGAGCATCCCTTAGTTGTATTGAGAAGGTGTTATCTGACAGATATATGTGTATTTTATGCTTTTCTTATAGAAATAATGGTACATTTTAGCTGTCTTAGTTCTTTTTTTCCTCAAGAATGTCAAATGAGCAGATATCAGTGTCAACAGGCAGTAAAATTGGGTTTAATGCCAAAAAAGTAACAATTGATTTTTATGTAAAAATAGATTAGTACTATTGAGCTCTACTTTGTTCTATGTGTTATTCATGGCTAGAAGTTATTTATGCTTTTATATCATGAAAAAGTGGATGGGGAAATCACTGAAAATAACTACTTGACACAAACACATGATATATGGTAAAACTGAATCAACTCTGATAATGCATCACAATATTTTCTTACCAGTTGAGTAGGATGCAATTAGGTATTTGCAAAATTGGATTGAAAACTGGTAAGTCCAAAGGAAATATAAAAGGATAGTTAGAAAACATTATAAAAGAAATAAAATCTCATTTTAATGGCAATAACTACTGTATTAGACCCTGAAGATAAATAAAACTGCTACCTTTAAGTGTTTATGTTTATCCTCTAGGATCACCATTCAACAGGTGTCTAATCCTACAGTCTAATTCCCTGGGTATCTCAGGACTCTAGGAATTCTGACTCACACTAGAGATATGGATTAGAATTAAACGAAGAGAAATGGCCACTAAAGACTAGCCTACCAGTATTCCAGCCACTTCTAAAAATTAAAAAAAAAAAAAATCCCTAAACCAGGGCTTGAGCATACATAAGTAGCTCAGAATCAACAGTTTTCTATTACTCTATGTTGAAATTAGGTAAAACTCACTTACCTCAGAGGGCAAACTAACTCCTTTACTCACCTTGCATTAGTGGGAACCAAGCTCTCAAGTATACTAATAATATTTTTGAACACATATTAAATGCAAAATTTGTAGTAATGGCAGGGAGATATGAGAATGTTATGAATGATATATATCCATATGCACATGCGTGTATATAATATAGTTGCTGACTCTTAACTGTGTGCATAAATTTATCAAAAATTGGCAAATATTCTGCAAAGTTGTTATACCAATGCGAACTCCCACTCAGAATATCTTCCCTTAGGAATCTTAGTATTGTTGAACTTTCAAAATCTAGTTGTTGTATTTGACACGCTGTCTTATTGTGATTTTAATGTGAATTTTTCTAATAAAAAGTGAAAAAGAGTATTTTTGTATGTTTATTTTCCATTCATATTTCCTCTTTTTATGTGAATTACCCCTTCATATCCTTGTCTGTTTTTCAATCAGGAAGTTCTTTTTTTAAACACTGATTTTTAGGAGTTCTTTATATAGATAATGATAATCCTTTGTCATTTGCATGCATTGCTAAAATTTTCTCCCAATCTTGAGTTGTCTCTCTATTTGTTAAAATAGCTCTTGTAGTATAGACATTTCTGGCTTTAAAACAGTTGACATTACCAGGTTTTCCTTTATGACTTTCCTTTATAATTTTCAGCTTTTTCAAGAAATTCTTCCTAGTCTTGAGTGCAACCATATCTTCTCCAATCACTTTTCCTAAGAAAGTGATAAGCATTTTTCTTTAAGTGTTAGTCTTGGGTTTACCTGCAATTTACATTTTTATGTACATCTAATTATATTTTTTTTCAGTAATGATAAGTAGCACTATTAATTGATGAACTGATCCACTGTTTTTTAAGGCCTCCTCTGTTGCATATAATGTTTCCATATGCCCTGGGTTTGTTTCTACTCTCTGCACTGTTGGATAGGTCTGTCTATCCTGGTGACAAATTTCACAAAGCCTTCATCACCAGAGCTCTCTAGCAGGTCTGGATACATGGGAGGGCTCGTGGAGGCATTGTTTTTTTCAGAGGTATCTTGACAAGTTTTGGTCCCAGGCATTTCTGTATGTATTTTTAAATTAGCTTTAAAAGTTCCCTAAAAGAAATCCCACTGGTATTTTGATTGGAATTGCACTGAATTGATAGATAAATTTAGCAAAATATTATTTTATGATACTGAGTATTTTGATATATAGATACACTATGCCTTCCTATTTATTTAAATTTTTTCTGTTGTTTCTCAGTAGTACTGCATTTTCCCCATAAATGTGTTCTTCTGTTAGGTAAGTTTCTAGAAATATCAGGCTATTGTGGTTATTATAAAATAAATCTTTTTAAAACTATGTTTTCTGTATATTTGTTACTGACATAGAGAATTTCATATTGATCAGAAAGTTAGTAACTTTTTTGAGTTCTTTAATTAGCCTATTAATTTATTTCCAGGTTCTCTTGAACTTGTTAGGCAAACTATTGTATCCTATATGAGAGTTCAAAGTTTTGATTTTTCCTTCCTAAGACTATACATTATATTTCTTCTTATTTTTATAATTTTGCATTATTTTATTGACTAAGATCATCTGCACAATTTTGAATAGAAGTAGTGATATGGAACATTTTCTCTGGGTCTTAAATTTAAGTGGGATGTTTTAGCATTTCACAATTAAGTTTGATATTTATTATCAAACTCATTTGATTGTCACATCAATACTGTGAGGTAGGTTAGGTATATATCACATCCATTTCACAGTTGAGAAAACTGAGGCTTAGAAATGTTAAATGGCATGTATAAGGTCACTCACAATGGCAAATGTAGGAGTGGAAGCCAAGTCTTATACCACCAAGGCCCCTAATCTTTTCAAAAACACATCATGCTGCTTCCCCAGGAAGGTGAAGCACAACAGATAATCTGGGCAGCATGCAGTCCACACACTAAGTGGAGCAAGACATGCAGGACCAAGGTGAGCTGTCCTCAGCTGCTCAAGAAGTGCTCGAGATAAACCATTTCCTTCCGGTTGGGGTAGAAAGTGTGGGAAGTTTTCATGCTGTCAAAAATGATACCACTTTGCATTGGAGAATGATTCGCTCTGCTGTTTGTTTTTAATGGATGGAAAAACCTTGCACCTTAAAGTCACATGCTCAGTGCTTCCGCAGAATTTTTAGCCAAGAAACCAACTTGTTTACCTGGAATGACCCCACACATATTAAGTAGCTCTACCTTCTGGTAGCTATAATTAGAATTTTTAAACAGCCTTAAAGGGAAAGAGAGCAAGCTCAGTAATTTTTTTTGCAAACTTTATTGTTTATTTGTATTATTTACTCCTTAATTAAAGAATACATATGTTGCTTTTCTCCTTTATCGCATGGTTTTGAAATTCAGCTGCTGAGCACCATATACATCCATATATATAGATAGATATATATCTATATATCTATATATGCAGCCACCTTATCTCTATTCATCTCAGCTCTCAATCTGCTGCATCTCTTTCTGGAGTGGCTGCAAGCTGTCATATATGCTGATAGCATAGAAATCACTTGGTCTGCCCACTCCTACTTTCTCACTCCAAAACATGTCTGCAATGTGACACATCCTCAGTATTCTACAACTTGACATTTTTTAGGTTTGTATTTCTATTTCTAGACAAAAACCAAAAACAGAAACAATGTTAAACAGTGTCAACAATGCAGAGACATTGCTTAGATTGTTTTCAGAACATACAAAACAATACAAACTTTACTTTGAAAAAGATTATTGGAATGCTATTTTTAATCAAATGAAAAATAAGTTATGTAAATGAATATAAACAGGTCATATGAGACACTTGGGCTTCTGGAATGTTGTTATGAATAGAAAATTGAGTATATCCAACAAGTAGTCAAGTTAATATTTTCAATGAAAATCATATTGGTATTTATATTACTGAAATTCAAGTTTATAGGTTGGAGTGGATAATGACAAGCCATGTCCTTCTAATAATTAATTATGAATTAATAAGAATATATTCAATTACTAGAAAAGTCAAATGTAATGAATGAAATGAACAAGTACAGATGTCTGAATACTTTTCACTGCCCTAATAACTGGATTTTCTCTGGCATTCATTTAGGGGGCTTGGCTTATTCTAGAGAAGTGTTACTGGAAATTCAAGTTGATGAATTCCAACTTTATTTTTTCTTAAAGATTTTATTTATTTATTTGAGAGAAAGAGAGAAAGCAGGGGGAGGAGCAGAGGGAGAGGGACAAGCAATCTCTGCACTGAGCAGGAGCAGAAGCAGGCTGGATCTCAGGGCTCTGAGATCATGACCTGAGCCAAAACAAGAGTGGGATGTCCAACAATGAGCTACCAGGCTCCCCCCAACTCTAGTTTTTAAATCAATAATTCAAAAAACATTAATGGTGAAAAATTGGTTTGAAAAGAATTTTGATGTCAAGCATTTTCTTGAAAGGATATAATAAAGACCAAATACCAAACAAAAGCCAGGCCCTATCCCAAGTCAACTCAGTATTTTAGCGGGAATATCTAAGCCAGCTCTGGAGGGCGGTGGGGTCTCCCAGGAAGGTCAAGGCTCACACATCACCCCAAATATGTGTACATTTTGAGGAAAACATTGTACTTGCGGTACACACCCACCTTCCCTGCCCCTCTCTGAACCTCTCACCCGGATTAATTGGCTCAATGAAGCCTCTACTTCCTAGGGATTCCGGCGGCCCCAGCACAGGACAGAGCGGTGATGCCAGCGGTGATTCTGGGCACAGGCTCAGAAGGAAGGGCCTGGCGTGTCCTGCACTCCTGTTCTGGGACTGGGGCATATCCATCGACCGGTCTGTGTTTCACTCCTCATCCTGAAAGGAGGTGAAGATAATACCCACCTCCTGGGGTTGCTGTGAGCAATTACAAATGTAAATTTTAAGCAGTGGTTATTAGCATATAGTAACTGTTATGTGTCACTCTTTCTGATATTGAAACAAGGCCAGATATACATAAGATTCTCTTTCCCTTACTACTTCTTAAGAAAATGACCAAAGAATACACATTTTTGCAGACTCATATCAAACAGATAGGAGCACCTTAATAATAAATCAGGCAAGAGAGAAAGAGAGAAACAGTGCCAAAATCAAACATTAACTGTCCTGTTTGTTAATATGCATTGGAAGCAGGGATGCTAATTTTAGAAATTGCCAAATAAGTAGTCTTTATTTGACCCAAAATTACATCAAATTCCTCCCCACTGCCCATTCCTGGAATCCTTTAGCTTCTAGGCATTTCCATTGTGTGACAAAGGTTTTGTTTTATTTTAGGTAAAAAAAAAAAAAGTTAAAAAAAAATTTTTTTTCTATTTCCCCCTGGATTTAATGCTAAAACATTATTACTAAAATAAGTTTAACTTCTCCTGTCATCTCAGAATTTTAGTTGAGGTCCCAAGGCTAAGGAAAATTGATGATAAATACCCATGTTCAAAAGAATAGTGCTTATATTGGTCAGAGTTCTCCAGAGAAACAGATATATATTATATATATGTATATATATATATAAATTTTAACCGTGTAAAATTGGGCAAACTTCCTCATTATTGATTTTCCAGGCACAGTGGGGAAGAGGAGTTCTATATAATGGTTTCTTTATTTAGCTGTGAAAATTTATTGAGCAGTGTTAAAAGTCACCGTTATTTCTGTTAAGAAGGTATCTAAAATGTTTTTGAAGCTATGGAATTATATGCCTTTAGCAAAAATAAACCCTTAGTTTCTTTTACTTAGTGTAGTTCACATTATTTTTTTTTAATGAATAAATGTAAATGCTTTTTGGAGCTAAACCACATAATGACCACCACACAAAATGCTATTGTTTCCTAACCAACTTGTTTTCCTGTGTGTGCAATTCACTGTTTAAACCTGGATTATATCATATGTAATTATAGCACTGGAGTTTTGCAGCTGAGAAACTAGGAAGGATTAGAATAAACATAGAAATTGATAAAATGAGGATTTCATGCATCAGAGAGCATTTTGAGGGGATGATAAAGCAATGTGTGTCAGGAAGTGTTTTAAGACCATGTGTACTATGGGTGTTGCATGTAGTTTTCTTCTCCTTGAGGCCATCCGAAGGGAGTTGGTGTCAATTGTTTTGACTGCCCTACAATCCTGCTTCTGATCCTGCTGCTTTTCTCCAGGGGGACCTCACTGGCATTGGCTGAGTAGAGACTGTCACAAACCGGATCCCACAGACCTGGGGAAGGAATGTGAGCCAACTTGAAAAAACATCTGATTCTTCTTTTGTAAATGTAGACGGAAACTAAACTGTGTTGTTTAAGGGCTTAGAATGTTAGATGGCCAACAGTGAAGGATGTGAGGCATTAAATCTGTTGCATGCTGCAGTGAACACAGGAGCAATCTATGAGACAAAAAGGTATCAGGACAGAGGGGAATTTACTTCTACTTCTAAGTATGAGACTGTGGACACAGAACATCATACTTAATCTCAATGACCATAGGTAAATTAGTTTACCTTTAAACATCACTAACTTTTGCTGCTTATCCTTAGCAGCAAAACATTACACAATTTGTTTGTTGGGTAAGTTCATTTATCTTTACTGCAGTTGGAAGAGGATAAAGGTCTTGTGGTATGGTGAATGCATTAGAAACATCTTTATATTTTATTAAGCACTTTTCTCATTTTTTTTTAGTTCAAACCAATCTATATTAGCTGGCATATTCCTTATTTTTTATTAAAGCTATATTTTTGACTATATTTGTCAAAATCTCCTGTTTTAAGAAACTCATATTTGTTCATGGAAATGAGACTTGACTCAGTTTTTTCCACTCCCAATACTTATTATAGAAATGAAAGTACTACTAAGAAGTGATTGAAAATAAAGAAAAAATACAGGCTTTTTTTTTTTTAACATAGAAAGTAAATGGCTAAACGTCTTTGGAAGCTGATTTTGATAAATGTGAAAGAGCACAGTTCAGCACATTAAAAACAAAAAGACATAGAAGCTGTAGGTGTAAACAACTTGTTTTATCATTATAATAATGAAATAAAGAAAAATTCCTTCAAATCTAGGAGGAGAAAAGGAGTTAAGCAAGATTTTGTTTTGGTTGCTTCTTTTTAAAAAGTATATGTAGAACCTGTAAACATTTGGGGATACTGGGGAACTTAATGGGGTGAGAAAGTCAATGAAGATATGAAATTAGGAGTAGATGCATATCTTAGTAAGGTTGCTGAAATGGGGAACTTATAGGAGGAATTATTCATTTTAATAGAAGAAAATAAAGACCTTCCTTTGAGATTAAAATTAAAAATTAGAGGATGCCAGAAGTGTAAAGGTTCTGTCATCTTAACGACGATAGATATTTTCAATTTGTTCACATATTGTCCAAAAGAATTAAAAACTGCCCTTTGGATAAGGGCCCTTATGGACTTCCCAGACCCCCTGACCAGGGAAGGGATTAATTTTTGGAGTCAGGTGAAACTTCCTCCAGGTAGAGCATATAACTCACAACTCAGCCTCAATGTCCAACATTTGTCAAGGTCACCTGGACACCATGCAGTCCTCTACAATACTATAGCATCTGTCGTGATGGGTCACCTTGGAGATATTTATCAGGTCCACATTTGAAAACTCACCCTGTGCTCCACCATTAGAGGAGCCCAGCTCTTCCCTCCCACAGTCCTCTCTAAGTTCCACTTGGAATCAGCCTTTAGGAGTTTTCCCCATGTGCCTCAGGTGTCCTTGTGCCTTCTGAACTCCATGGGAGAAATAATTCTTCAAAGCCCTTTTCACTTGGTGTTTATGGGGGATGTTTGAGAACCACACTCCAACATTTTTTTCCTGCCACAGAAGCCTCCCTTTCAGTCTTTAATCTCTTATTCCAGGCTTTGTTTTCTATAGACTGGAGTGGATGTCAGGCTAATGACTGCAAAACTGGGCTCACATAGTTTTAGCCTGACCAGCACCCACTCAGGCCTGGACCCTCTTGACTGCCAGGAGTGTCAAGCAACTAACAAAGTCCACTGATTATTTTGTTCTTGTTGACTAACAAGCAACCTTCTGAAGCACTTGCTTGGAAACTGAGGTTTCTGGTGACAACATAAGTAACAAATATTTTGCTTGATGTAGGCTTGTCCTTAAAGTACGTTACAGATCTGCATACTTGAGAAGATATTTCTAAAAAAAAGTCTGAGAGTCCATTTCAGAAACTAAGGCATCTTAGATGTGACTCAGAAATCTCATCTATCCTATCTTTTCTTTAAGACCCTTTTCAAGTTCAAAAGAAGAAAAATAGCTCTGCCTTACCACCAAAGGCAGTTTGACTCACTTTGCCAGGGGGAGATATATCAATAAACCAGGTCATATTTGACCATTTAAAATTCTTAAAAAGTCTGTATGATACCAGGAATTCAGATAGATGTATCAGAAATATATTAATGGGGAAAGGAGAGGCAAGATGGCAGAGGAATAGGAGACTTAAATTTCATCTGGTCCCAGGAATTCAGCTAGACAGGGATCAAATCATTCTGAACACCTATGAATTCAACAGGAGATTGAAGAAAAGAATAGCAGCAACTCTCTGAACAGAAAAGCAACCACTTTCTGGAAGGTAGGACATACAGAGAAGTGAATCCCAGGTGATATTCAGGAAGATAGATGGCGGGGAAGGGGGCCTCCATCAGCCACTACCGGCAATTGATAGAGCCGTGGAGCACAAAATCGGAACTTTTAGAAGACTGCTCCACTGAGGGACGTCGCTCCAGTGGCTAAGTGGGGGGGTGGAATCCTCGTGGGACAGTGTGGTCGCAGGACCCTTGGGGTCACAGAAAGACCAGGGGTGCCTGAGTGCAGCAGAGCTCCCAGGTATCAGAGCAGGGAAGCCGGCTGCAAAGATGGAGCCGAGGAGTGGGCTCTCAGCTTGGGGTTGCCATAAACTGTGATCCACGGCACAGTCAGGCCACTACTTCTCCAGCAGGGACCCAACAAGTGGCAGATCCGGGAGACTCCCCTTTGTCCCCAGGAGGAGTGGCGCGGGAGCGCTCTGCAGGAATCTGCTGGGTTTGGAGACTCCAGAGATAGAAACGCTTGGTCACAGGCCAGGTGAGCAAGGAGTGTGGACGGAGACTGGGGAGACAGGAGTGATTGACAGCTTTTCTCTGGGGGCTTACTGAGGAGTGGGGCCCCGAGTTCTCGGCTCCTCCAGCGTGGAGATTGGGAGGCTGCCATTTTCACTCTCGTTCTCCAAAGCTGTGAGGAAAGCTTGCAGGGAACAAAAGCTCCCAAGAGCAAACCCAAGCAGATTACTTAGTGAGGCAATTCCGCCTCCGGCAAAGACATTTGAGAACCACTGCAATGGTGGTTTCCCCCAGAAGATCAGCAAGAACTGTCAACCAAGACCAAGTTTGCCAATCATTGAGAATGGCAGAACTCCAGCACTAGGGGAATGCAGCACATAAAATTCAGGGCTTTTTTCCCCATGATTCTTTAGTCTTTCAAAGTTAATTTTTTAAATTTTCTTTCTTTTTCCTTTTTCTATTTTTTTTAATTTTTCTTTTTCCCTTTTTCAACCAACATCTTATCAATCCCTTTTTTAAAAATCTTTTTTATTTTTCATTTTTAGAGTCATATTCTATCCCTTCATTGTAGTTAACCTTATTTTTGGTATATATATAAGTTGTTCTCTCTTTAAAATTTTGGTTTAGTTTGGTCTGTTAGTTTCTTCTAATAGACCAAAAGATACCCTAAATCTCTAGTGTATGGCTTTGTTCTAGTCTCCTGCCTGATCACATTCTCTCCCCCTTTTTTTTTTTAATTTCGGTTCTTTTTTTTTTTCAACCAACTTCCTATCATATCAATTCCTTTTATAAAATCTTTAATAATTTTCATCTTTACAATCATATTCCATCCCTTCATCGTATTTACCCTTATTTTTGTACATATATAAGTTTTTCTTTCTTTAAATTTTGGGAGGCAGTTTCTTCTAACAGACCAAAATACGCCCAAAATCTAGTGTGTGGCACTGATATATTCATCAGCTGAGCATATTTGATCATATCCTTTTTTTCTTTTTCTATTTTTTTTCTTTTTTCTTTCTTTCCCTTTCTTTCCCCCCAGTTTTGGGTCTCTTCTGATTTGTTTAGTGTATATATTTTTCTGGGGTCGTTGTTACCCTGTTAGCATTTTGTTTTCTTATTCATCTATTCTCCTCTGGACAAAATGACAAGATGGAAAAACTCACCTCAAAAAAAAGAACAAGAGGCTGTAGTGACTGCCAGGGATCTAATCAATATGGACATTAGTAAGATGTTGGAACTAGAGTTCAGAATGACGATTATAAAGATACTAGCTGGGCTTGGAAAAAGCATGGAAAATACTAGAGAATCCCTTTCTGGAGAAATAAAAGTCTAAAATCTAACCAAGTTGAAATCAAAAAGGCCATTAATGAGGTGCAATCAAAAATGGAGGCTCTAACTGCTAGGATAAATGAGGCAGAAGAGAGAATCAGTGAAATAGAAGACCAAATGATGGAGAATAAAGAAGCTGAGAAAAAGAGAGATAAGCAACTACCAGATCACGAGGGCAGAATTCGAGAGATAAGTGATACCATAAGATGAAATAATATTAGAATAATTGGGATCCCAGAGGAAGAAGAAAGAGAGACATGGGCAGAGGGTATATTGGAGAAAATTATACAGGAGAACTTCCCTAATTTGTGGAAGGAAACAGGCATCAAAATCCAGGAGGCACAGAGAACCCCCCTCAAAATCAACAAAAATAGGTCAACACCCCAACATCTAATAGTAAAACTTACGAGTCTCAGAGACAAAGAGAAAATCCTGAAAGCCGCTCGGGAGAAGAGATATGTAACCTACAATAGTAGTAATATTAGATTGGCAACAGACCTATCCACAGAGACCTGGCAGGCCAGAAAAGACTGGCATGATATATTCAGAGCACTAAATGATATAAATATGCAGCCAAGAATACTATATCCAGCTAGGCTGTCATTGAAAATAGGAGAGATAAAAAGCTTCCAGGACAAACAAAAACTAAAGGAATTTGCAAACATGAAACCAACCCTACAAGAAATATTGAAAGGGGTCTTCTAAGCAAAGAGAGAGCCTAAAAGTAACATAGACCAGAAAGGAACATAGACAATATACAGTAACAGTCACCTGACAAGCAATACAATGGCACTAAATTCATATCTTTTGATAGTTTTCCTGAATGTAAATGGGCTAAATGCCCCAATCAAAAGACACAGGCTATCAGATTGGATAAAAAAACAAGACCCATCGATATGCTATCTGCCAGAGACTCATTTTAGACCCAAAGACACCCCCAGATTGAAAGTGAGGGGGTGGAAAACCATTTATCATGCTAATGGACACCAAAAGAAAGCTGGGGTGGCAATTCTTATATCAGACAAATTAGATTTTAAACCAAAGACTATAATAAGGGATGAAGAAGGACACTATATCCTACTTAAAGGGTCTATCCAACAAGATCTAACAATTGTAAATATCTATGCCCCTAACATGCGAGCAGCCAAGTATATAAGCCAATTAATAACAAAATCAAAGAAACACATTGATAACAATACAATAATAGTAGGGGAATTTAACACCCCTCTCACTGAAATGGACAGATCATCTAAGCAAAAGATCAACAAGGAAATAAAGACTTTAAATGACACACTGGACCAAATGGACTTCACAGATATATTCAGAACATTCCATTCCAAAGCAACAGAATACACATTCTTCTCTAGTGCCCATGGAACATTCTCCAGAATGGATCACATCCTGGGTAAAAAATCAGGTCTCAACCAGTACCAAAAGATTGAAATCATTCCCTGTATATTTTCAGACCACAATGCTTTGAAACTAGAACTCAATCACAAGAGGAAAGTTGGAAAGAACTCAAATACATGGAGGCTAAAGAACATCCTACTAAAGAATGAACGGGTCAACCAGGAAATTAAAGAAGAATTCAAAACATTCATGGAAACAAATGAAAATGAAAACACAACTGTTCCAAATCCTTGGGATGCAGTAAAGACAGTCCTAAGAGGAATGTGTATAGCAAAGCAATCCTTTCTCAAGAAATAAGAAAGGTCTCAAATACAGCCTAACCCTATACCTAAAGGAACTGGAGAAAGAACAGCTAATAAAGCCTAAACCCAGCAGAAGAGAAATAATAAAGATCAGAGCAGAAATCAATGAAATAGAAACCAGAAAAACAGTAGAACAGATCAACGAAACTAGAAGCTGGTTCTTTGAAAGAATTAATAAGATTGATAAACCCCTGGCCAGACTTACCAAAAAGAAAAGAGAAAGGAGGGCGCCTGGGTGGCTCAGTTGGTTAAGCAACTGCCTTCGGCTCAGGTCATGATCCTGGAGTCCCAGGATCGAGTCCCTCATCGGGCTCCCTGCTCGGCAGGGAGTCTGCTTCTCCCTCTGACCCTCCTCCCTCTCATGCTCTCTGTCTCTCATTCTCTCTCTTTCAAATAAATAAATAAAATATTTAAAAAAAAAAAAAAAGAAAAGAAAAGAGAAAGGACCTAAATAAATAAAATCATGAATGAAAGAGGAGAGATCATAACCAACACCAAAGAAATACAAACAATTATAAGAACATTATGAGCAACTATATGCCAGAAAATTAGATAATCTGGAAGAAACGGACGCATCCCTAGAGATGTATCAACTACCAAAACTGAACGAGGAAGAAATAGAAAACCTGAACAGACCTATAATCACTGAGGACATTGAAGCAGTAATCAAAAATCTCCCAACAAACAAGAGCCCAGGGCCAGATGGCTTCCCAGGGGAATTCTACCAAACATTTCAAGAAGAATTAATACCTATTCTTCTAAAACTGTTCCAAAAAATAGAAATGGAAGGAAAACTTCAAAAGTCATTTTATGAGGCCAGCATTACCTTGATCCCAAAACCAGACAAAGACCCCATCAGAAAAGGAGAATTACAGGCCAATATCCTTGATGAACATGGATGCAAAAATTCTCACCAAAATACTAGCCAATAGGATCCAACAGTACATTTAAAGGATTATTCACCACGACCAAGTGGGATTTATTCCTGGACTGCAAGTTTAGTTCAACATCTGCAAATCAATCAATGTGATACAATACATTAATAAAAGAAAGAACAAGAACTATATGATTCTCTCAATAGATGCAGAAAAAGCATTTGACAAAGTACAGCATCCTTTCTTGATTAAAACTCTTCACAGTGTACATACCTCAGTATCATAATACCATTTATGAAAAGCCCACAGTGAGTATCATTCTCAATGGGGCAAAACTGAGAGCTTTTTCCCTAAGGTCAAGAACAGACAGGAATATCCACTCTCACCACTTTTGTTCAACATAGTAATGGAAGTCATAGCATCAGCAATCAGACAACAAAAGAAATAAAGGCGTTCAAACAAGCAAAGAAGAAGTCGAACTCTCACTCTCTGCAGATGACATGATACTTTACGTGGAAAACTCAAAAGATTCCACCCCCAGAACTTATACAGAACTTATAGAACTTATACAGAAATTTAGCAATGTGGCAGGATACAAAATCAATGCACAGAAATCAGTTGCATTTCTAGAGACTAACAATGAGAAAGAAGAAATATAAATTAAGGGATCAAACTCACTTACAATAGCACAAAAAAGCATAAGATACTTATGAATAATCCTAACCAAAGAGGCAAAGTATCTGTACTCTGAAATCTATAGAACACTCATGAATGAAATTGAGGAAGACACAAAGAAATGGAAAAACATTACATGCTCATGGATTGGAAGAATAAATATTGTTAAAATGTCTATGCTACCCAGAGCAATCTATTCAATTCAATGCAGTCCCTGTCAAAATATCATCAACATTTTTCACAGAACTGGAACAAATAATCTTAAAATTTGTAAGGAACAGAAAAGACCCTGAATAACTAAAGGAATGTTGAAAAAGAAATCCAAAACTAGTGGCATCACAATTTTGGACTTAACCATCCATAAAGCATGGTACTGGCATAAGAACAGACACATAGATCAATGAACAGAACAGAAAACCCAGAAATGTACCCTCAACTCTATGGTCAACTAAATTTTGACAAAGCAGGAATGAATAACCAATGGAAAAAAGACAGTCTCTTCAACAAATGGTGTTGGGAAAATTGGACAGCCACATGCAGAAGAATGAAACTGGGCCATCTCTTTACACCATACACAAAAATAAACTCAAAATGGATGAAAGACCTAAATGTGAGACAGGAATCCATCAAAATCCTAGAGGAGAACACAGGCAGCAATGTCTTTGTCCTTCGCCCCTGCAACTTCTTGCTAGACATGTCTCCAAAAGCAAGAGAAACAAAAGCAAAAAAATGAACTACTGGGGCTTCATCAAGGTAAGATTTACCTAGAAGATTCTACAGAGCAAAGGAAACAGTTGACAAAACCAAAAGACAAGGTACAGAATGGGAGAAGATATTTGCAAATGTCTTAGCAGATAAAGGGCTAGTATCCAAAATCTATAAAGAACTTATCAAACTCAACACCTAAAGAACAAATAATCCAATCAAGAAATGGGCAGAAAACATGAACAGACATTTCAATGAAGACGACTTACAAATGGCCAACAGACACATGAAAAAATGCTCCACATCACTTGGCATCAGGGAAATACAAATCAAAACCACAATGAGAGACCACCTCACACCAGTCAGAATGGCTAAAAATAAATCAGGAAACAACAAATGTTGGGGAGGATGCAGAGAAAGGGGAACCCTCTTACAGCGCTGGTGGAAATGCACACTTGTACAGCCACTCTGGAAAACAGTACGGAGGTGCCTCAAAAAAGTTCAAAATAGAGGTACCCTATTGTCCAGCAATAGCACTACTGGGTATTTACCCCAAAAATACAAATGTATTGATTCAATGGGGGCACCTGCACCACAGTGTTTATAGCAGTAATGTCTACAATAGCCAAACTATGGAAAGAGCCTGGATATCCATTGACAGATGAATGGACAAAGAAGAAGTGGTATATATATTCAATGGAATATTACTCAGCCATCAAAAATGAAATCTTGCCATTTGCAATGACTTGGATGGAACTAGAAGGTATTATGCTAAGCAAAATAAGTCAATCAGAGATTGACAATTATCATATGATTTCAATCATAAGTGGAATTTAAGAAACAAAACAGAGGAGTGTGGGGGAATGGAAGGAAAAATAAAATAAGACAAAATCAGAGAAGGAGACAAACTGTAGGAGACTCTTAATCATAGGAAACAAACAGGATTGCTAGAGAGGAGAGGGTGGGGGGATGAGGTAACTGGATGATGGACATTAGGAGGGCACATGATAATGTAATGACCCCTGGATATTATATAAGACTGATCAATCACTGAACTCTCCCTCTGAAACTATTAATACAATGTATATTAATTAATTGAATTTAAATAAATATTAAAAGTTTTTAAAAATAAAATAAAAATAAAAAGTACTGGCATAGTCTAATGGACAATCAATACTTTTAGTTTCAAAAGTGATTTTCACCAAAGGGTTGACTACATTTCAAACTCATTTAAAAATAATTTTATAAGAAACTTTACTTAACAGGTTTAATCATTTCTGAGTACCCAAATAGCTTAAGCCAAACTACAAGGATTTTCCAAAAATTTAATTTGGTTTTATAATTTTAATTCATGTTTGTTTTTTTGTAATCATTTTAGTCTTTAAAAAATGAAATTGAAAAACATAGCTTTCTATCTATGTTATCAACAAATGCAAATAGATTACATCTAAAATCATGTTTCTTATCTATATTACTTAATGGATGCAAAGCATCCTAAACTTTGAGGGGTGGTTATATTTGCCTTTTGATTGTACATTATTGTACATTATTGTAATTTAGATAAGGTGTTTTTCTAATCATGTGGTTATATATACGTATTTTGTACTTCCAAATCACTTGCTCCCAATTCACTTTTGAAATATGTGACGTTCCTTCATACTGAAAATAACCAGACTCTCTGAAGGACAGTAATAAAATAAAAATCTCTCAATGAGAATAATGGTATAGCTTTTAGTCTTTGCAAACACTAAAAGCCTCATTAAAAGCATATAAGCCATATGTAAGCTTCATTCTTAATTATTTTGCTCATTATTTTAATCTTTACTGCACTGTCATTAATTAGAAATTTCAGAATTTGGCAGCTGCAACATATGTACCATTAAGACTTTTAACAGCACATTCAATTATGTTTCTTACTCAAATTATCTGGAAGGTCAGATATTATTATCCACTTCCTAAAAGAGAAATACATACTGTTTGTTTGTGCCTAGAGCCAATAAGTACTCTTTAGCATTTCCAAAATCCAATATACTCCAACATAACCTTAGAAATTTGCAATTCAATGGAACTGAATTTGGGATATGCTTTTATTGAGTACCAAAGAAACCATAACTCATCAAGACGGTGTTTACTAAAACAAGTTTGTTAATTCTCTGTGCTCATGATACTATATATATTTGCAGGTTATTTTTTTATCATTCCTTAATTGTTTGAATGGTAATTTGTTGAGTCACTTATAATATTAAAAAAGTTAATATAGAAATTATTGAATATGCTCACAAATTAATTGTGATTCATTGCACATGAATTAAATGCAATCATTTTCTCTAAAGAGATACTTCAAATGGCAGGAGGTAAGGAAAGGCATTCTACTTTCATAGAGTTGTTTTTCCAAATTATAATTTGGTTAAAATTCTTTTACTTTCATATAATATCTAGTTTTACATAATTGATGGGATGACAATGGTGTTTGTTGTTTTTGTTTGGTGATACACTAAAACTAAGTTATCATGGTACAGAATGTATTCTTTATGGAATTTAGAAGCTAATTAGTCAAGAAGAGAGAGCTGGTATCTACATAAATCAAGTAATAAATCTGCACAAATTTTTTGTCTTCAAATATATATAATCAAGGAAAAACAAACATATTTCGATCTGTAAGTACCAAAGTCAGTATTTCCAAGATTACTTAGAGCAAAGGTTTGTAAACTGTTCCTTTAAGAAGCTAGATAGTTAATATTTTAGGCTCTGTAAGTCATGTGGTCTCTGTCAACACTTTTCAATTCTGTCCTAGTGAGACAGCCGTCTGCAGCCAGAAAGTAGTCATACACAATGTGTGAACAAATGGGCATGGCTGAGTTTCAATAAAACTTTATTTACAAGAAAAGTGGCTCATCTTTAAACCTCCTAATCCTGACTTGTCTTTGTCTTCTCTAATGCTGGATCCTCTTCCTCCATTTTCCTCTCAATCTCCTCTTATTCTCTCCTTACTCTTTACTTTCTCTTTGGGCAACTTCATTTATTCTTATATCTTTACCTCCCACCAGAGTGATCTTTCTTCAATAATTATCTGGACTTCAGAAATAAATTCTTAACTCCACTACTAGTGGTAGTACCACTACTCCTATTTCTATTGCTATTATTATTACACCTGTCACTTCCACCATTCATTCCCTCCTGTATTTATGAGAGTGTATAACACCTACTAAGCTATCTTTAATGCTCACATCTCAGGGAGGTAGGACCCAATCATGCACCTACTTTACAAATGACGTCTTTTACTTAAGAGAGTTTAAATGACTTAGACAAATGTATATAGCTAAAAAGTAGTATTGCCAATGCTTTAAGTCAGCTAATTCTAGGGATCACATTTATAAGTAACTAATAAGTGGTTTAAATATTTCATTTATCCTTCATCTCCATTTGTAAAAATATTCTAAGGAGAAGTCCATCGCAGTTGGTGAAATTCATAATAACTGAAAAAGGAATAACAATGTTTTCTAATTTGGTTTTTAGTACCAGGTGATTTATTGCAATCTCTGGGAAGATTATAGATTATCCTAAATTATGAATTACCCTAAAATGTGTGTGTATACATGTGTGAAAAGAGAGCAGAAAATTTTGATAATGTTAGAATATTTAATGAAGAACTCTGGATTGTTTGGAAGAAAAGAACAGAAACTCTTTGGGCCAATACACAAGAAAGAAAAATGTCATGGACATATGTTGGAAAACTTGGTAAAATTGAATGAAATGGACTTTCAAATAAATTTCAATCATCAAGATAAATATGAGAGAAAAAATAGTGAATCTACAGAAAAAATAAGCCTACCAAAATAATGAATCTAATGAATTTACTGACAACAAGAAAGTAGATCCTTTGAGGTTGTTTTTTTGTTTTCGTTTTTTTTTTTTTTAATGACAATGGAGATAGATTTTTACTCCATTCTCAATCCTGTATTTGTCTTTGCTTTTGTTCAAAAAGGATATTTTTGAAAGAATGAAGGTAAAACTAACAGGCATTCGTCAAAGAAATTATACATAATACTCTTGGTCTCATTTGGCAACATTAACTGACTTCCTGGGCAACAAGGTCACAGATGTGGAATCAACAGGGCCGTTAATGAGATTGACATACTGTTGGTATGAAGATGAAGAGAGAGGGGGAATGCCAAACTATGCAGCTCTATTGACACACATATTTATTGAATATTCTCTTCAAAATAAAGGGCAGAATAATACCTGAACCAGAGTATCAAGCAGTGTTTGTCTCTGTTCTTTGCTTCCATTCTCTCAACTAAGGAAGAGTTCAGCCTGTGTGCTCCGCAGCTGTGACTCCAATCTCCAGTCTGAAACTTCCAACTGGTCAGTGAAGATCCTACCAAGGTGTTCCGCCATCACATCCAAAAGTGCATGCCCAAAGCGCAACTCAGTCGTAGTGCCCAATTAGCATTTTTTGTTTATTCCCTTTATGTTCTTATCATCATTATTCTCCTGGTCATCCAAAAACCTGGCTGGCCTGATGTGGACTGAGTTATAGGAAGGAGCTGGGCGGATGCACCCTTCTATTGCGAGCTACTCTGAGCTGTGGTTACAGCCTCTCCCGATCAACAGGCTGTATCTTCAGGAGCTCATCCTAGAGAAGTGGCCGGCTTTCATCTTTGTTTCACTTCCCTTTTCATTACATTTACAGTCCTGGACTTGCACCTTCCAAAAACAGTACCAACACTTTAATCCTGTCCTTAGGCTCTAGATTTTTGAGGACCTGACCTAAGAGTGTAGGTTTTTGATCTAAGGCTCCCAGTCAAGTCTATATGCCAGTAGCCAAAATCAAAGTTCTGTCCTGAAATTAGTTCCAATGACTGCTTAATTTCTTTCTTTCCTCATTCAAGTTAGGTATTTTCTTTCAATTTAATGATGGATAGCTTGTGGTATCTGAATATGTTTGTTCTAGGGAGGTAGGTAAATGCTTCATTTCCTGCTGCTTAGATTCCAAAAGCATGAAGCTTTTTAAACCATGCAAGAACTCAATTTTTAATTTTCCTTTTTTTCTTCCAGTTCTGTTTTGGAATTTGGCTAATTCTTATATGAGATCATCTTGGATTCCTCTAATCATTTCCTCTGATGGATACATAATCCATTGCATTTTATATGTGCATTTAAATAGACCATTAAAAACAACATGTACTTGGTAGAAAGATCTATGTTTAAATTCTAACTTTCTACCGAGATGTGTGACTCAGACAAGTTAATACACTTGTCAAAGGCTCATTTTTTTATATTTTAACATTGGTTATAAGTTATACATCTTACATGATTGATGTAAGAATTGAATTAACAATTCCTATAAGTATCCAGTAAATGAGAGGCATTTAGCAAACTTAGAATAAATAGTGGTTTTTGTTGTGACATCTCAAGAAATATAACAGGTCAAATAGTTTTCAATAAGTAAGTCCTGAAGTAAGTATTGTTAGAAGTATGATATATGTAATTAATAAATCTAATTATCAATATGTATTTTAAGTCTCTATCATTTATTCAATCTTTATTCAAATAGTTATTTTTTTCCAATGGAGAAAAAATGCTTGTATAAAATAAAAACAAGGCATGTATTAAAGAAAAAGAATAAAAGTATTTGAGATAATAAGACAGTAAGGTATCTTAGGAAGGAGGAAGGAATACAATCTACTAAACTAGTTTGGTTAGGAGTTGATAAAAAGACATGATATAGAAGAATGAGGAGTGTATTATTTATAATTTAATAAAAGAGACACCTATGTGGCATAAAAACAGAAAAAATGTAGCCAATTCTTGCAACAGACTTTGCTTAAGAAATGTTTATATTCTTTGTTCAAAGTCCTAAAATTTACTATACTGACAGCACTGAAATAGTTAAATTGGGCAGAGATTTAATTTTGAAGACACTATTAACTCTTATTCTAGGAGGTTTTTTTGGGGGGTTATGGATTATATTAGTTGCTGAATTTTTTCTTATGTCATTTCTGCCCTGGCAGGGGCTGATATTTTTCTCTCTCCTCCTGGATGGTCTTTGCTTTTTCCTCTCCACCTTCAATTTCATTACAGAGCTTTGCACCCTGGCATGTTTTATGTTTATTTGGCTGCAAATATAAAACATGTCATATGAATGCCAGAGATGAAACAATTTTCTTTTGCTAGTTACCACGAAGTCTCATCCATTGTCATTATAATTTCTTTAATAAAAAGTGGGAAGAAAAGGAAAAGATGTTTTTAATACATATCAGCTGATACTCCTCCAATTCTACCTTTTATGGTAAAAGTTTAAGAAACATTAATTAGGTATTATACTATCTAAAGATCAGGTAATTTCTGTCCTGGACAACCATAATTTTTTTCTGATCTCAATTCTGTTCACATATTCAGTTGAAATGCACAGGTGGGGTCTTAAGCCCATTGCACCTCATATGGATATCAAATATAACAAGTATATTATTTTGCAATCATTTTTCTCCACACCTGTCACCTGCAATAGACTATAGTCTCTATGATAATAAACAATACCTTTTATCTTTACTCACCTTCACCTAATGTATTATCCATTTCCTTAGCAGGCATTTCAGAAATAGTTGTTGACTGACTAAATTAACTGACTTAATTAAAAATATATAGCATTGTGGCTTTAAAGTATAAAACATTATTCTGCATTTTACTAGATAAGGCCATTGAAGATGGGCTTTTCCTGTAAGAGTAGCTTAGGTTGCCTGTATTTTGAATACTATGTAAAAATAAGAAAAGCATATTAAATGCTATTTTTCTTGAAATTTTTGAGTGTTTTTTTATGTATACAAGTTATTTTTTATTAAAAATCTTACAATAAAGGCCTAAGACTTTTTAAAAAAGATTTATTTATTTGAGAGAGAGAGAGAAAGCCCAAGAGAGTGTGAGCACAAGTGGGGGGAGGGTCAAAGGGAGAAGGAGAAGCAGGCTCCTCACTGAGCAGGGAGCCCAACTCTGGCTTAGCTGGCTCCCAGAATCCTGGGATCATGACCTGAACCAAAGGCAGACACTTAACGGACTGAGCCACCCAAGCGCCCCAAGGCCTAAGACTTTTTTTTTATTATGTTATGTTAATCACCATACATTACATCATTAGTTTTTGATGTAGTGTTCCATGATTCATTGTTTGATCCCCAGTGCTCCATGCAGAACGTGCCTTCTTTAATACCCATCACCAGGCTAACCCATCCCCCCACCCCCCTCCCCTCTAGAACCCTCAGTTTGTTTTTCAGAGTCCATAGTCTCTCATGGTTCATCTCCCCCTCCGATTTCCCCCCTTCATTTATAATATAGATATAGTGGTTTCAAAATGAACACCTTATTTCATATTATAGCTGCCATGCTTACTTATTTTTAAATAGATGCTCATACATTAAAATTGGACTATTTATTTTTAAACTAACACACCAAAAATATTTTGGTGTGCTCATTTATTTTATTCCTCTGCATCAGTATGGAATCTATCAGACTCTGGTCACATTTACTTGGGAGGTGTACAATGGTATGGGATCAAATCATCTAAGTATTTTTGCCTTAGCTGGACCAGATGTCTCTCCACACCTGTGGATGGTGTGAGTACATTGTGCTGCAACACTTCACTGACCTGACAGAAAAAGACACTCCCCAGGGAGCAGATCGTTTGCTTTATTCATGAGGAAGATCAAATTCATTAAGTGTGGCTTATTAGAATACTGTAGAAAAATGCCCTACCCATCTATGGATATTAACATTATTAATATCTGGAGTAAAATAAAATGCATTTTTTTCCAAATAGACTATTTCAAAAACATCAGTCATTTAGAATCAGATTTAGGTATTCAGTGGTGAGTTCAGTGAGGGTCAAATCAGTCGCTGAAAAAAAATTACTGAATTTTAGAGATGATGAATACTCTGTAAACTGCAAAGAAGACAGCTACTCTGGATAGAGAGCTCTGCAGTTTAGTTCTCTAGCTGAGCCCAAATCAAAACCTAACCAAGCCAAACCAACTCCAGCCTAACCTACCTAACCTAATAGAACCTAACCTAACCCAAACAACAAATAGGTAACTAAGAATTCCAACACGTTGCAGCAATGGCAAGCTGTAGCAAACAAACTGAACATATCAGGGATTTTAAGTGTCATCCAGAAAAATTTTGAGGACCCAAAGGGTTTTTAAGTATTTGACTTCAGCAAATAATAATTCTCAATTGACATTAAGAGAAGACACAGAAAATGTGATTCTCCAGAAAGTACCAGTGAGTGTTTAGTTTTGTTTTTTGACTATCACTGTTCTCTATATAGAATAATTTCAAATAAAAATTAGTCTTAAACTTGTATATTTCATATAGTGAATACTAACATATTTTTTCAATATAATAAAGTGAATATTCTGATTCACTGGTAGCACAATGCAGGTGGAGATTATTCTTTTGAAAATGACAGAAGAGAATTTTCGCTACTTTAAATTGTTGAATTGTCATCAAACCAAACATATTAAAGGATTCTGTCAAAATATAGTCCTCACCTGAAGGAAAAAGTTTCAAAAAGTGTTGCAATAAGCTGTAGACAATCTTGGCTTCTTCAAAAACACTGACACATAAAACAAGGTGGAGACAAAGTAAACAAGTAATTGGTTTGTGAAAGTCTATGTTTAAAACATTCCCAGACAACAAAATTTAGATTTACAACCTTAAGGAATGAATATAGGCTGTGTCTAATAATTTATCACATAATTCTTCTTCATTGGAAATGCTTTTCAGAATACCTGAGATTAATGTCAAGAAAAGATGTATACGTATTTGAGTGGATAAATGGATGGAGATGGATAGATAGAATAGGCATGTGAATAGTTTCTGTTTGAAACAGACAGCATATATCTGAAAAAAAACTTTTTAAAAATTAGAATGTCAGAACAAAGTGGGTTTTCTCTAAGTTTTAAGGTAGTAAGATAAAAGTGCAGAGTCTAGGGTAATATGGGATGGGTATTCATACCTGACTTTGTCCATGCCCTCTTTGCCCTAAATATCTTTGAGAAACAACACAAGTGTATATTTCATTAGTGATTATCCTAAGCCTCCCATATAAGTATAAAAAGCCATCTTGAGATAATTAATAGTAATTTGCTTATTTAACTCGATATCTGTTTAATTTCTTTACACATACATACATTGAAGCAGACTTTTACATTAACACACATATGATCAGATGAATTCTTTTTAGTGTGTTTTAAATTTTGTCCTTTTTATGCCAATATTCTTTCCTCTTGGTCTCCTCTCCCTCCCAATGCCATTTCTTTTCTGCCTCTTGCTGGTCTGTATAATAACTTTCTGTATATCCTTCAACATGTTTTTGTAAGTGTATAATTATTTATGATCAGGGACTTTTTTCTAGTTAATGAAGACTTTTTTAAAAAAATGGCATCATACTAAACATATTTCCCCCATTTTGTTTTTGTTCTTCATCCTTAGAGTAAAAAACTTAATGGCAATCATTCCGACTCATTTATTCTAACTCGTTCTTTTGAATGCTTGCATGATACATCTTAATGCAGATGTATCAGTGTATCCTAATCAAATCTCCAATTTATTAAAATTCATTTTGTTTGAAGTCTGTGCTATATAAAACATTCTTTTCCATATGTTCTTCACATTCCTGCCTTTATATCTACAAGGTTGATTGTCAGAGTTAACTGAGGCATTTATTTTTATATTTTGTGAGTGTGAAATTTATTTGCAAAACAGCTTTAGCTTTTGGGCAGGTGGACCAGGCAGGGAAGTAGCCATTCTCCCCTCATCCAGTTGTCACTTCTCATAGAGTTCTACCATGTCCAGTGTAGTTTGTGAAATTGCCATGGGTCTTAATTCCATTCTAACTACCCAGCATGTAAAAACAGAACATGTAGAACTTTTGTGAGAGTTTTCCATGGTGCAGGCCTGGAAGAGGTACACATCATTTCAGGATTTACTAGCTAAACTTTTCACCAGTTGACCACATCTACCTTCAGGTAAACTGAGAAATGTAGAGTAGTTATTGTATATGCAGAAAGAATCCCATGAGTATTTTTTCTCCTCAATATGGACTGGAACTTTATGAATCCGTTTGATTTTCAGACTTCAACTTTTCTATTACATCATTTTAGTCAAGTAAAGAGAATTTTTTTTCTTAATGTCTAATTATTGTATCTTCTCTTTTATTTTTTATCTCTTTTAATTTTTGTTCTCTGAGTTATTTCTTCTTCATTATAGATCTCAGTAATGACCCATTTTCTTTAATTTAGTTACTTTTTTTTTCCTTTTAGTTGTATGGCAGACAGACCATAAGGTGATATCCCATAATCTCTGCTATCTGGTGTTCACACCTTGTATAATCCCTTCGCTTGAATGTGGGCAGGACCCAAGACTTATTTCTGACCAATAGAATATGGCAGTGGTGATGGGATGTCACTCTTCCTGGCCCTGAACAAAGAACATGCCCTCTTGGAGAGGTCCCATGACAGAAACCTGAAAGTAACCTCCAGTCAACAGATAGCATGCAGTTGGGATCCTCAGTCCTACACATGTGAAGAAATGAACTTTGGAAGCAACCTGAGTTTGGAAATGGTTGAGTCTCCAGAGAAGAGTGCAGACCAGCCAATACTTTCACTGCATCCTTGTGAGACCCTGAGCAGAAGACCCAGTTAAACCATACCTGTAATCCTGAGCCCTGGAAACTGAAGAAAATGAATGGGGTTGTTTTAAACTGTCATGTTTCTATTGTTCCACAACAAGAGAAAACTATCCATGTAGATTGAAAAGCAAGCTTCTTTTGTTTGTTTCAGGGGTCTTTCTTTCTTTCTTTCTTTCTTTCTTTCTTTCTTTCTTTCTTTCTTTCTTCTTTCTTTCTTTCCTTTTTTTTCTTTTCTCTTTTTCTTTTTGGTGCTGTACTTAAAAGTTAAGTAATTTATTTTAATTCATTTTACTCCTTTTTTAAACTAAGGATTTTATCTGAGTCCTATTTCTCTAATCCTTCATTCTGATTGATTGACGATAGTTCTTGCTGATTTTCAGATGGCCACTGTGCTCCTATACTGCTAGCATGTGGGTGCTAGACAAGGTGGCTGCAATACTCTAATAGCAGGAATCCAGTCGTATACAACAAGGTGAGGTTCTCATTCCTGCCCCTTACCTGAGGTCTGATGGCATGTTGTACCCTTGGGTTGAGGTACTTGGAGAAAATCTCTTTGCTCTACTATCTCCCTGTGAATCACAGATTCAAAGAGAGGCAACACTTCACTACATTTGACTCATTCTTGCCTTTGGGGACCTGGAGGACTCAGAATAATCAATATTTACCTCCTTTTATGGAGACCTCAGATGTTAGAAAACAAAAGATCTCTTCAGAATTAACTTCTTTTCAAGTCTCATTGTTGGGATCCCATCCCAATAATGGATGGACTCATGCATGGGTCCTTTACTGTATTCCTTATAGAACTCAACACATCAAACACTTTCACCCTCAGATTCTAGTAGTCACTTGAAGGGGCAAACCACATGCATAGAACATAGGAAACAAGGAGATAGAACATAGAACATAGAACAGGGAAACAAGGGTTACTCAAGTGGCCATGTTTCCAGAATCTTCCTGTAATTGTAATTCTCAGTATTTCATAGTTATAAATTTTCTTTATTTCCTACATAATATACATATTATTATAAAACAAAATTAGTTAAACAAATAAGCTTAGATAAGAAATTAAAAGGTAACTTTTCTCCAATATTAAGGTTATTACTGCTAATATATTTATATAGGTATTCCAATTTTCCATGTTATTTCACATTTCTTATAAATTCAGGGTCATTCAATATAGACTTTTTTTCACTTAACAATATACAGTGTATGTTATCACATATTAATAAAGTTGTTCCTAAATATATTATTTAATTTACTCTATGTGTGATACTTAATTAAACAAATTTCACATTATTTATGTCATCTCAATGTTTTATATTATTAATATTATTACAAGTAATAGCTTTATAAATCCATCACTATTACCTTTTGTTTTACTTAGAAAAATTGCTAAAGATGGAATTGTTGGAGCAAAGTTATGTGCACAATTTAAAGATAAACAAAAAAGTCTTTTATGGTTGGGTTGGAAAAGATGGAGGAAAAGAAGAGGAGCTGAGATTGGAGAGGTAAGCAGAAGCCAGATTGTGATGGAACTATTGGGTTACAGTAAAAAGCTGGATTTTATTCTTAGGGTTTTATTGAATACCAGTAGAGGATGTGAGCAAGAATCTCTTCTGCACTTTTGAAAGAACCGTCTGGCTGCTGCATGGAAGAGTACCTGTGGAGGGGCAAGAATGTCAGCAAGGAGACCTGTCTGGAAGGTATTGCAGCTAAGAAGTGATGGGGTAAAGCACCCACTTTCCAGGTATATTTCACAAGCATAATTCTCTGATTGATTGAACATAGGCATGTGGGGAAATAAAGAATGAAGGATGATGTATATACTGAGGCCTAATCACTCAAAAGGTAATATACGGAGCTAGAAAAGACTAAAAGGGGCAGCATTTGGTGGGAAGGTCATGATTCAAGCATTTTGTTTCACTTTTGTAAATTTTGATGTGACTTTGGATACATACATGGCAAATTGAACACAACTCAAGAGGAGAGGCCAGGACTAGAGGTGTACATTTTGTAATCATATTTACAGCCAAAATATAACATGGAGTCACAAAGGGAGGGAGTATAGGTTGGAAAAGAAAGAAGAACAAAGACTGAAGTTTAGACAACATCTACACAACATGTAGATGCGGGAAAGAAGGAGACAGCAAATGAGATTGAGAAAGAATGTCCAGTGGAGTGGAGGAAAAACAGATGAGAGCTTCTCTCAGACCAGATGAAAAACATTGCTTCTATTGAAGAATTGACAGTTGAAAGGTGATTCAGGTGTATCGATCAGCTCTTGAAAGCCTTGATGATAATAGTTTTAGCACAGTGGTGGTGGAATAACTCTCATTAGAGTGTTTTATAGGAGATGAGACAGGGGAGACAGTGACATAGACATCTCTTTAAAAGAATTTTGTTATAAAAAAGAATACAGAATAAGGTAGTCAAAGGAAGAGTTTGAGGGGTCAGGGTATGCTTTAAATAAACAAAAGCAATTTTATTGGTTCCATCCTGCTGGGATGATTTGGAAAGGGGATTATTGATGATATAAGAAGGAGAAGAAATCATTTCTGGAGCTACACTCTAAGAAGATAAGAGAAAATCTAGAACCCACTTATAAGTAGAACTGTTATTCTGAAATTGGAGGAGAGGTAGCTCTTCCAAATTAGCAAGGTTTGTACTTGGATGGTAGAAAGATGTGGTAATTATCTTCTGTTTCCTCAGAGAAATGAAAACAAAGGTCACCAACTGAGAGTGAATAATAGAGAAGGGGTGCTAGAGGTTGGTGAAGACAAAAAAGAGATGAAATAATTCAGTCAGCACAGTGAGCAGCAAAGCTAGTAGATAAGCTTCCGAAGACTGAGGGGTAGAGGGTCGGAGGCTGATGACCCACCTGAGATAGGAAGTCCTGAATTAAAAGTTACATCACAAAGCACAGTCGCATATTTTTCCCAATCTTATTAATTTTTATGTTATTTGTAATTTGCTTTTAATTCTGGATAATCTTTACAGGTAAATTTTCTTTTGGTGCAAAAAGGTGTGTAAATTAACTAGTTAGTGAACTATCTATAGTTTAGTACATGCTGTGAAATGTTATTTTCTGTAGTTTCTTTTATCTATTTACATAGATAGACCTATCTTCTGTCATGCCCACTCTACCATCAGACTCATTCAGTGGGATTTTTATTCTACCCACAGTGGTGTTGGAGTGTTTTTGCCTGCTTTCTCCAGATAGCAGGGGTAGAAGAGAAGTGGAAGATCAACCTTCACTGAAACCTTGAGGTAGGGGTGAGAGGATCAGTGGGTGTCTGTCTAGGAAATCACCCACAGTATAGAAGGATACTCTAAGACTCCACCACGTTAACAAATGGGAAATGTATACTCAAGAGCAACTTAACCAATTAGCAGATCTATGAGAAGGAATAAAAGATGAAGCAAAAATGTATAATACATGGTAAATAGAAAATAATTGGAAAGAATAAAAACAAACATGTAAGCTATTAAATTACATATTAAGAACAAGAATGAATCTTTTATTGAAATAAAAATAATTGGTTTAAACATAAAAACAAAGAATGAGTAGTGTAATCAAATTCTCAGAAAAAAATAAAAACCTTTCTTATTTATACTGATTAAATTATAAGTAGCTATTTCAATAATAGAGTTATAGTCATAGTCAAATTGTAGGAAGTGGATTAAAGAATAGATACCTAAAAAATAGAAATTAATCCAGGTCAACGACACATTAGCAAAATTTAGTAGTTAACTGAAATTGAGCAGTTGATGCAAAAATTAAGAGGCTATGCCCAGGGTATGCCATTTCTCACCCATGGCTTTCCCTTCCCTTTCTTCTTAAATCAGAAAGGCAAAATGAATTAACAGTTTATAGACTACCAAAAGACTGTTAACTGGGCTAGTTCTTCAGATATTTGGTAAGGTCATCTATGTTTCTATTCCTATTGATAAATACTAAAAAATTTGCAGAAATATTTTTAATATCTGAAATTTAAAGTACTATATAGGATTCACCTATATTGGAAAAGTTTTTAGCCATTTGAATTACATGAATGTTAACTATTTTTGTTAGCGTCCCATTGATCCCTTACAGAAGATAGGTCAGTAGCTATAAGGACAGAGCAATAGAACTTACCCATCTGTACAACATGAAGAACATAGAATGAAAAAAAATAAAAGAGCAGAGTCTCAGGGATCAATGGGACACTAACAAAATAGTTAACATTCATGTAATTCGAATCCAAGAAGGAGAAGAGAAAGATAGTATTTAAAGAACAAATGGCTAAAAACTTTTCCAATATGGTAAAAGACAAATATAGAGAATTGTAGGATTGGGAAATTTTTTTTGCCTCTATCCTCTTAGGTTATTTGACTACAGCCTTGAAAATTAGGCTGACATAAGACAGATTAAAAGGAGAAAGCATACGAATTTTATTTCATGTTAATTTTTACAGGACACAGAGATATTCCTAGAAAAGAGAAGACTCAAAGAAGTCAATAGGACTGAGAGCTTCTGTGCAATTTTTAACCCTAGAGCAATAAATTGTAAAGATGTGACAGACAGGGGCACTTGGGTGGCTCAATCGTTAAGCATCTGCCTTCAGCTCAGGTCATGATCCCAGGGTCCTGGGATTGAGCCCTGCATCGGGCTCCATGCTCCACCAGAAGCCTGCTCTTCCCTCTCCCGCTACCCTGCTTGTGTTCCCTCTCTCGCTGTGTCCCTCTCTGTCAAATTAAAAAAAAAAAAAAAAAAAAAAGATGTGATGGACAAGGGAAAGAGGTTTTCAGGCTTCTAGGGGTTGTAAACTGTGAGTAGATATATGAAGGAAACTAATGCAAGATCAGGGCTCTCTTAGCAAGGTTTATTTGTGCCAAGTTTTTGTCTTCTTTATGACCATAAAAATTCCCTGAGAGAGGGATTTATAGCAGTTCTTATTTTTTAGAAGTTTCTGCTTTTAGTCAGATAAGGGAAGCTTTGGGAGGGCTTTATCTGCATCTGTTGAATCTCAAAATTCTATATCTCAAATAATTCTTATGCCAAAGTAGCGTTATTTTGGGTGGCATACTCGGAATCAAGTAGATGAGTGGACCCCAAAAAGGACAAATACATAGAAATCCATGATGATAGATCATAATTACATTTCTGAAAAATAAACACAAAAATAACTGAATGCATCTCAAGAGAAATGGCACATTACCTACAGGGAAACACCAATTTGAATATTAGTAGATAATTCGTCTGAAACCATGGAGACCAATAGAAAGTAGCTGTATTTGTTTTTTGTTACTGTTTGTAAGCTATTTATTCTCCTACATAACTATAAACACATATAACAGGATCTCAAAAACAAAAACAAACAACAAAAACAAAACAAAAATAGACTGATTTTGCAGAGACAATTCTGCAAAAAAAGATGTATAAGTAGCCAACAGGTATATGGAAAGATACTCAATATGACTAATCATCAGAGAAATACAAACCAAAACCATAAAGAGATATCACCACACATCTGTTAGGATGGTTTTTATCCAAAAACAAAGGGTAACAAGTATTAGTGTGGATGTGATGAAATTGGAACCCTTGTACACTGTTGGTAGAATTGCAAAATTATGTAGCTGCAATGGAAAATATTCTGGAGATTTCTCAAAAAATTAAAAATAAAATACTATATGGTCCACATCTGGGTATTTTTCTAAAAAAAATTGAAATCAGGACCTCTAGAGTTACCAGCACTCCCATGCTCATTACAACACTATTCACAAT
This sequence comes from Phoca vitulina, assembly GCF_004348235.1. Taxonomy (NCBI): domain Eukaryota; kingdom Metazoa; phylum Chordata; class Mammalia; order Carnivora; family Phocidae; genus Phoca; species Phoca vitulina. The sequence continues at coordinate 4,508,596 of NW_022589728.1, read as the reverse complement.
CACTAAGATGAAAGTAGCAGTATATTTTAGGTGTTGAAAGACTAAAACTGAATTCTATCCAGCAAAGATATCTCTTTGATAATGGAGGAAATCAGGACATTCTCAGCAGAAGTGAAACTAAGAGAACTTGTTACTAACAAACCTGCCCTTAAAGAGCGGCTAAAGGAAGTTCTATAAACAGAAAAGAATGATAATAAAAGGATTAGAACCTCAGAAATGGAAGAAAACATTGGAATGAATAAAAATAGGAATAACTATAACAGACTTTTTATTAATTTCTTAAATGGCATTTTTTGATTGAAGCAAAAATTATAACACCAGGTGATCTGATGTTGACTATATGCAGAAGAGATATTTAAGAAAAGTATATTAAAGAGTGGCAAGTATAAAAAGACCTAAGTGGAAGATTTCTAGTCTTCACTTGATGGAATAAAACATCAATACTGATAGGCAGTGATAAATTGCATAATGTATATTGAAATACCTAAAGCAACAACTAATATGACTATATAAAGCAGTATATTTAAAAGGCAACATGAATAAATCAAGACTCAACCCTAAATAATATTCAAGTAATCCAAAAGAAGGTAAGAAAGAGAAATGGAAAAACAAGAAAGAGAGGAGATATAAGCAAAAAGCACATACCGAGATTACAGATTAGAGTCCTCAATGTAAATAGTCTAAATTAGTGTAAATAGTCTAAATACACCAATGTATTTATGTAAATAAATTTATGTAATGTAAAAAGTCTAAATACACCAATTAAAAGATGGAGTTAACAAAGTGGATTAAACAAAACAAAACAAAACAAAACACCAACATTTATATGCTGTATACAAGAAAATTGCCTAAAATAGTTATAGAGTTAGGTTGAAAGTTAATGGGTGGAAACTATACTGTGAAATTATTAATTTAAAAAGCATAAATGACTATCTTAATATCAGGTAAAGTAGACTTAGATGAAAGAAAGTTACTAGGGACAAAGAACAATTACCTAATGATAAAATAGTCAGTTAACGAAGAAAATGCAGCAATCTTAAATGTGCATACACTGAATGAAAGAGATGGAAAAGATACTAAGCAAAAAAATTGACAGAACTGAAAGGGGAAAAAATAATTCATAGTTAAACTTGGGAATGTCAACAACCCACTCAACAGCTAATAGAACTACTGGACAGAAAATCAGCGAGGGTAAGGAAAACAACATTACCAACAGAATCAAATCAGGATATGGAGAATCCCCCATCCAGCAACAGTAGAATATACATTTTTTTCTCAAGTGCCCATAGGAAATTCACTAATATTGAGACCATATGCTTGTGCACAAAACAATCTCAATCAAGCTTTAAAATATTTAAATTATACAGAGTATATTCTCTGACACTAATGGTATCAAACCAGAAATCAATAGAAAGATAACAGGAAAATCTCATCACTTGAAAATAAACTACAGCCTTCTAAATAATCCATGGATCAAAGAGGAAATCTCAAAGGAAATTTTAAAAGCATATTGAACTGGGGCAACTTGGTGGCCCAGTCAGTAAAGCATCTGACTCTTGATTTTGACTCAGGTCATGATCTCATGGTCTTGGGTTTGAGCCCTACATCAGTGTCTGTGCTTAGCAGGGAATCTGTTTGAAATTCTCTCTCTCTCTTTTTCTCTCTGCCCCTTTCCAAGCTTGTGTTCTCTCTCTCTCTCTAAAAGAAATAAATCTTTAAAATAAATAAATAAATAAAAACACACCGAACTGAGTGAAAATTAATATACAACAACCCAAAAGATGTGGGATTCAGCTAAAGCAGTGCCAAGAGGGAAATTTATAGCATCAAATGCTTACATTAGAAAAAAGAAAAGGTTTTGAATAGATAATCTCAATTCTTACCTCAATAAACTAAGATAAGAAGAACAAACGAATCCAAAATTAACAGGAAGATGGAGATAATAAAGGAAAAGTCATAATGAAAATAATTGAAAACAGGAAAACAATAGAGAAAATGAATGAAATAAAGAGTTATTTCTTTGAGAAAATCAGTGACATTGATAAACCTCTAGCAAGATTGACAAAGATAAAAAGGGATAAGGCAAACTCACCATTATTAAGAATAAAACCCAGGATACCCCTACAGGTCCTGTAGCCATTAAAAAGATAGAGAAATACTTAAGACAACTTTGCTCTGATAAGCTAGTCAACTTAGAAGAAATGGACCAATTCCTCAAAAACCATACTCAATCAATACTCAACCAAGATGAAATAGAAAAACTAAATATTGCTAACTATAAAATAAGTTGAATTTGTCATTTAAAAACTCCTGAAAAAGCAGTCTCCAGGCCTAGATGATTTTACTGGAGAATTCTACCTAAAATTTAAATAATTAATACCAATTTTACAAAATATCTTCCATAAAAGAGAAGACAAAGAAACACTTTTCAACTCATTTTATGAGACTTGTATTACCCAGGCATGCAAACTAGACAGAGTACAAAACAAGAAACCTACAGATCAATATTTATCATGAAATTAGGTATAAAACTCCTCAACAAAACATTAGCAAATCAAATCCAGTAATGCATTAATATATTATCTTATTTTGTCCTCAAACTGTCATGTGTGTAGGTACTATTACTATTTCCATTTTCCATTTGGAAAATGGGGCCCAGAGAGCTGAAATAGCTTCCCCACATTTACAAACTTAAAAATGGCAGAATCTGGATTTCAATCTAGGTTGTCTAACCCCACCACCTGTCTTCTTAACAATTATAGTAATACTATAAATTCCTTATTTTCCTTTTTATCGCTGAAACTGCCAGTTGCCAAAAAAAAAAAAAAAAAAAAATCTGTTTCTTCCTTCTTTAGTTGTAAAATCCTAATGTTAGCCTATTGGTATTCAGTTAAAAGATTATATTCTTGCTCCTAGGTGTGGCCTTGTTACTGAGTGATTACAAATGGTATTTAAGCAAATTTGTTTTGAGAGATTTCAGGGTAAGCTCCTTAAAGTGCCTTGGCTTGTGCTTCATCTTCTTTTCTTCTTCCCACTACTGGTTAGCCTGATATGATGACTGAGTGCCCAGTAACCCTGGTGGACCATGAGGTTAATTGAGAATGGTTGCTGCATACAGAGGATGGTAGAACGGGTTTAGAGACTGTTTTTCGGAAGATAGTGTGGAGTTGCCATATACATTATTGGATGTCCTACTTTCAAATTCTGTTATGAGAGAAATAAATAACTATCTTGTTTAAACCATGGTTATTTTGGGTTTTCAGATATATGAAGTCTAACTTAATCATAACTGACACTCCTACCACATTCTTCTAATTAGTCCTAATACAGATAATAAAAAGCTATCATCTTATTTATATTCAGTTCTGCTGATGTTAGAAATATAGACATAATCCTTTTGCTATTTATCTATATCCAATTTGACATTTTTATTTGCCTTGAAAGGAATGAAATATTTTTGAGATTGTTATTTCACAAATCTATTATTTTTTTATTATTATTTTAAAGATTGACATTAATAGATGTTTTTAATTAAATTCTGCAGGATTGATACTTGTCAGCTTTAGACAAAAATATTTCCTTCAGGCTTCTCATTACTGGTGTTGCCAGTAAGGTTGATTTGCCTGCAGCCTGCCTCTGCAGACTGATTTATGACTGCCAGCACTTGGTAAGCTCAGAGAGCAGACTGAACTTGTCAGTGAGAACATCATATAAGTCTATCTTTGACTTGTGAGAGTTGTCAAATGACATTAGTATTCTGCGTGATTCTTTGGCCACCTCATTATTTTCCTCTCATTGCAATAGTATTGACTCTTAGTTGGTATTTCTTTTTTAGCTCATTCAGTTAAAGGAGGGAAATTATATGTTTCCTTATGTCAATTTCCTGGGATAGTTTCCATAAGACTCAATACTTAGGAGAGATGTATCAGAATAACATTAAAGTTATTTAATAAAGGGTACTTTATTAAAATGTCATGACTTACAATTTTGATCACTGACATTAATCTACTAAGTGCTTTTCTCTATAGGTAGAGAGGTTGAATATTATACAAATTTTGAAGTTAAAGAGCTCTTATATTTATTTATGCTGGTTAATGAGTTATTAAAGATATTTATAATGATATAACATTAATCTATTACACTAATGAATATCTTATTATTAATAACTGAAACATTGTAAATTAGTCTTCTAACAATGTCTAGATATCAAATATACACTGTTCAGGAAAATATAGGGCAGAATTGAGTGCTTCACATATATAAACAACTATGACAATTCAGTTGGATTATGTAGGATCATATAGTTGTTCATCCTCTTCCCCACCATAAAACTAAAAAGCCCAAATTCTAGCTCCAGTAAATATTGAAATGCAAAGGAAGATGTCTTAATGTATTTCCTAGTTGAGCTCATAAAATATGTAGGCAGACAGTTGTGTAGAGAGATGACCCATTTCCTTGCATCAGAGATTCTACGGTCTGAGTGTTGGTGCCCTTTCCCTACCCCCAAATTCATATGTTGAAATCCTGACCTCCAAAGAAGATGATATTAGGAGTTAGGAGTTTTGGGAGGTGCTTAGGTCTTGAGGGCAGGGACTCCATGAATGAGATTAGTGTTCCTTTAAAAAAGGTTAAAACTTGCCTTACCTTTTGTACCATAGGAGGACACAGTGAGAAGGCACTGGCTACGAAAGCAAGCCTTCACCAGAACATGACCAAGTTGGTGCCTTCAGCTTGGACTTTTCAGCTTCCAGAAAGTGTGAAATAAATTTCTGTCATGTATAAGCCATCCAGGCTGTGGCATTTTGTTATAGCAGCCTGAATGGACTGAGATGAGAGAAAACCACCAATGTGATAAGAATTAGTGCCCATCATCAATAGGCAACGAATGCTTGAGAATAGCTGTGGATTAAATTCCCCAGAAAAAGGTTTTGGGTGCATTGCTGGCTTTTTTGACCATTTTGAGAGGTGACAAATGGATGTTAACTGAAATGCACATCTATCCTTATTTATAACACAAGCATCCTCAGAGAATACAATTAAAAGTTTGAAACAGCAGATTCTCTGTCTATTCAGCTTATAATGATTTGACACAAAACCAAAGAGGGAAATAAGACATAATATTACCTGAATGTACCACATTCCTTTCACCCTCAGAGCAGTTGTCTCACTGAAAACTGGAAAATGAAACTGAAACACTTGTTATCTAAACAGTGAAAAGGAAAGGGTTGGCTTAATCATTTAGCTCATCTTGTCTCTATAATGAATATGAAGGGAAGTAAAGTGGACTTCAGGTTTTTGGATTGAGGAGTGGGAATGAGGTGCTGGGGAAGAATACAAATACACAAATTTATATACCCAGCTCCCCCCCCCCCCACGAAATATTTCTTCCATTTTGCCCAATTTAATGGTCCTAGGTCTATCTTTAAACTTACACATATCCATAGGAGGTACTATAGATTCACAAATGGCAACATTTACACCATTACATGTGACAGAAAATTGCTATCATTAAACTTCCTAAAGGTACATCAGAGGGGTCATAACTTTACCTCAGGTACCAATTTACAGGTAGTTGTGAAAATGGCTCCAATAATCAGTGACAGGAATGGTGCAGTGATTCTTTACCTGCCAAATCCTGTGACATCTCCTCAAGGGTGGGGCTAAGGAGAAGTGTTATCAAGGATACTATTACTATTACTGTAGGTTCTATGGTTGAACACTATGTCAGGAATGGATAACTTGACCATGTGGTAAGGATGTTTGTGAAACAGAAAATAAATACAAATGAGGACATCATAGAAGACAGAAGGTCACTCACACATGGGCCTCAATTTCACGAGCAATGCAATAACATATATCCATGAAAGTAACTCAGAACAAGGGAAGAACACACTTAGTTATCTTTTTCAGATATCGTGCTGACTAAAGGCCAGTACAGGGAGAAACCTCTGTTTCTCCCATAGAAAAGGATATATACGAAAACAACGAATTGTGGATCACTACATCAAAAACTAATGATGTATTGTATGGTGACTAACATAATAAAATAAAATTTAAAAAAATGAGAAAAAAAAAAGAAAAGGATATATATTATATATATCTCTGCCTAAACTCTCCGCCTAGATAACTTGGTGAAAAGAAGTAATGCAATGCTCCTACTGATTCCTCCTACAGGTAATTGACTACAGCTCCCTTCATTTTATGGCTTATAGGGCATGTTTACAATTCTAGATTTTTCCCAGATGACTAAGAGAAAGATTACCAACATACAAGGTAGAAAGTGCCAAGTAACATTGCTTTAGCTTTTGTGTTCTATGTGGCCATAAATCAAGATGGTATATTGCAAAGGTGTCTGCTTGAGAATAATGGGAAGCAGATTGTGGTTGCTTATGTTATGTAAGAACTGGATTTGCTCTTTTTTTTTAAATTTAATTTAATTTAATTTAATTTAATTTAATTTAATTTAATTTTTGGATTTGCTCTTTTCATATAAGAATAAGTATGGGGATGAAACACATTTAAGGAAATCAGAATTGGAAACTTAAAAGCCTAAGAGAATTTGGGCATGCCCATGAATTTGGGCATGTTTTTGTTAACCTGATATTATTGGTAAACTCTTCTCTGGAGCTTTAAATTTGTGACCTGGTGACCCAATAGATAAATCCTCTCACAAAGCATGCAAAGAATGTTTATAGGCAGTTTCATGGCATACCCAAATGTAGACGTGTTTGGGAGTTGAATCTACCTAATTGTCAGCCTAGTGGGAAATGTAATAGTTTAGGGCACAGACTATTTTCTCCAATAGCACTGACCAAGTAAATGTTCAATTGCACAACATATATGATCCTTGATCAGTGTGGGCTGTTATGCCACGTTCTCTAGGGATTTTAGGCACTAGTCTTGGTTACCAAATCAGGTCAAAATCCAGAGGGCTCATTACCATGATACAAATGAGCACTACTGGAGCACTGTGATGAACTCTCTTCCAGGACCCTGAGCCCCAGCTCAGAATCAGACTGAGATTGACGAGGGGCAATAAAGCCTTAGGTGAATAGCTTAATTAATTAATTATCTGAATAGAACACTATGCCAACAGCATTGGGAGATGCCTTCCACTTCCACTCAGTGAGGAAGCATGGATGTTCTAATCACTATATTATCTGATGTTTTTAGGTGTTAGTGTCCAGGCTAAGAAGTTCCATAAATGTTTACATCATGGAAAGACTAAGTTATTGCAGAATAACACTGAAGTGTGGCCTAAATTTATTTCTTGTGGCCAACATACAGTTGGGTTCTGTTTTTAATCTACTATTAACAGTCTAAGTTTTTAAATTAGTGTATTTAGGGGCATCTGAGTGGCTCAGTTGGTTGAGTGACCAACTCTTGGTTTCAGCTCACATCATGATCTCATGGGTGGTGGGACTGAGCCCCATATCCAGCTCTGTGCTCAGCAGGGAATCTGCTTGAAGATTCTCCCTCTGCCTCTCCCCCCACTCTACAGGCATGCTCATTCTCTCTCTCTAAAATAAATAAATAAATCTTTTAAATAAATAAATAAATAAATAAATAACCTAGTATATTTAGATCACTGATGTTTAAAGTGAGCAGTGATATGGCTGCCTTAGTACCTACCATACTTGTCACTCTAATTACTCCCCTTATTTTTACTTTCACTTTGTCTCTCATATGTTTTCTGGTTTTAATTAAGCATTTTATATGATTTCATTTATTTCTTCTCCCCTTTTAGCACGTCAATTGTCTTTTTTTTTTTTAGTAGTTGTCCCTTAGGTTGGTATACACAAAATAACACTATACTGGGGCACCTGGCTGTCTAGGTCAGTAGAGCATGAAACTCTTGATCTCTGGGTTGTAAATTCAAGCCCTATGTTGGGAGTAAAGATTAGTTAAAAATAAATTTTAAAAAAGCCCACAAAAACAAATAACGCTATATCACTTCTTCATGGGTAGTGAAATACCTTATAAAAGAGTACTTACAATTTTTCCTCCTAATCACTGTAACATTTCTTCCATTCCTTTCCACATCATGATCAGCTATAATCACCAAATATTTCATTGCTATTACTTTAAATAAACTGTTAACTATTAAGTCATTTAAGAAATATATTTTATTTTACCATTTATTCATTCTCTAATGTTTTTCCTTTCTTCATACAGATCTGAGTTTCTGATGTATATCATTTTCCTTCTTTCTGAAGAATTTTTTTTCAATATTTCTTGCAAAGCAGGTCTACCGGCAACAAAATCTCTCAATTTTTTTTTGTGTCTGAGAAAGTATCTATTTCTCCTTCACTTTTGAAAGATAATTTCACAAGTACAGAATTGTAGGTTGGTTGGTTTTTCTTTCAACATTCCACTTTTTGCTTGCTTTCATAGTTTCTGAAAAGAAATTGGTTATAATTCTTATTCTTGTTCCTCTATAGGTGAAATTCACTACCCC
>NW_022589728.1:4337750-4500038 GCF_004348235.1 Phoca vitulina | reverse complement strand
CCCCCCCCCCCCCCCCCCCCCCCCCCGCTGATACTGGCTTCTTTTAAGATTTTTCTCTTGGTCTTTGATTTCTGTAGTTTGGATACGATATGGCTAGGTATAAATTTTAACTTTTAACTATTTGTTAATTACAATTAGGTTTTCCTTCCCTGGTAATTGTTCCAGCAGCAGTTTGTGCTCCTGAACTTCTGCTTGGGTAAGTTGTGATTCTTTGTATCTACCTGTCTGTCTTTCCAATTTGGGGGGCCGTGGTTTGCCCTCCGATTTCAATTGTCTGATGCATCTAAAAAGAGTTGTTCATTTTCAGTTGGTTCAGTTTTTTTTTTTTTTTTTTCCTTGTTGTGGGGATAGGAGCAATGACTTTCAAACTCTTTAAATGACAGATCAGAAACTGGAAGTTACTCTAAACCATTTTTGACTATCTTATTCACTTGTCTTTATTCCATCTTGTAAATCATGAATAGCTATTATAAGATTCTATTTTAGGGAATTTAAATGAACTCTTCTAACAGCAACTAGGGTGATAAATTTTCCCCCAAAAGGTCTTTTATCTTATTTTGACTTTCAAAGACATACATATGTGTGACACTGATGTATGCTGTTAATATTGGGTATGTTTATATGTTATCTTTAGAATGCCAAAGAACTATGAATAGCTCAGTCATTTTTAATTGCTATAGTTTTAAGTATTTATAAGATAAAATATTTTTAGGTATAAAACCTGGTCTGCAATACTGGTTTATTTATGCATATATTTAAAGATATATAGACATTGTCACTATTAATTTTTATAATGCACTAGAGTTTTGAGCTGAGATTCTAATTAAGTTGATTATTGGACTCTAATTCAGGGGTGGAGAAACTAAGACCAGAAGGTTAAATTTAGCCCCTCACTTGTCTTTATAAATAAAGTTTTATTAGATCACAACCACAAATTCATTTGTTTTCATATTGTCCATGGCTGTTTTTGCACTATAGTGATAGAATTGAGTAGTCACAATAGAGCCTATATGTCCCACAAAGTCTAAAATATTTATACTCTGACCCTTTACAGAAAAAGATTCCAACTCCTGTTCTAAAATATAGCAGAGATTTTGAATTTTTTCTATATACATATATTTATCATGTAAAACATTTTTAGAGATGAATTTTCTTTATTTTTTTAGATTATTTATTTATTTATTTGACACAGAGAGAGACAGAGAGAGAGAGAACACAAGCAGGGGTAGTGGGAGAGGGAGAAGCAGACTCCCTGCAGAGCAGGGATCCTGATGTGGGGCTCAATCCCAGGACCCTGGGATCATGACCTGAGCCAAAGGCAGACGCTTAACGACTGAGCCACCCAGGCGCCCCAAAGTGAATTTTCTTTGGTTTTAAAGTCTTTTTTTGGTGTGTGTATATAAGTCATCAATATTTCTATACCTATAAGGTAAGGTGGTCATTTAAAAGTGAAAAAATGTATTTATATTGTTGAATAGAACAACAATTCATTTAAGGATATAGTCTAGAAATAGAAATGAAATATTTTTGTGTTTCCCTTATTAGATTTTTTAAAATTTAAATTCAATTAGCCAACATATAGTACATCTTTAGTTTTTGAAATAATGTTCAATTATTCATTAGTTGCGTATAACACCCAGTGCTGATCACATCACATGTCCTCTTTATTGACCATCACTTAGTTAGCCTATCCCCCCACCCACCTCCCTTTCCACAACCCTCAGTTTAGATTTTTCATGATGAATTTCATGCCTTCATATCACCTCTGCTACCTCATTGTATTACTGTTATGTTGATATCCTCCAGTCTGTCACTCCTCTTCATTAATTAATAACTTTGTCATCCGACCTAACAGCTTTCCTTTTGTATTGTCTTTCACTATTCCTTTGGACTATAAAAATGTTTGTAATACTCTCATTCACTCCATCTCCTCATCACCAATGTGTTTTCCTTTACTTGGACAGCACCTGCCCCCATTTCCATATCATATCATTAACCTCATCACCACGAACACCCAGCAACACCACCACTTTTTCTTACTCTATCGCCTTGTTTTATTGTTAAATTTTCCCTGCCCAGCTTTGATTTCATGATAGTTTGCTATAATTTCTCTTTTTCAGACATTGTTAGTTCCCTCATCTCTTCCTCTTGTTAAATTCCTGTGATAGAAAATCAACATTTGTAGAATTTGTCTAGTCCCTCCTACACCTCAGAACATTGCAATATCATGCTGAGAATTCTCACTCAAATTCATGACCACAGATTACAATGGATACCTCTCAGTTTCTAGCAGCCATCCATACTTTCTTAGTATATTTTTGCTCTTTCTAAAATGTCTGTTTGACAACTTCTATCTCCTCACAAGTAGTAAATCTAGTCCCCTTTCTCTTTCAGCTGATGGTCTTACTTAACATAATATTGCAAAAAATGGACATAACCTGGCATATTTTCCCTTTCCTTATCACCACCAAATCACTACATGCATCCACTCCTTCTTCTCTTCCTTTTTGTTACAATGAATAAACTGACTCAGTTCCTGTCAAGTATCCACCCTCATTTGAATACTGGTCTTACTTCTCAGAGACTTGGTTCTTGCCAGTATGTTATTTTTCCCTGGTATCACCAATATGCCTATTGTTATTGTTTTAGTTATTTTATCATACAATCATGTTTTCCTCCAATAAAAACATCAGTCACTTGACTCCTTGACATCATACACGTTTCTAACTACTGGTTCATCTCTCTACTCTATTTAATAGAAGAACAAGAAAATATGTGTTATTGATATAATATTTATTTATATCTGTTCATATATTTATATATATGGATTTATACTTATAAGAGAGTATGGACACTGTCTTCATTTCTTCACCACACGTTCTCTTCTCAGCCATCTCCAGTCAGGCTTTGGGTCTAGATCTTACTACGCCTGGGTCCTCAAATCCAGTGCCTACACCTGCTTTTCAATATTTGACACAGTTGATCATGTTTTCCCTCTCCAATTCTTTTTCCCCTGGGATTTTTTCTGTTTTCTCAAAACAGAATGTGTAGTGTTTCCATCTATAATACTCCCCTATTAACTTGCTTTCCCTTTTTTTCTTTTTCCTTGTTTGTCTTCCTTTTCTTCTTGTCTTCAAAATTCAGCGGCACTTTGTACTCAGGCTTTTTTATCTTGTACAGCTACCTGTTCTCTCTACTAGCCCTTTCACAGCTTTAAATACACCTGCCTACATATCAATGACTCTCAAATATATTCCTTCACCCTGACTTGTCTCCATCACCCCAGACTCATATATCAGACTGTGCCCTTGACATTTCCATTTGGATGTGAAACAGGCATTTCAAACTTAACATGCCCAAAATAGAACTTTCCCAACTGTGTTTCTCAAACCCCAAATGTTGAAGTAATACCTCTGTAGTCATTGATTTCCTCTTCCATACCCAGTGTTCAGATTCAATCCATCAGCAAGTCTTATTTATTTCATGCTTAAAATATATCCTAAGTCTGGCCATTTCTCACCACCTCCACGTTTATCTCCTTATTTGAGTCACCATCCTCTGTTACTTGATTAATTGCAACTTTGTCTCACTACTTACATTCTAGCTCCTTAAAATATGTTTTTCACACAGCAATCAATAGAGAGATATTTTTGATGTAACCATGCCATACCCTTGCTTAAAACTCTCTGACTTTTTATCCCAAATTTATCTTTGCCTAAAGGTGTCTGCAAGATTTGACCCGTGAGTATATCACCAATCTTTCTCTCCTTAATTTACAATGTTCTGGCCCGACTAACTTACTTTTGGGCACTTGAGTACATTATGTTCAATCCAGCTCACTAGGTATTCCTTCTCTCCAGACAGCTCTCTTCCCTGATTTTTATAGCCCTTTTTTATTTTCTTTTGGAATGGGCTTACCTGACCAACTAATGAAAGAAGCCACTCAGTTACTGTTCCATAATCTTATTTAATTTTCTAACTCCTTTACAAAGCTAACCCCACTAGCATGTAAGCTTCATGAGAAAATGAGTCATATGTGTATTGGTTCTACATCAGTGCCTAGGGCAGGGCCTGGCACTGGCTATATGTCAATCATGTGAATGAGGTGACAAATTATTAAGGGATGAAGTGAGTTCAATGTGATGATGGGGAAATATCTAAAGAAATGGTTGTCCAACCTGATGAGAAGAAGAAGAAAAACATTTTAGAACAGAATTAAGAAGTAAATAAATTTATCAAATTCAATCAATGAATGAGGGATTTTAGTTGTTAGGTTTCAGATTAAATCAGATGAATCTGCAGGCCCTGTAGTCTTTAGTAAATGATGGAGTTTTGTTCTCTTGACTTCAGGGCTTCATATTCTCAGTGAATGTCTTGGGCAAGAATTGAGACCATTGTCCTGGCCAACTCCCTCTATGGTTGATATAAAAATACTGAAAAAAGAATGCTGATTTGTTTGGAATGATGTAATTTTTAATATGTAAGCATATTAAATATGAATTCCAGAATAATGGATTAAATATTAAAAATTATGAAGAAACCCATTTTCTGAGTATTTTTGTGTTATTTTTGGAACAACTATGCATATTTAGTATTGTTGTATTTATTACACTTAAATGAACTTGTCAGATAAGAGACCTAGTAGATAAACCTTATTTTTCTGTTTGAAATGTATAAAGAGACTAATTATCTTTATACTTACGATTGAAAGGCACAAAGGAATTCTCACTAAGATTTTAAGCAATACTTAAAGAGCTTAAAATTATTTAAAAGAGCTTAAAATTTTATCAACTTTATGAGCTTAACTCAATTAGATTTATAGGACTTATTTAATAACGAAACATTTTGTTAGACAAGTAGGTACTAAGATAAATTTACATGTTAAATTTACAATGTTTACATTGTATAGGGGATTTTAATTATCTAAGATATAAAAACCTAGTAAATGACTTGATAAAAGATATTATATTTACAAATAGAGTAATATTTGTAAACTGAATTTAATGACTTAAAATTGTTTTTTTTTACTTGCACTTCAACAAATTAAAGAAACTAAATAATAATTAAAAAATAAGTCTTTATTATAAAAAGAAGCCACCCTAGTGAAGTTAGAAATGCTCATATTCTCATGTACATTACCTAACATTTTCATCTCATTTGATCTTTATGTCAGCCTCTGTGAGGTGGATATACAAGTCTTACATTTCCTGTTTTAAGATGCACTACATGAAGACTTAGCTTAATCAATAAGCTATACTTTTTGTTATCTGTGGGTCTTCTCAGTTTCTTCTGCCTGCAACGTTTTGCTTATCCTTTATCTCTCTCCTTTGGCTAATTTCTCCCTATCTTTCTCTAAAGAAAGCATCCCTGATCCCCCAAAATAGAATAGATGTGCTTCCCATGTATTCTTGTTGTTTTCTGTACAAACCTCAAGACAGTATTTATTGTTGTGACAATGCTTGGTCCATAGTAGAAAATAAATATTTTTGAAGTGAATGAATGAACGAATGAATGTGGAATTAAGTTGAGTCTTAAAGAAATGATAAAATACATTTGGCCAAAAATTTTGATACTTTCAAAATATTTTGGAAATGTTAAAAAGGGCTCCCTGTGCTTCCCCTCTACATTCCTTCCTACTGCCTTAAAGCCATATGTATTTAACAGACCTGTTTTAAGGCCTTCACTTAAAGAACAGTTATTGTGAGATGGTAGAGTTGGAGAGTGTGCTGTGAAGGAAATCTTTCAGAACCGTTCACAGCTGGAAACGAAGGGGCTTGGAAAACACATTTTTGTGTTTACTTTTAATGTTGTTATTTGTGGTTATCTGCATTTTTGCTACTTTTACCTTTAAATATATTTGTGCTTAACAAGCACATTTGTAATATCAGAGACTATTTGCAAATGGGAGTCTGAGGAATCTTCAAGATAATAATATATCTCAGGCAAAATTATCATAAGATCAAATGCTGCTCTTGAACTATCAAAGTTATTATAATGAAATGCAAAATCAAGATGAACTTTATCATATTAAAAAAACTAATGAATTAATTGTAGTCTTCAAATATACAACAGTTTGAAGGAAAATTAGAATTTTGATGCCATGTCTTCAGGGATTATTTCATTTGTATAGGCCAAAAGATTTAATCATTTTGAATTCACAAACGCTTTTAAGAACATTTTGCAGCAATAATGGAAAACAAGATTTAACAGCAATGTTCACATTGTGCTTGACACGATATTGCTCTCATATCATGAAGCAATTCATTTGCTATGTTTAATCTATGGAAACTCAGGTTTTTCATTAGCATTACAAGTGTATTCTGATTGAGTCAGATCAATATATCCCCACAAGTAGCATTAATTTATATGAGAGGAAAAAAAGTTTGAGATAATTTACTTTCCAGATTATTCAGGTTAATATATTATTTACAAAAAAATTCAGCTAATCTTTGAAAATAATTATAACAACTTTGTAAATAATAACACTCTGTAAAACCCTTTCCATCCCTAAAGCCATAATACTTTGTAAAAGGTGTCATTTAAATGT
Organism: Phoca vitulina; assembly: GCF_004348235.1. Classification (NCBI taxonomy): domain Eukaryota; kingdom Metazoa; phylum Chordata; class Mammalia; order Carnivora; family Phocidae; genus Phoca; species Phoca vitulina. The sequence goes on along the minus strand of NW_022589728.1, from coordinate 4,493,491 downwards.
GTGGAGGGCATATATTCCAAAGTAGTGCAAATCTGAAAGTTTTTGAAATTTAACTTTACTCAAGAATATCAAGTTAAGGGGCTCCTGGGTGGCTCAGTTGGTTAAGTGTCTGTCTTCGGCTCAGGTCATGATCCCAGGCTCCTGGGATAAAGCCCCACATTAGGCTCCCTGCTCAGTGGGGACACTGCTTCTTCCTCTCCCTCTGTCCCTCTCCCTGCTCATTCTCTCTGTCTCAAATAAATAAATAAAATCTTAAAAAAAAGAATGTCAAGTTAAATATTAGCTATCTTATCTATGAAAACTAATAATAAGGGACAAAAGAAAAATTCAAATCTATGTTTCTCTGGTGCCAAAGACTATTATATATTTCACATCCTGTTTTCTTATATCAGATATCCTCAGTTCTTTTTTTTTTTTTATTTTTTTATTTTTTTAAAGATTTTATTTATTTATTTGAGAGAGAGAGAACGAGAGACAGAGAGCATGAGAGGGAGGAGGGTCAGAGGGAGAAGCAGACTCCCCGCCGAGCAGGGAGCCTGATGTGGGACTCGATCCCGGGACTCCAGGACCATGACCTGAGCCGAAGGCAGTCGCTTAACCAACTGAGCCACCCAGGCGCCCCAGATATCCTCAGTTCTATCTCATAATTTGAATTTTTAGTTTTCTTTCATAACATCCAACTTACTCCATCTTTTAAATGTAAAATATCTTGCTTATCTCAGAGCACTTTTCTGCTTTTAATATTCACCTGATATTAGTCTTGATTGAACCAACCAAATTTGCTATCCATGCCATTCATCATGTCATTGATCTCAGGCAGTAGTGTTATTGTGATTATTTTTATTATAGATATTATTTGGGTAATCCTATGTAATTATAAAAGATCTGGATTTTTTTATTATTACCACACCTTCTAGTGTTAGGTAAAATAAGTTATTTGCAATCATAGTTTAATAAAAAAGTATCAGACTAATCCTTCTGGCTTATTAATCATTAATTTTGGGATCATGAATTTATAATGTACATATTTGGGCATTATTTATGTGTGTATTTATGTCAAGATTCATATAAGAATGACAGCCTCCTCTATAGCTGGTAATCATAATTTTGCCCAGGTGCCCCAAAGAAAAATACAAACAAAAAAGACCAAAAAAAAACCAAAAAAACAAAACCCAATAACATCTTTACAGAGGAACTTAGCCACATTTCTTTTTTTTTTTATACTCCCAAAGGTCCCATTTATTCTTTTTTTTTAACTTTTTTTTATTATTATGTTATGTTAATCACCATACATTACATCATTAGTTTTTGATGTAGTGTTCCATGGTTCATTATTTGGGTATAACACCCAGGGCTCCATGCAAAACGTGCCCTCTTTAATAGCCATCCCCAGGCTAACCCATCCTCCCTCTAGAACCCTCAGTTTTTCAGAGTCCATTGTCTCTCATGGTTCATCTCCCCCTCTGATTTCCCCCCTTTCATTCTTCCCCTCCTGCTATCTTCTTCTTTCTTCTTCTTCTTCTTCCTCTTTTTTTAACATATAATGTATTATTTGTTTCAGAGGTACAGATCTGTGATTCAACAGTCTTGAACAATTCACAGCGCTCACCATTGCACATACCCTCCCCAATATCTATCACCCAGCAACCCCAACCCCCCACCCCCTCCCCTCCATCAACCTTCAGTTTGTTTCCTAAGATTAAGAGTCTCTTATGGTTTGTCTCCCTCTCTGGTTTCATCTTGTTTCATTTTTTCCTCTCTTCCCCATGATCATCTGCCTTGTTTCTTAAATTCCGCGTATCAGGGAGATCTTATGATAATTGTCTTTCTCTGAGTGAGTTATTTTGCTTACCATAATACTCCCTAGTTCTATCCATGTTGTTGCAAGTGACAAGATTTCTTTTTTTTTTTTTTTTGATGGCTGCGTGTTTGCATTCTTTGTGATTGTCTACATATCTTTCTTTTTTCCTTACATGCAGACTGTTTAGGATTAGCTTATTATTCACAGTGATAGTAATCACCACAGTTAGCAACTTGTGTGGGCTCCCTGAGCTTCAGTCTCCACAAGGTGAGGGGATGAAGGTGAGGGGTTGCCTGCACATACAGTGGGGGTGTTACAAGGAGGGAAACCCTGAGATTAGGAGATGCTAATGTTGTATACAGAGGCTGACAAGCCTACTAAATCTCCCCTCCAGAGAGACACAATGTCTTTCTTAACCCAGAGTGAAAGAAAAGCTGCTCTAGGGAGGGGAAGAACACATGTATTTATTATCCTTGAGTTTTTCTGTGGAGTCAATTTGAATTTAATGTTTAAAATAAAGCAAATCTGGTACTAATGTTGCTAGTTCACAGTTGTTTTGAACTTAGGCAACTAATTTTGTAAATATTAGGAGCAAGGACTACAAGGCAATATAATTTTGTGTACAACCATGGCTCTGTCACATATTGGGCATAAGACAAGTTAAATGTCTTTGGCCTTGGTTTTCTCACCTGTAAAATTAGAATGCTAAAATAACTGTAATGATTAAATTATAGTATGAAGGACAATGCCTGGAACACAGTAAGCACAATAATAAGGGAGTTTTGGTCACTTTATTGATTAATTGTTTTCATAAATGATTTACTGACTACTTTTTTCCTTTTTCTAAAGAAGTTATGTTTACCTGTAAACATTTTTTTCCCATTCTTTATTATGGTAAAATACACAAACATAAAGTTTACTATCTTAACCATTTCTAAGTGGCATTAAATACAATTCAGTGGCATTAAATACATTCATGGTGTGAGGCCATCACCACCACCCAACTATAGAGCTCTTTTCACTTCTAAAGCCACAACTCTGTTCTGAAGAGTAGCAGAATATACCATCCTAAAACATGCCATTCTGACATATCGATTATTTTTAGCTATAGGTACTTGGAAAACAGCAAATGCAGGGAGGGGCTTTCTGTGAACTCCCTTTATCTCCCTTTATCTACCTCTAAAAGGCACTCGGTTGTCAGAAATCCCCTCCCAGGAGTCATCAACCAAGGAGAACTGAGTGTTACCACAGGAGAAGAGACTGGAAATCCATACTATACCCAGACAAACCTTATCACAAATTAACTCCCATCTGTGTTTTTAAGTGCTCATTCATCTTCTCTACCCCCCAATCATTTACTCTTCCCTCAGAGGCCTAGTTCCCCATCCCTTTTCCCTAGTAAAATATTTAATCCTGAATTCTAAACCACCTTAGATTTACTCATTTTTTCCTGGATATTTCCCATGTATACATAGGGTATACATGTTAATAAACTTCTGTTTTTCTCATGTTAATCTGTTTTTTATTACAGGGGTCTCAGCTAACAACTCAGAAAGAGAGAAGGAAAAAAGTTTTTTCCTCCAATATAATACTCATTAAACAATAATTCCCCATTCTGCCATTACTCTGAGCCTCTAGCAACCACCATTTCACTTTCTATCTCTATGATTTTGATTACTCTAAGTACCTCATTTAAATGGAATCATACAGTATTTGTCTTTTTGTAACTGGCTTATTTCACTTAGCATAATGTCCTCAAAATTTATGCATATTGTTAGCATATGTCGGAATTTTTCTTTTTTAAGACTGAATAATATTCCATTGTACGTATATAACACATTTTGCTTTTCCATTTATCTGCTGATGGTTACTTGAGTTTCTTCCACATTTTAGCTTTTATAAATACTGTTGCTTTGAATATAGATGTACAAATATCACTTCAAGATCCTGCTTTCAAATTTTTGGATACACAGCCGGAAGTGCAATTGCTGGATTTTATGATAATTTTATTTTTAATTTTCTGAAGAATAATCATACAGTTTTCCACAGCAGCTGCCTCATTATATATTCCCACCAACAGTGTGCAAGGGTTCCAATTACTCCACATCTTTGCCTGTACTTGTTATCTCCTGTTGTTTTTTATTTTTTTCATAGTAGGCACACTACTGAGTGTAAGGTGGTATCATGTAGCTTTGATTTACATTTCCCTAATGATTAGTGATGAGCATATTTTCATGTGCTAGTAGGTCTTTTGTATATCTGCTCTGGAGAAATGTCTATTCAAGTCTTTTGTGAATTTTAAAACAGGTTGTTTTTTCATTATTGAATATTGGGTGACCCCTATATATTCTGGATATTAATCCCTTATCAGATAGATGTTTTGTAAATATTTTCTCCCATTCTATAGACTCCTTTTTACTCTCCTGATAGAGTTTTTTGATGCAGAAAATTTTTAATTTTTAAGAACCTAAAGTGTCTATTTTTCTTTTGTTGCCTGTGTTATTGGTGTTTTATTCAATAAATCATTGCCAAATCCAATGTCATGAAGATTTTGTCCTATGTTTACTTATAAGAGTTTTATATTTTTAGGTCTTACAGTTAGGTCTTTGACCCATTTTGAGTTAATTTTTGTATTGATTTTAGGTAAGGGTCCATTTAATTCTTTTGCATGTAAATATCTAGTTTTTGCAGCAGCTTAAAAAAAAAAAAAAGACCGTCTTTTCCCATTGAATGAATTTGTCATTCTAATCAGAAATCACTTGATCATATATGTAAGGGTTTATTTCTGGGCTCTCTATCTATTACATTGATCTATAGGTCTGTCTTTACGTCAGTACTACACTGTTTTGATTACTATATTACTATAGCTTCATAGTAAGTTTAAAAATCAGATAGTGTGATTCATCCAGCTTTATTATTTTTTTTTTTTCAAACTTGTTTTGGTTGTCTGGGGTCCTTTGAGATTCCATACGAATTTTAGGATGGGATTTTCTATTTCTTCAAAAAAATGTCATTAGGATTGTAATAAGGAATGCTTTGGTGAAGTTAATTCTTAAGAATTTTATTCTTTTTGATGCTATCATAAATTAAATTGCTTTCTTAATTTCCTTTTAGGATTTTCCTTTAGGATTGTTTATTGTTAGATAAAAATGCATCCATTTTTTATGTTGCTTTGTTGATTCATGTATTAGTTCTAAATTTTTCTGTAGATCTTTAGGATTTTCTGCATATGCAGTGATATCTTCTGCAAACATAATTTTACTTTCTAATTTGGGTTCTTTTTATTCCTTTTGCTTAGATAATTGCTACAGATAGAACTTTCAGTATTATATTGAATAGAGGGATCAAAGTGAGCATTCTTGCATTGCTCATAATCTTAAAGCAAAAGCTTTCTGTTTTTCACAAGTAAGTATGATGTTTGCTGTGAGTTTTCTATATATGGCTTTTATTATGTCAAGGGGTTTTCCTTCTATTCCTAGTTTGTTGAGTGTTTTTGTTATGAAATAGAGTTAAAGTTTGTCAAATGCTTTTTCTGCATCCATTGAGATGATCGTTTATGTTTTTTATTTCATTCTGTTAATATGACATTTACTAATGATTGTTTTTGTATTTTAAACCTATCCCTGCATTGCAGGAATTAATCCCACTTTGTCACAATGTATAATCCATTTAATATACTACTAAATTCAGGTTGCTAGCATTTTTTTGAGGATTTTTGCATCAATGTTTTTAAGGGATATTGATCTGTAGTTTTCTTTTCTTGTACTTCTTTGGCTTAAACATGAAGGTAATGCTGGCCTCAAAGAATAAGTTACAAAATGGTCCTTCCTCTTCAATTGTTTTGGAAAAATTCGAGAAGAATTGGTTTTAGTTCTTTATTTTTTTAATTAAAAAAAGATTTTATTTATTTATTTGAGAGAGAGAGAATGGACAGTGGGGAGGGGCAGAGAGAGAGAGAGAGACGCAGGTTTCCCACTGAGCAGGAAGCCCAACGTGGGGCTTAATCCCAGGACCCGGAGATCATGACCTGGCCCGAAGGTCAACTGAACCACTCAGGCACCCCTTAGTTCTTCTTTAAATGTTTGGTGGAATTAACCAATGAAGCAATCAGATCCAGAGACTTTCTTTGCTGAAGATTTTCTATTACTGATTCAAATTTCTTGCAAGTTATATTCAGATTTTCTATTTTAGTTTTTGTGATTTAGTCTTGGTATATTTTGAGATTCTAGGAATTTGTTCATTCTATCCAGGCTATCCAATTTGTTGGTATGCAATTATTCTTAGTATTTTTTTATAATCTTATTTCTATAGATTGGAAAATAGTGTCTCTTACTTTAGTCATCTGAGTCTTCCTCCTTTTTTTCTTAGTTCATCTAGCTAAAGATTTTGTTGATTTTTTTTAAAACAATCAACTTCTTATTTAATTGATTTTCTATATTGTTTTACTATTCTACATTTTATTTATCTCTGCTCAAATCTTTATTATATCCTCCCTTCTTCAAGTTTTGAGCTTTGTTCTTCTTTTTCTAGTTTCTTAACTCACAAAGTTAGGTTGTTGATTTGTGATCTTGTTTTTTAATGCAAATATTTATAGCTATAAAATTCTTCCTTAGTGCTGCTTTCTCTTTGTCCCATAAGTTTTGGTATATTATATTTTTGTTCTCATACATCTCTAAGTATTTTGTAATTTCCTATGTGACTTCTTCTTTGATCCATACATTGCATTAATTTCCACAAATGTATGAATTTTCCAATTTTCCTTCTGTAATTGATTTCTAACTTTATTGTGGTTGGGAAAAATACTTTGCATAATTGTTTTCTTCTTTAAAATATTGAGAGTTAATTTGTGACCTACCATATGGTCTATCCTCGAATACGTGTCATGTGACCTTGAGAAGAATTTGTATGCTGTTTTTGATTGGTAGAGTGTTCTGTACAGATGTCTGCTAGAGCTACATATTTTACTGTGTTGTTCAAGTCCTCTATTTCCTTACTTATCTTTTCTCTAGTTTTCCATCATTATTGAGAGTGGTGTGCTAAAGTCTACAACTACTATTGTATTGGTCTATTTCTCCCTCTGTCAGTTTTTGCTTCATATATTTTCATGGTCTGTTATTAGATGTATAACTTTTTATAATTGTTATATTTTCTTGTCATTGAAACTTTTATTATTGTATAATGTTCTTTTCCTCTCGTAACCCTTTTTGATTTAAAGTCTACTGTTTATGTATTAGTATAGCCTACCATGCTTTCTGATGGTTATTATTTACATACAATGCTGTTTTCCATCCTTTCATTTTTAACCTATTTGTGTCTTTGGATCTTGGGTGAGGATCTTATAAACTGAATATAGTTGAATCACATTTCTTTTTAAATCAATTCTGCCAATCTTTGTTATTTGAGTGGAAAATTTAATCCATTTACATTAAAGTAATTATTGATAAGAAAGGGATTCTTTCATTTTATTATTTATTTTCTACATGTCTTACATGTGCATTTTCCCTCTCATTTCCTTTATTACTGTCTTCCTTTATGTTTGTTTTTTGGTAAACATTTAAATTCTTTTCTCCTTTCCTTTGTGTATGTTCTATTGCTATTTTCTTTGTGGTTAGCCTGGTGATTACATTTAGCATCCTAAAATTATAATAATCTAATTTGAATTTATAAGTTCAACCTCAATAATCTACAAAACTCTGTTCTTTTACAGTTCCATCCCCACCTTTTCAGTTATTGATATCATAAAATCATTGTTTGTGTGCATTTCTGATCATTTCCTTAGAGAATTCCTAACAGAATTATTGAGTCAGAGATGATTTTCATGACTATGGTTATATATATATAGTTTTATATCACAAAATTGCCCTTAAAAATGTTATAAAAAATGTCTCTCTACAGCCACATTAGAGTGGCGACTAGTGCCATTTTAATTTCAGGACCTCATGTTAGAATTCATATATTTACTTTCCTTTCACATGATGATTTATTTTTTCATCTCTGGCAGAAAACTACTATTGATGAATAATAGTGGGTAGTTTTGATTACTTTATTTGGCAGCTCTAATGGAATGTTTTCTTTACTCACATATCAGGAATTTCTGTTTGTTGTTTGGGTCACTCTGGCCACATATCAACTCTAGTCAACTTTGCTAAGATGAGCAAAATGGCCCAGGAGGTCATTTTAAGTCAAAGGAAGCACAAAGAGAATGTAATACTCTAAATGAGTTCAAGACCAAGTTATCATGTTAGTAGTGCTCTTAGAAAACATAATAGTTTTGAGTTAAAATATTCTAAAGCAGTATTGATACCCCTTTATTGAGCTTTGGGATTCTAGTCTCAAGGAAGTTCTTTTTTTTTTATTATTATTATGTTATGTTAATCATCATACATTACATCATTAGTTTCTGATGTAGCGTTCCGTGATTCATTGTTTACATATAACACCCAGTGCTCCATGCAGAACATGCCCTCTTTAATACCCATCACCAGGCTAACCCATCCCCCCACCCCCCTCCCCTCTAGAACCCTCAGTTTGTTTCTCAGAGTCCATAGTCTCTCATGGTTCGTCTCCCCCACCAATTTCCCCCCCTTCATTTCTCCCTTCCTACTATCTTCTTCTTCTTTTTTTTCTTTTAACATATAATGTATCATTTGTTTCAGAGGTACAGGTCTGTGATTCAACAGTCTTACACAATTCACAGCGCTCACCATAGCACATACACTCCCCAATGTCCATCACCCAGCCACCCCATCCCTCCCACCCCCCACCACTCCAGCAACCCTCAGTTTGTTTCCTGAGATTAAGAATTCCTCATATCAGTGAGGTCATATGATACATGTCTTTCTCTGATTGACTTATTTTGCTCAGCATAACACATTCCAATTCCATCCACATTGTTGCAAATGGCAAGATTTCATTCCTTTTGATGGCTGCATAATATTCCATTGTGTATATATACCACTTCTTCTTTATCCATTCATCTGTCGATGGACATCTTGGCTCTTTCCACAGTTTGGCTATTGTGGACATTGTTTTTAACCACATTTCTAATTACTTAATTGAGTCATTTGTCCGAATTTGTTGCTTCTAATTTCAAAATATTGTAAATGTTGATAGATTGTATTCACCTACTGATATTTCTATCTTCAAGTGTTCTGCTGAACATGCTAACTAGCCAGGACATGTTTGGATTCATATAACTATTGTTTTAAATAATATGGCCTAAATGTAGTTGATATCAATATTTATTTGTTTCTTTATTTGGATCGCCATGATTAAATCATGGGGAGATCATGAAATCCCCAACAGTTATGTTAGAAATCTGAATACCTGGATTTTTACTTTTAGTTGTATGTTGTTTCTTATGTATACACATTGCTGTTGCACTGTTTCTGTTTGGTTGGCAGAGTTACTCTTGTGGTGACTCAGGGAACCAGACTTTCTTTTTCAAGTTTTGCCATTTCCTTGGGGCTGCAAGTATAAATGCAATGAGGATAGGGATAGCACCCTACCAATTGTGACAATGGATAAGTAACTTAAGCTCTCTGAGTTTCTACTTCCTCATGGGTAAAATTGAGAAATAGATTAGCCTGATCTTCTGGCACTAATCATTTATGATTGTGTAGTCATAGAAAACAGGCCACTGAAGAAAATTACATAAGAAAAAAATAAGGAATATACTTTATGTGCATTTTTTAATACTTTAGAAACATGCAAAGCTTTCTATTTTTTAAATAGAAACTTATGCAACTTATTCAGAAACAGTACAGGAAAAATCAACTGCTGATCTCTCAACTTAGAATATAAATTTAAATATTCTAGAGTATTTAAATAATGTCAGCATAGATGAATAAGATTTCTTGCAATAATAAAAAATGAAAAAGTTTATAAAACTAACAAAATAATAAAATATTTCATTTCAGAACAACTGCAAATTAAGACATTATTCTTTTGCATTTAAAAAGCACTTAATAACATTCAAAAACATTCAAAACATCCAAACACTCAAAAATAATTTCTTATATAATCCTTGGAAAATTAGAAACAGAAATATCCTCTTTAACATTATAGAAAATATACCCTCTTATTAGCTAACATCATATACTACTGGTAAAACAGCGCCTTTAAATCAGGAAAACAGAGGTCTAGATTCACTATTATCATGACCAAAGTTGAATATAGGACAAATAAATGAGAAATATAAATATTAGAAAGGGAAAAACATGATTGCTGTTTGTAAATGATATGATTATGTATTTAGAAAACCAAGAGAAGCAATACAAAAATTTAGAGAACCGGAATCCTAATGCTAACCATAACACTTTGAATTAGTTCTGCAGTGAGAATACTCCATAGGAGTTCTCAGTGCAGTGTCTGGGTAGAGGTTAAAACTGGAAAAACCACGTTTTCCAACATATTAGCAATGAACAATTGAGATATATATAATGGGGTAAAGAATTATATTCACATAGCAGCAGTTTATTGAACCAATGCATGTTTATTGGGTAGAACATGAAGTTCCTTAAAGATAATGATAATGTATTTGGATTTGTGCTAAGACAATGGGAAACTATTTTTCACACAAGAAAATGTGTGTCAATAGACATAGGGAAAAGTAGTCAACCTCATTAATAATAAAGAGGTTAAAAAAATCCTAAACCAGAAGTCAAAAGAATATCACATGGACAAATGTTAATAAAAGTGATCATTCTCAACATGTTTCAGGTACATGTAAATAGGTACTTTCATACAAGAAAATAGCAGTAAAGGATGTAATCTTCCTAAAAGTAATTCGTACACATTTGTAGTTTCAGACATGTTTATACCTTATGAATTGTTGACCTTCTAAAGAAATGTATTTTAAGGAAATAAAGATGATGGCAAGATGAAGATATTCATCACAGTATTTTATATAGAAAAAATAATTTTATTTTTAGTACTATGGACTTGACTAATAGAGACTGAGTACAACTTCTTCAAAGTAAAACAGACTTCTAGATAAGAGTTTCACATCTGCCACCTATTATCCATGTGATTTTGGACAAATTCCCAACCCTGTCTACAGCTCAATTTCTCCAACTGTAAAAGAGGTAACTATAATAACATTTCAATATTGAAAGGCATAATGCTTATAAAGAAACTTATGATAATGTTGTGTAAAAAGCAAAATACAGAATGTTAAATAATATATGATCCAATTTTAACTATATAATCATTTTCTGTATCAATCTATATGTGGATATACATACACTGTAAATAAGGCTTGATTCTTTTTTTTTTTTTAATTTTATTATGTTATGTTAGTCACCATACAATACATCATTAGTTTTTGATGTGATGATCCATGATCCATTGTTTTCGTATAACACCCAGTGCTTCATGCAGTATGTGCCCTTCTTAATAACCATCACCGGGCTAACCAATCCCCCCTCCCCCCTCCCCTCTAAAACCCTGTTTGTTTCTCAGAGTCCATAGTCTCTCATGGTTCATCTCTCCCTCCAATTCCCCTCCCCTCATTTTTCCCTTCCTTCTCCTAATGTCCTCCATGCTATTCCTTATATTCCACAAATAAGTGAAACCATATAATAATTGACTTTCTCTGCTTGACTTATTTCACTTAGCATAATCTCCTCCAGTCCCATCCATGTTGATGTAAAAGTTAGGTGTTCATCCTTTCTGATGGCTGAGTAATATTCCATTGTATATATGGACCACATCTTCTTTATCCGTTCATCTGTTGAAAGGCAGCTCGGCTCTTTCCACAGTTTGGCTATTGCAGACATTGCTGCTATGAACATTGGGGTGCATATGGCCCTTCTTTTCACTACATCTGTGTCTTTGGGGTAAATACCCAGGAGTGCAATTGCTGGGTCATAGGGTAGCTCTATTTTTAAATTTTTGAGGAAAGTCCACACTGTTTTCCAAAGTGGCTGTACCAACTTGCATTCCCACCAACAGTGTAAGAGGGTTCCCCTTTCTCCACAACCTCTCCAACATTTGTTGTTTCTCTCCCTGCCCATTTTTGCCATTCTAACTGGTGTAAGGTGGTATCTCAATGTGGTTTTGATTTGGATTTCCCTGATGGCTAATGATGATGAACATTTTTTCATGTGTCTGTTAGTCATTTGTATGTCTTCTTCAGAGAAGTGTCTTTTTATATCTTCTGCCCACTTTTTGACTTGATTATTTGTATTTTGGGTGTTGAGTTTGAGAAATTCTTTGTAGATCTTGGATACCAGCCCTTTATCTGTAGTGTCATTCGCAAATATTTTCTCCCATTCTGTGGGTTGCCTCTTTGTTTTGTTGACTGCTTCCTTTGCTGTGCAGAAGCTTTTTATCTTGATGAAGTCCCAAAAGTTCATTTTTGCTTTTGTTTCACTAGCTTTTGGAGATGAATCTTGAAAGAAGTTGCTGTGGGCGATGTCAAAGAGGTTACTGCCTATGTTCTCCTCTAGGATTTTGATGGATTCCTGTCTCACATTGAGGTCTTTCATCCACTTTGAGTTTATCTTTGTGAATGGTGTTAGAGAATGGCCGAGTTTCATTCTTCTGCATGTGGCTGTCCAATTTTCCCAGCACCATTTACTGAAGAAACTGTCTTTTTTCCATTGCATGTTTTTTCCTGCTTTGTCGAAGATTATTTGACCATAGAGTTGAGGGTCCATATCTGGGTTCTCTATTCTGTTCCATTGGTCTATATGTCTGTTTTTGTGGCAGTACCATGCTGTCTTGGTGATCACTGCTTTGTAATATAGCTTGAAATCGGGCAACATGATGCCCCCAGCTTTGTTTTTCTTTTTCAGCATTTCCTTGGCGATTCAGGGTCTTTTCTGATTCCATTCAAATTTTAGGATTGTTTGTTCCAGCACTTTGAAAAATGTCATTGGAATTTTGATCAGGATGGCATTGAAGGCATAGATTGCTCTGGGTAGCATAGACATTTTAACAATGTTTATTCTTCCAATTCATGAGCATGGAATATTTTTCCATCTTTTTGTGTCTTCTTCAATTTCTTTCATGAGTGTTCTGTAGTTCCTAGAGTATAGATCCTTTACCTCTTTGGTAGGTTTATTCCGAGGTATCTTATGGTTTTTGGTGCTATTGTAAATGGAATTGTTTCTCTAATTTCTCTTTCTACAGTTGCATTGTTAGTGTATAAGAAAGCAACTGATTTCTGTGCATTGATTTTGTATCCTGCCACCATTACTGAATTGCTGTAGTAATTCTAGTAATTTGGGGGTGGAGTCTTTTGGGTTTTCCACATAAAGTATCATGTTGTCTGTGAAAAGAGAGAGTTTGACTTCTTCTTTGCCAGTTTGAATACATTTTATTTCTTTTTGTTGTCTGATTGCTGTTGCTAGGACTTCTAGTACTATATTGAACAATAGTGGCGAGAGTGGGCATCCTTGATGTGTTCCTGATCTTAAGGGAAAGGCTCTCAGCTTTTCCCCATTGAGGATGATATTCGTTGTGGGTTTTTCATAGATGGATTTTATGAACTTGAGGAATGTTCCCTCTATCCCTATACTCTGGAGAGTTTTAATCAAGAAAGGATGTTGTATTTTGTCGAATGCTTTTTCTGCATCAATTGAGAGGACCATATGGTTCTTCTCTCTCCTCTTATTAATGTGTTCTATCACATTGATTGATTTGCGAATGTTGAACCACCTTTTCATCCGGGGATAAATTCCACTTGGTCGTGGTGGATGATCCTTTTAATGTATTGTTGGATCCTATTAGCTAGGATTTTGTTGAGGATTTTGGAATCCATATGCATCAGGGATATTGGTCTGAAATTCTCCTTTTTGATGGAGTCTTTGCCTGGTTTGGGGATTAAGGTAATGCTGGCCTCATAGAATGAGATTGGAAGTTTTCCTTCTGTTTCTATTTTTTGAAACAGCTTCAGTAGAATAGGTATTATTTCTTCTTTGAATGTTTGGTAGAATTCCCCAGGGAATCCTTCAAGCCCTGGACTCTCATTTTTTGAGAGGTTTTTGATCACTGCTTCAATCTCGTTACTGGTTATTGGCCTATTCAGGTTGTCAATTTCTTCCTGTTTCAGTCTTGGCAGCTTATACGTTTCCAGGAAGGCCTCCGTTTTATCCAGATTGCTCAGTTTATTGGCATATAGTTGTTGATAATAATTTCTAATAATTGTTTCTATTTCCTTGGTGTTAGTCGTGATCTCTCCCCTTTCATTCATAATTTTATTAATTTGGGTCCTTTCTCTTTTCTTTTGGATAAGTCTGGCCAGTGGTTTATCAATCTTATTAATTCTTTCAAAGAACCAGCTTCTAGTTTCGTTGATCTGATCTACTGTGTTTCTGGTTTCTAATTCATTGATTTCTGCTCTAATTTTAATTATTTCTTTTCTAATGCGTGGCTTAGGCATCATTTGTTGCTTTTTCTCTAGTTCTTTAAGGTGTAGAGTTAGTTGGTGAATTCGGGATTTTTCTATTTTTTGAGTGAGGCTTGGATGGCTATGTATTTCCCCCTTAGGACCACCTTTGCAGTATCCCATAGGTTTTGGACCGATGTGTTTTCCTTCTCATTGATTTCCATGAATTGTTTAAGTTCTTCTTTGATTTCTTGGTTGACCCAAACATTCTTGAGCAGAGTGGTCTTTAGCTTCCAAGTGTTTAAATTTCTGCCAAATTTCTTCTTGTGATTTAGTTCCAGTTTTAGAGCATTGTGGTCTGAGAATATGCAGGGAATAATCTCAATCTTTTGGTATCGGTTGAGACCTGATTTGTGACCCAGTATATGGTCTATTCTGGAGAAAGTTCCATGTGCATTCGAGAAGAATGAGTATTCTGTTGTTTTCGGGTGGAATGTTCTATAAATATCTATGAGGTCCGTCTGGTCCAATGTATCATTCAGAGCTCTTGTTTCCTTGTTGATTTTCTGCTTAGATGATCTGTCCATTGCTGAGAGTGGAGTATTGAGGTCTCCTACAATTAACGTATTGTTATCAATATGACTCTTTATTTTGGTTAACAGTTGGCTTATGTAGATGGCTGTTCCTATGGTGGGGGCATAGATATTTACACTTGTTAGATCTTGTTGGATAGACCCTTTAAGTATGATATAGTGTCCTTCTGTGTCTCTTATTACAGACTTTAGTTTAAAATCTAATTTGTCTGATATAAGAATTGCTACCCTAGCTTTCTTTTGAAGTCTGCTGGCATGGAAGATGGATCTCCATCCCTTCACTTTCAGTCTGGATGTATCTTTAGGTTCAAAATGAGTCTCTTGTAGACAGCATATGGATGAGTCCTGTCTTTTCATCCAATCTGCAACCCTGTGCCGTTTTATGGGAGCATTTAGGCCATTTACGTTGAGAGTGATTATTGAAAGATATGAATTAATTGTCATCATGTTGCCTGTGAAGATGTTGTTTTTTACAGATTGTCCCTGTAAATTTCTGTTGTATATCACTCTTGGGGTCTTTCTCCTTTTATAGAATCCCCCTTAATATTTCTTGCAGGGCCGGCTTACTGGTCGCATATTCTTTCAGTTTCTGCCGGTCGTGGAAGCTCTGCATCTCTCCATCTATTCTAAATGAAAGCCTTGCCAGATAAAGTATTCTTGGCTGCATGTTCTTCTCATTTAGTACCCTGAATATGTCTTGCCAGGCCTTTCTGGCTTGCCAGGTCTCTGGATAGGTCTGATGTTATTCTGATGTTCCTCCCTCTGTACGTAAGGAATCTCTTCCCCCTAACTGCCCTTAAGATGGTTTCCTTGGTTCTAAGATTTGCAAGTTTTACTATTACATGCCAGGGTGTTGGCCTGTTTTCCTTGATCTTGGGAGGGGTCCCCTCTGCCGCTAAGACTCAAATGTTTGTTTCATTCCCCAGATTAGGGAAGTTCTCAGCTACGATTTGCTCAAATACATCTTGTAGTCCTCTCTCTCTCTCTCCACTCCCTCCGGGATTCCAATTATTCTGACATTGGAACGCTTCATGGTGTCACTTATTTCTCTGATTCTATTTTCATGGATTCTGAGTTGTTTTTCCCTGGCCTCCTCTTTTCCCTTTTTATCTATTATATTGTCTTCCAGGTCACTTATTCATTCTTCTGCCTCACTTACCTTAGCTGTTAGATTATCTAGATTGGATTGGATCTCATTGATAGAATTTTTAAGTTCTGCCAATTCACCTTTCATTTCTGCCCTTAGAGACTCTATATTACCATTAATTGATTTCTCCATTCTAGCCATTGTCTTCACAATTGCTAGCCTGAATTCCATCTCCGACATCTTGGTTATATCTGCATCCATTTGTAAATCTGCAGCATAAGTCATAATCTCTGAGTCTTTTCTATTTTGGGGGCTCCTCCTCTTAGTCATTCTGTTGATGGGTGTTTGGGGGAATGTATAGAGTCCAAATTATTGACCAGAACCCAAGCAAGATGCACCTGTTTTCTTGGGACCTTAAAGTTGCTGGCCTCTTGTTTTCCCAGCCTGTCTTCTGGGGGAGGGGCCTGCCGCGTTGTTACTCAGGCAACCCTCTTTGGGCGAAGTTGCCCTGCCCCCCTGTGGTGGGGGATGGGCTCAGTGGGAATCAATTTTTGGGGCTTTTGTTTTCTGGTGGCTTTCCCTGGTGGCTTTCCGCATCTCTTCCATGAGTCAGAGCAGAAGAGACCGTTTCCAACCCTCTGCCTCAGAGCAGAGAGATCACAGTCTATTCCTCAGTGAGCTCTCCAGGCCACACTGTCTCTGTTTCTGTCCATGCTGCTATAAACTACAGCATCCTGGGTTGTGCACCCCTCCACAGCGCTCCCAGTCCTCCCTCCAGGTCGGAGCACGTCTCTGCCCTTTGTGCTTCTAAAACCGCCAGCCGCTCCCAGTTCGCCTGTGCAACCCTGCCGCTCCCGGTTTCTGCCCCTGGGGGCTGCCCTAAAGTCCTTTCCCCACCACTACTGGTCTGCGGGTCTGTGCCTGTCCCCAGTGCGCGAGGCTGTCGCTCACCGGCGGTGTAGGATCCCCATGGCCAGGCACCCTCCCGCTGCCTTTTATCTTCCAATATCTGTCTGCAGAATCATGGCTCCCCACTTTGTACCTCAAAACAAACCGCCAGCGATATTCTGTTTGTAGAGATCCAGATCTTCTTACATCTCAGGCTGATTTCGTGGGTGCTCAGAGTGGTCTGGTAGATATCCAGCTCAATTCTGGGGACCAGTTGAAATAGGGTCACCTACTCCTCTGCCATCTTTCCTTCCCCCCCGCCAATAAGGCTTGATTCTAGGTATTAACTACATATTTTATTTACACACATTCCATGCACAACTATTCTTAATTTTAATGGTTAGGAAAAAACTAGGTACAATTTTGGTTGTTGCGATGTTTGTTACCAAAGAGATAAAATAAACATGCATCCAATTAGAGAAGAATTATCACAAGGGAATGCAAATATGGGGTTATGGGTTAAGGTAAATTTTTCTTAATTATTTTCTTCATTTTCCGAATTTTATACATTATGTATTATATATTGGTTTATTTTCAGAAATGTAAAATTTTGATTTTACTTCACTGATGTATACATTTTTAGCATATCAATAAGAGGTTTTCCGTACAACACACACACACACACACACACACACACAGAAGGGAGAGATTGTAAGAGAGAGACAAAGATGGCAGTTAAGCCTTTAAATGCTTAGATTCGTATAAGTCTCTTTCTCTTTACCTCAGTTTCTGGGACTGAGATAAAGGAGATGCCAGACTTCATTAACTGCATCAGAAATTCAGAGCATCTGCTTCACAAACATGGAAGTCAAGCTTTGAAAAATCAGGGCAAGTGTACCTATTTGGCAACTTGACAACACTGATTTAAGCCAGTGTCCAATGGGCTCTGGGCATGTGTTCTCATCACTGCCAAATGCCAGTGCTATGTATTAAACCTCCATATCAAGCCATGAGCCTGACACCTGTTCATGAGAACACACTAAGTCTGCTTCCTCAATGTAAGTCAAAGTTCTTATTTCATACTTTGATCCCTGAGGTTGTAACTCCTCTCCAGAGTCTGGTTGCTTTTCCTGCCCTCAGATTAGTGTATTAAAATAATTGATTTGTTTTGTGATGAAGAGAAAGATATTTAGAATGGAAAGAAAGTAAAATTGTAAGAAGCATCAAAATGGGAAAATAGAAGTAAAAAGGAACTTGAAATGTTATAAATCAGCTTAATGATTATTGAACTGGGGCATGGAGAGAAGAAAAGCTCAAAGCAAAATTTATACCTTCTAATTCTATACCAATCTAATTCTGCATTCACCAAATTCAAGCTATAACGTTTTGAAGAAAACTTACAAATGAGGTCAGACAGTGTAAAGAAAAGGAATGAACATTAATGCTATCTTTCTAAAAAAATATTCATGGCAAAAAGATAAAGAATTGGTTCTCTGACAAAGAGATAAATACATTCAAAGGGCTTCAGAAAGAATGCCAGTGCACTCACACATCATTTTTATACCAATGGAAATAAAATGATTTAAAAGATTCTTTTCAGAAACCTAAAATATGGCAACATCTGGGGAATAGGGGTCAAAATGAAAGTATTTTGGGGGCACCTGGGTGGCTCAGATGGTTAAGCATCTGTCTTGATCTCCAGGTCCTGGGATCGAGCCCCATGTCAGGCTCCCAGCTCAGTGGGGAATCTGCTTCTCCTTCTCCCTCTGCCTCTCCCCCTGCTTCTCCTTCTCCCTCTGCCTCTCCCCCTGCTTGTGTTCCCTATGTCTCTGTCTCTCTCTCTCAAATGAATAAATAAAATCTTAAAAAAAATAAATAAATAAAATGAAAGTATCTTCATAATACATTTATTTGATTTTTTCAAGCATGCCCCTTTTACATAATTATTTGTGAACAAGGGGCAAACATAAATATAAAATAAACCAAAAAACTACAATTGAGATCAAAAGTAAAAAGATACATTGTTCATCTAGAACAAATTAAAATGCGTAAAATTAACTTTTATATCACTAATCTATCATCTATCATCATCTATCATCTATCATTTATTCATCCAATATGTACATAGTCACATTACAGAAATCATTGAAATATTGTAAAGTTACTAAAGTGGAAAAATAGACCAAAATCCAGGTCTGTAAGAAGCAATTCAACTGATTGTTTTCTATGATTTATCTCATTTTCCCATTTCTTCAGCAAATATTCATTAAGTGGCTAATCCACAACTTGGCGAGGCAGCAAGAATTGAATGGTAAAAAGACATACAATTTTATAGTTTTAGATTATCTTCTAGATAGGAATACCGGTAAAATGTAATAAATACCCATGAACAAATTCACATTTTGGTAAGTTACAAATGGGGCCGAGACAGGAAATATTTGAGGTGGCAGGACATGACTACTATATCATTCAGTGTTCAATTAGGGAATTAGAAATTGTACCAACGGTATTTATACATATATATGTGTTTAAGAAGTTTATTAAAAATACTTCAGTGGTCACTAGATTCAAATTAAGAGTTGAACAAATAATGCTAGTAAAAAAAATAGTGATATCAAAGCAGAACACTAAGCAAGTTAATTAAAGTTATCAAAATCAAATGACTCATCTTTTCACATTGACATGATAAAAAGAAATATGCTTCATTCTAGAAATATATTTCCTTGTTGATATTGACATTTGGATAAGAGGGAAACTATGCTTTTATTTAAAATATTAGATAACAAGGAATTCTAATTATAGAGAGAGATAAAAAACATTTTTGATTAACAGCTCTCATTCACATACACCAAATACATTTAAAAAAATTATGACTCTAATCTATGGGATGAGAGGCCTTGTTTAATTTTCCATTACAACCTTGCAATGCAGTCTTAGTTGTAGGTTGCTAGGGTCTGTGGGGAGGGAAAAGTGGGGAATTTCTAATCAATGCAAAGGAAGTTTCAGTTAAGCAAGATGAGTAAGTTTTAGAGACTTGCTGTATAACATTTTACCCATCATAACAATAGTATATTGTACCACTAAATACTTGTTAAAGGGATAGGTTGTATGTCAAATGTTATTACCACAATAAAATACAATAATAAAAAAAATATCTCACACAAAAAAGTTTTGGCAAATATCTGGAGAAATTATATACTGTTAGTGGTAATGTAATGTGCCGCTATGGTATACAGTACAGAGGTTGCTCCAAAAATGAAAATTAGAACTACCACATGATCTAGAAATTTCATTTCTGAGTGTATATCCAAAATAATTTAAATCAAGATCTTAAAGAGATAGTTGCACTCCCATGTTCTTTGCAGGAATTATTCACAATTGTCAAAGTATGGAAACAACTCAAGCATTCGTAGACTGATGATTGGATAAAGAAAATATGGTATATACATACAATGAAGTATTTATTATTCAGGCTTAGAAAGGAAAAATACCTTGCCATTTGTGACAATATGGATGAACCTGCATGACATTATATTCAGTAAAAGAAAGCAGACACAGAAGACAAATACTACACAATACTTATATGATGAATCTAAAATAGTCAAACTCATAGGAGCAAACTCACAGAATGATAGTTGCCAGAGGATGGGGGGGGTAGAAATGGGGAGGCATTAGTCTAGAGATGTGTTGTATAATACAGTGCTTATAATTAACAATATGGTATCGTGCACTTTAAAACTTATTAAGAAGGTAGATCTCCTATTTAGTGTTCTAATCACACACACAAAAGACACAAGGAGACTCTGAGAGGTAGTAGGTATATCTATACCTTTGATTGTGGTGATGGTATTAAAGGTGTTTGCTTAAGTTAAGGTCCCAACTTACTGAACTGTATACATTAAATATGTGTAGTTCTTAGTTTATACATTATATCTCCATGAACTATTAAAAAACCTCAGTGGATTAACTCAACAGAAATTCATTTCTCATTACTGACACATTCTAAAACATAGCAACGTGGACTGGTATGCAAGCACATGAGGAGCCAGGCTCTTTAGCATCAGGGCTCTTGTATTTCCTGGGCACCTTGATACCCACATATAAAAACTGCATTTCTCTATCTCCCTTGTAGGTACATTTATGCTCATAAGAATTTATTCTGGTCAGTGATATATAAGTGAATGCATTATATGATAGTTTTAAGAGGTCTCCTTGAAAAACTGGGGGTTTATTCTTTTTCATTCCTTTCTTCTTCTTACTATGTAGAATGTGGACCAAATGGTAAAGGCCCAAACCACCATTTGAACCAGGAAGTGGAAGTCATTTGCTAAAAATGGCAAAACAACCACATGAAAAAACAAGAGTGGACACCACTGAGACACCACATCAGCCATGACCACCTACACCTCCTTTTACATAGAAGAGAAATAAACTTTTATCTTGTGTTAGACACCCTACTGGGGGCCTTTGTCCTATGCAGCTGAATCTGGTCTTAGCTGACACAGTAGGTGTAGCAGAGACTCAAGCTAGCTTTTTAAAATCCCCTTTTCTCTCTCTGTTACATTTAATGACATATGACAGGTTAGAAGCAAATTCTTTAAAATCATGAATAATACGGAGGCTCACTTTTATTGTTTCAATTTCACACTGTACTTAAATAAGTGGTAAGACAGTAAAACAAGAAAAAGAAAATTATTATGATTGGAAAATAGGAATCCAAACTGTCTTCATTTTCAGTTGATATGGTTTTCCCCATATAAACATACAGTAATACTTAAATTGTTAGATTTCATAATGAATTCAGGAAGGATGCTAGATATAAAATCAGTTTAGAAAAGTAAGTTGCCTTGTAATACCAGCAAAGATGTTAGAGAATATAATTTAATAAAAGAAAAAATTATAAAACTACCTTAAAATATAATTGATATAAAAAGCACAGGATTTTGAAAAGAAAATCACAAAAGTATATACTTTTTATATGTGGTAAGCGGTGTCTCAATATGAGGAAAGTGTCAGTTCATTCCAAATTAATCTATAAAATCAATGTAATTCCAATCAAAACCCCACCTACTTGGTTTTTTGTTTGTTTGTTTGTTTTCCATAGATTAGGTAAGATATTTCAAAACTACATGTGGAGTCTGAGGAGGATTTGGTGCTTGTTTATATATGAGGTCATATCATCTGCAAATGCAGATTGTTTTACTTCTTCCTTTTCAGTCTGGGTTTTTCTTTTCTTTCTTTCTTTTTTTTTTTTTTTCTTGTTGGGAAGATAAGTAATGAGAGCAGAAATCCTCATCTTTAAAATTTTAGAGTAAAAACATTCAGTTTTTTATTATTTATTATGATATCAGCTGCGGGTTTTTCATATATGCTCCATCAGATTAAAGGAGGTCACTTCTATTCCTCATTTATTGAGTAGTTTTTACCATGAATGAATGTTGAATTTGGTCTAATGATTTTTCTGAGTCTATTACATAACAATGTGGTTTTGTCGTTTTCTCTATTAATATGATCTACTACATTTGTTTTCAAACGTTAAAACTATATTGCCTTCCTTGGATATAGTTTACTTGGTCATTGTATATATCCATTTTGCATTTCACTGCATTCAATTTATTAATATTTGGAGATTTTTTGTGTCTATATTAATATAAATTAACTTATTAATATATTAATAAAAGACATTCATCTATAGTTTTCTTGTGATGTCTTTGTTTTGTTGTGATATCAAGATACACTAACTTCATAAATGAGTTGGGATGTGCTCCCTACTATTCAATTTTTTGGAAGTTAATGAAGAGATAGTACTAATTTTTCTCTAAATTTTTGGTAAAATTTATCAGTGAAACCATATGGTTCTGGGCTTTGCTTTGTGATAAACTTAAAAATTACTAATTCAGCCTCTTTCTTTTTAAATCAATGAAGAAAAATAGAAAAACTAATGTGTAATTATTCCATCTTTTATCATTACTTACCTAAAAGTAAATTACCTTTGCTGTTCTTTATTTGTTTGTGGATTTATATTACTGTCTAAAGACACATTCTTTCAGACTAAAGAATTTCCTAAAGACAATGTATGGGATGGGAGAAAATATTTCCAACCCCATATCTGGTAGGGGCTAATATCTAAAATATGTAAGGGACCCATACAACTGAACAGCAAACAAAACAACAACAACAACAACAACAACAAACTACAAAATAATCCAATTTAAATTTTAAGCAAAAATTCTGAATAGATGTTTTTCCTAAGAAGATATTCAAATGGCCAACAGGTACGTAAAAGGTTGTTCAAAATCACTAATCATCAGGAAAATGCAAGTCAAAACCACAATGAGATGTCACCTCACATGTGTTAAAATGGATATTGTCAAAATGATAAGAGATAAGTGCTAGTGGGGACATGGAGAAAAGGGAAGCCTCAGGCACTGTTGGTGGGAATGTAAATTGGTACAGCCACTGTGGAAAATAGTATGGAGATATATTGAAAAATTACAAAAATAGAGGTACCATATGGTCCAGCAAATCATCAAACAAGTGTATACGCAAAGGAAACGAATCACTATCTCAAAGAGTATCTGTACCTCTTTGTTTTTTGTGGCATTATTTACAATATGAAAACAAGTTAAGTGTCTATTAATAGATGAGTGGATAAAGAAGATATTATAAAGATAAATGGGATTTTATTCAGCCATAAAAAGAAGGTAAAGGATTACCTTTCCACTTTCAACAACATAGATGCAACTTGAGGACATTATGCTATGTGAAATGACTTAGACAGAGAAAGACAAATATTGTTTAAGCTCACTTATATGTTGAATCTAAAAAATCCAAACTCATAGAAACAGAGAATAGGTTGGTGGTTGCCAGGAGTGGGGGTGGGGAGGTGAGGGAAATGGGTGAAGGTGATCAAAGCATACAAACTTCCAGTTATGAGATGAAGAAACTCTAAGGATGTAATGTACAACATGGCAACTGTAGTTAACATTATAGTATTATATATTTTAAAGTTTTTAAGAGAGTAATCTTAAAAGTTCTCAATACACACACACAAAAAAGTTGTAACTATGTGAGGTGATGGATATGTTAACTAACTTATGATATTCATTCACAGTATACACATATATCAAATCATCATGTTGTACAGCTCAAACTTTAACAATGTTGTATGTCAATTATATTTCAATAAAGCTGGAAAAAAAAGGAATTTCCTCTAGTATGTAAGATAGATATTCTAGCAACAATATCTCAGTTTTTGTTTATCTGAGAACAGCTTTATTTCTTTTCTTTTTTTTTTTTAAAAGACTTTATTTATTTATTTGAGAGAGAGAGTGAGAGCACAAGAGGGGGGAGCGGGAGAGGGAGAAGCAGACTCCCTGCTGAGCAGGTAGCCGGATTCGGGACTCGATCCCAGGACTCCAGGATCATGACCTGAGCCGAAGGCAGTCGCTTAACTGACTGAGCCACCCAGGCGCCCGAGAACAGCTTTATTTCATCTTTAGTTTTAATGACAGCTTTTCTGAATATAGGATCTTTGGTTGACAGTTTCTTTTTTTCTGGCAGTATTTTTAGTATGCCACCCCACTGCCTTCTGGCATTCATTGTTTCTACTGTATGGTCACTGGGAGGCATAAAATAACACCATTTCTCTCACTACTCCCAATTTTTTTTCTCTTGATTTTGTCTTTCAACCTTTTGTCTGTGATGTTTCTGGATGGGATGTTTTTGAATTTATCATACTTGAGGCTTATCTTCTTAAAGGTATAGGTTGGTGTTTTTCATGACATTCGTGAAGTTTCTACTACTAATTTTAAATAGTATTTTGTCCCTTTTGCTTTCTTTTCTTCTGGTATTTCTATTACACACGTTGGTGTATTTAATGTTCCACAATCTTCTGAGGTTCTGTTTATTTTTCTTCATTTGTTTTATCTGTTTTTCAAATCATGTAATATTTATTAATATTCCTTTAAGTTCAACTTAAAGACAGGGATCTTGGTAAGGGGGAAGGAGAAATGTCTTAATTTCCTGAAAGTGCTGAGCTTTTTCCTGGAATGTGTTATCATAATTCTATGAATCCTATTTGCCCAGAATCATGTAACAATGCTGACCCTAGCTATAAAATCAAGTCCATTTTTTTTTTTTTTTTTAGCTTTTCTAATGGGAATGTCCACTAAGAAAAGAGCTGGAAGTATGTTTGCTTCATCAATAAATAGTATTTGAAAGAAGTAATTTAGGAATAGTAGGAATTGTTATTATATCTGTAATTGCAATGTTGATGTAATTGGGACTCCAGAGGAAACTAGAATGTTTCATGCCCGAGATTAAAATAATGGTTGCATGAAAAAAAATGGTTTCATAGTATAGTAACAGAAGTGAATAGGCTTAATTTTGGTGTTAAATAAGAAAATACTTTTTGAATTAGACTGCTGATTTAGCAACAGTTAAAAACATACCACATATGAACAAGAACAAGTTGATACAACTGAAGGAAAAAAACCCTAAAACTTCTTTAAATAATAACATAATTATAGGAAAATCAGGCTTCTGATTTTCAAAGCATTTTATTCTTCTCTTCTCAGTAGGAAAAAACAATTGGGGAAAAACCTGACAATTTTGTGACCCAGATGTTAAGAATGAATTTGTAATTTTTTTCTGTATCACCATCTGAATTCTATCATTTCAGATATTTTCCTGGCAATATATGGGGTTATTTTAATAGCTGCATATTCTCTTGTGATTATTTAACTGCTTACAGTGTCTTTTGGAAGCAGATACTTGATGTGCTTTCCTTTACTCCTGTGTATCATTTTTATTTGGCATCATCCTACTTAAAAATTATTCATTTTTACAAATAAAATAAGTAATATTTTTGGAGTCTGTACTGGAGTCAATCAAATAAATTTTAGGAAACATTCTTGACCACTGCAAATTGTAACATTTACTTTATATATTTGCATAGCACATGTACTATCTTAGCAGCTCATGATAGTACTGTGGAAGATTAATGGAGTATAGAAAGATAACTTGCAGGTTAATTGACTTGTTGAAAGGTAAGAAAAAGAAAATATTTAACTCTGGTTGTGAAAGATGTAGCTCTTTTTCTCAACTTTCCCCTTCTGTCATTAGTAGGCTTCAATAAGAATCCAACATAGCTGTGCTTTAGTGAGGAAGAGATGCTCTCAGACTGTGTACATCACTTATTCATGGTCATGTCTTTGAACATAGCTAAGTTTAAATTTCTATACTGATTCAGCTCTCTGTTCCTAATAAGTGTCTATTTGCCAATCATCTATGTCAAAAGAGCAAATCAGAAATTTATCTATGTCTAGACCAACAATCCCTGAGAATATACCTCCTAGGTAGCACTGAAGCCATAAACCATCCAGGGTAGTCAATCATTAGCCAAGTGCCTGAGATGGAATCTTCTAAGCAGTGTTCAGAAAGATATTTAAAAAAATGCCTTAATTATCCTTGAGTTTTTCCAGAATTAGAATCATAAGGTGGTTAAAACTCATAAAATAGTTTGATAAACTGTATAAACTTTACCTTGCAGAAGAAGTTGATATTTATAGAATATCACCAGCCTTACTGTCACAAATATTTGGATACACTTAGATATGTCTATGAATATATTCAGGAACAAATAATTTATATTTTAAAACGTAAATTTGTCTCCAAATAGTGTTATAATAGGACCCATTCAGTTCTCTTACATATTGGCAAATGAAATAAATCACATGGAGAATTTTACTTGCTACAAATAAATTTTAATAATTACAAGACACATGAAAAATGTTCACTTTAAGAATTGAAAGAATAGAAATGGATTTTCTTTAAAGAGATAATTAAAAAATAACCACTTATTCAAACTGTCCAGTGCCTCTCATAAAATGTGGGCAAGTTGATTACTTTGTTTTGCAATAAACAATAGGTTAATTGAGAAGATTTATAAAACAGTGTGGCTCCTGTGAGTTTTTTTTTTTTTAATTAGTTGTTTCTAATCATGTTGATTTTAGGAATCTTGCACATTTGCAGCACTTAAACCAAGAAAAAATATATAATATACAATTAATTTAATAATACTGTTCTTAAAAAAAACTAAAGCTGTGTATAGCTTTATGAACACCAGGTAGTCTTTATTCTTGGTATAGCTAATTTATTTTACCATAATACTTTTTTTCAAGTTTTTATTTAAATTCTAACTAACATACAGTGCCATATTAGTTTCATGTGTACAACTTAGTGATTCATCACTCTCATACGACACCCAGTGCTCATCACAAGTGCCCTCCTTAACACATCACCCATTTAACCTGTCACCCCTGCCCACCTCCCCTCCAGCAACCCTGTTTGTTCTTTATAGTTAAAAATCTGTTTCCTGGTATGCCTCTCTTCCTTGCCCCCCCAATATGTTCACCTGTTTTGTTTCTTAAATTCCACACATGAGTGAAACCATATGGTATTTGTTTCTCCGACTGACTTATTTGACTTAGCATAATATTCTCTAGATCAATCCACAGCAATTGCACTACTACATATTTACTCAAGGATACAAAAATACTGATTGGAAGGGATGCATGCACCTTGATGTTTATAGCAGCATTATCTACAATAGCCAAAGTATGGAAAGAACTCAAATGTCTATTGGCTGGTGCTTGCTTCGGCAACACATATACTAAAATTGGAACGATACAGAGATTAGCATGGCCCCTGTGCAAGGATGACATGCAAATTCGTGAAGTGTTCCATATTTTTCATGTATATATACACGATGGAATATTATGCAGCCATCAAAAGGAATGAAATCTTGCCATTTGCAACGACGTGGATGGAACTGGAGGGTATTATGCTCAGGGAAATAAGTCAATCAGAGAAAGACATGTATCATATGACCTCACTGATATGAGGAATTCTTAATCTCAGGAAACAAACTGAGGGTTGCTGGAGTGGTGGTGGGTGGGAGGGATGGGTGGCTGGGTGATAGATATTGGGGAGGGTATGTCTATGGTGAGCGCTGTGAATTGTGTGAGACTGTTGAATCACAGACCTGTACCTCTGAAACAAATAATACATTATATATTAAGAAAAAAAAAAGAAGATAGCAGGAAGGGAAAAATGAAGGGAGGGGAAATTGGAGGGGAGAAGAACCATGAGAGACTACAGACTCTGAGAAACAAACTGAGGGTTCTAGAGGGGAGGAGGGTAGGGGGATGGGTTAGCCTGGTGATGGGTATTAAAGAGGGCACGTACTGCATGGAGCAATGGGTGTTATATGCAAACAATGAATCACGGAACACTACATCAAAAACTAATGATGTATGGTGATTAACATAACATAAAAAAAAGTGTAAAAAAATGTCTATTGGCTGATGAATAGATAAAGAAGATGTGATATATATACAATGGAATATTACTCAGCCATGCCATAACACTTTTAATAGAGATAATCATGAAAACCTAAATCACTGAATAAAAACTCTGACTTAAAATATTCATGTTCACAGTTAGAGAAATATGCTTTAATTTTCAGGGAAAATTTGTGAAGACTGTGATCTGGCCAAATGAGTAAGCACATCCAAAATTACACATCAGTGCCACTGTCTTATTTGTAAATGATGTGTGTTTACTGAATCTAAAGAAGTTGTTTTGTTATATAAATTAGTCTTAAATGACAAACAAGCCTTTTTATAATTTCCTCGTTGCACTTTTATGTGTGTGTGTGTGTGTGTGTGTAGGTTGGTAGTTAACAAATATCAAGTGTGCACCATGTGCTAAACATTCTTCACAATTATTAACACTTGTTAATTTATTTAAATCTTATCATAGCCCTGAGGTAGATTCTAATGTTTTACTCAATGTTACTGGTTAGAGAACAGGTAGAGTGAAGGAATCTGTGTTCAGAACCCACACTTTTGACCACTACAATTGTGCATCATATTAAATTAATAGCTATAGCTATTCTATTGATATTTTCTTTAAAAATGTCCCAGGATTTGTTAAATTAAAATCATAACAGATTTATGTCATCTATTGTAAAGTGGTAGTAATATGAGGCAGTATAGAATTGAAACAAGAATAGAATCCAGGAGGGGCACCTGGGTGGTGCAATCCATTCAGCATCTCCCTCTTGGTATCAGCTCAGGTCATGATCTCAGAGTTGTGGGATGGAGCCCCTCCTAGGGCTCCATGCTCAGTGCACAGTCTGCTTATCCCTCTCCTTCTGCTCCTCCTGCTGCTTGCACTCTTCTCTCTCTCTCACAAATAAATAAATAAAATTTTAAAAAAAAAAAAAGAATAGAATGCAGGAATATGGGCACTTCACCTGCTAATGAAAAAATAACACTGCAATGTAGTCATGAAAAGGTGATTTTTTAAAATAAATGGTTCTGAATCTCTTATATTTAAAAATAATAACTTGATCTTCATGTCATATACAAAAGTCAAGCCTAGATTAATTATAGATCTAAATATGAAGAATGAAACAATAAAATCTTTAGAGATAAACATAGAAAAATGTTTCTATGACAAACATTAGGCAATATTTTTAAAGGTGTTACAAAAACCACTAGCCACAAAAAGTTTTGCTGAATTGCATTTGTTTATAAATAATAACTTCAGATCATCAAAGGTACTATTAATTGAGTGAAAAAGTAGCGTACAGAGACATAGGAAATAATCATAATACATATATCTGGCAACATACTCATGTCTAGAATATATAAAGAACACCAACAAATCAATAATAAAGCAAAAGGTAATGTGATATAGAAAAGAAGTCTTAAACACTTCAAATAAGAGGATGTTCAAATGTCCAGTAAACATATGCAACACTGTTCAACTTCATTTTCCATCTGAAAAATGCACACTGGAACCACAGGGCAATGCTATTACACAACCATCAGGAAAACTAAAAGGAAAGATGACAATCCAAGGGTTGTCAAAGTATTGGAGCAACTGAAACTCTGATATACTGCTGGCAAGAGTGTAAATTAATATAACCAAATCAGATAACTGTTTGCCAGTATCTGTTAATGCCAAATACATGTATACTTTGTGACTCAACAAGTCCAACACTGGGTATACAGTAAACTAAAATAAGGACATATATGCACCAAAAGACATGCTGAAGAATATTGTAGCAGAACTATTCATAATAGTGTCAAAATGTTTTTTTAAAAACCCACAAATCAAATCTCCATCAACAACAGAATAAAATTGACAGGTAAAAAGAAGGATAGCTAAGGTGTAAGCTCTCAATGAAAGTAAAACATTGTACATCAATAAGAATAAACAAAGTATAATTATGTGCACCTACTTATGTAAAACTGACAAAACATTGAAAGAAGCCAAACATAAGGTGTAAATTCTGTATTAGTATATTTATATAAAGTCAATTAATTGTGGTGTTAAAGTTCAGCCAAGTGGCTATCTTTGGTGGTAATAGTGACTTAGAGGAGGCTCTAGGTTTGTTCTGGGGAGCAGGTAATGTTCTCTGTATCTTCAGTGGGTGTAGGGATGCTCACTTTGTAAAAGTTCACTTTTGCTTTGTGCAATTTTTTATATGTATATTGTAGTTTACTATATTGTAGTAACTTCAAAATTATAGTAGAACATTTCTTAAAGTTATTAATAAGGACCCATTTTGAAATTGCCCTTGTCTTATAGACATTTATTTATTTTAATTATTAAAGCCATTTCATTCCAAATCCAGTGAAAGTGCGGCAGTTTGACAACCAGGTTTTCATTTCCATCTTCTAGGTGACTTACTGTCTTTAATACATTTTTTTTTTTTTTTGCTAGAGTTAGTTTTGGTTATTTAGCAATTATTTAAGATTTCTAAATATTATGGAAATATTGGCATATAAAAACAAAAGGAAAAAATCATAAAATATTCTATAGTCTCTCCTATGAAAGCACATTGAATAGAAAAGGCTGGATGCAATAGAAAAAGGGTAGAGGCAGGAGGAGCTACTGCTCAAAAACTGGTCCAAAAACATGTTACTTTAAAAAGCACTTTTTCAGAAAGTTCCTAATACATCACAAGAAAATACTTGGACTAAACGAATGAAGTGTTCAAAAATCGAAACATGGAGTTGGGCCCACTTCAAAGCCCTTTAAGTGACTCTATAGTACCTCTGGCTCAAGGGATTCATGGATGTAAGTACAACTAGGAGTCTGCTGTAGTTCTTCCAACGATTATCCTGGGCAAGACACCAAAGCCTCTTATTTTAGGTTTATTTGTAAAATGAAGCTAATACTTTGTACTTTATAGCCTTTTTTACAATAGTGACTTTATTTTTTTTTAATTTTTTAGTCTAAAGTAAGATAATTAGTAAATTAGAGTGTAAATATTTTTGAGTCTTACAGCTTAAAAGTATTCATACTCTACTAACAATCTCCTTTTGGAATCATAGTCTAGTTTTCAGCTACTGTGAATAAAGCTGCTATAAACATTCACAATCTGATTTTTGTGAAACATAAGTTTGTGAACATAAATTTGCATTTCTCTGGAGACTAATGTTCAACTGTTTTCTAGATTTACAGTATCATTTTACATTTACATTCTCACCAACAGTGTTTAAATGATTCAGTCTCTAGGTATCCTTGCCAGCATTTGGTGTTATCACTATATTAATTTAGCCATGTTGATAGGTGTGCTGAGATATCATATATTGTAGTTTAATTTACACTTCACTGATAGCTAATGATGTCAAACATAATTTCATAACAATTTTTTACCTACAGATAAGATATTGTTTCTGTCCCTACTTTCAAGATTTTTTTCCTTTGTCTTTAGTTTTGTAAATTTGAATATGCTGTGTCTTGGTGTTTACCTGTTTGGTATTTACACGGCTTCTTGTATCTACAGATGTGTGTCTTTTGCTAAATTTGAGACATTTTTAGACATTATTTCTTCTAGTGTTTTCTTAGCCCTGTACTGTCTCTCATTTCCTTGCAGTAGTCTGGTATGAATGTGAGGAGTTTGGTTATGATCTCATTTGTCTTTGACATTCTAGTCATCTTAGTTTATTTTCTCTGTCATTCAGATTGCATAATCTCGGTTGTTTATCCAGTTCACTTGTTCTTTTTCTGCCCCATCCACCCTGCTGCTGTACACATATACTGAGGCTTTTATTTCAGTTATTGTAAAAATTTTATGTCCTATATCCATTTGGTTCTTCTGTTTCTTTGCTGAAACTTCCCATTTTTTTTCATTTGTTTAAAGCATATTTGCAATTAATTGCTCAGTGAAACATTTTGATGATGGCTGCTTGAAAATCTTTGTCTGATAATTTTAACATCTCTGTCATCGTGGTATTGGCATCTGTGAATTATATTTTCTCATTCAAGTTGAGATTCTCTTGGTTCTTGGTATACTGACTTATTTTCCAATAAAACCTGGACATTTGGGACATTGGTTTATGAGGCTCTGGAACTTAGATAAGCCTTATATTTTAGTTGTTTTTCTCTAATTTTGTTCCAACAATGGACTGGCGGTAACCCTTTATTATCAGTAAGTGGAGGTAGAAGTCCAAATTCCCCATTATCACCCATCAGACACCTGAATGGGAAGCATCCTTGTTATTGCTTGGCCAGACTGGGAGTTCCAGTTCCCACTATTGATACCTCTCTGCCTGGGTCAGGGAGGTGGGGTTGGCACAAGTAGTACATCATTACTGCTCCCCACTGACTGGTCCCCACTGACACCAAAAAAGAGCCTCATTATTGATGGGTAATGGCAAAAGTTCTGAGTCTCTTTTGACACCACCCCAAAAGCAGAGAGGAATGGGAGCCTCTCCACTACTAGGTGGTAGTGTAAGTCCAGTCTTCCCAACTGGTTCCTAACACATCATTGGTGGTAGGGGAAGGGGAAACATCATTAATATTGGAAATATTATAATGGAAATCTCTTTGATTTTTTTTCCCTTTATCTCATTTTCCCTATATCAGTTTGCTCTTGTTGCTGTAACAAATTAGGACAAACTTAATGGCTTAAAATAACATACATTTATTCTCTTATAGTTCAGAAGGTCTGAAGTCTAAAATCAACGTGTTAACAGGGCTGTGGTTCTTCTTGAGGCTTTAGGGGAGAACAGTTTATTTTTTATCAGTTTCGAGAGGCTGCTTGCATTCTTTGACTCATGGCTCATTCCTCATATCACCTTAACCTCTTGTTTCCCTTGTCACATTTCCTACTACTGAATCTGATCCTGCCTTTTATAAAGGCCCTTGTGATTACATTGAACTCACCTGGATAACCCAGGATAATCTTATTTCAAAATCCTTAACTTCATCATATCAGCTGAGTCTCTTCTAACATGTAAGGTAACCTAATCACAGATTGCTGGGATTGGGACATGGACATATTTGGGAGGCCATTATACAGTTTACTCCACCCCCATTTAAACCATTGTTAATTCTTGTAGTTTCCACTTCCAAAATAGCAAAATTTTTGTTCTCAATCTCCATTTTTATCACCCTGATGGAGGTCTCCATTTCTTACCTTGACTCCTGCCCTCAGAGGTTCTATTTTTTTTATTTTTATTTTTTAAGATTTTATTTATTTATTTGACAGAGAGAGAGACAGCGAGAGAGGGAACACGAACAGGGGGAGTGGGAGAGGGAGAAGCAGGCTTCCCGCCGAGCAAGGAGCCCGATGCGGGGCTCGATCCCAGGACCCTGAGATCATGACCTGAGCAGAAGGCAGACGCTTAATGACGGAGCCACCAAGGCGCCCTGCCATCAGAGGTTTTAAACAGCAGTGAGAACTATAAATTAGAAACCTGAAAAAATTTGGAAAGATATGGAAGTGAGGCTCAATTTTAAAGAATGTAATAAGGCTTTGGTTATGCATATGAGTTTGTAAAGTGCATTCCAATCATGGATAATTTGATGTAAACTGGCTCACGTTACCTGGGTTTCTACCATGTGCAAGACTTTGGCAATCAAAAATCTTTGCTTGTAGTAGTATACAATTGGACAAAAAATCAGGAGAGGCCAAATATGTTAAACTGAGAAGAACCTTGCATGGATGCTATGTTGTAATGTTAAAATGAGGTGAGTGAGAGATGGGTAGATATTGAATAGCAACTATTGAACGGAACTATGAATGTCATTTTATAGAAAAGGAATTTAATTAAATTCAACTAACTTGCGTATGTACTATGTGTCAGACTCAGCTAGGAAAAGTCTAAATATAGGAATAAATAGTACCTATGATGTGCCTAAATCAGCTTACATTTAATAAGTGTAATAAAGCCCTTAAAATATGATATAATAAATAAGCTTGGAAAATTGTGTAGAGGATCTGAGAAGATTTGCACACAAATTATTGCACCCAGTGGTTTGGGAAGATTTTTTTCCCCCTGTCAACAGAGATGGATAAAATGGAGAATACACATGATGCAATCAACAAGAGTAACTGATTATCACAAAATTATGGTGAAAAGCAGACAGACAATATATACAGATGGACAGCATGGGTATGATTAAAAAACAACAACAACAACAACAACAACAAACTTTCACCAAAACAACTTAGAAGATAAAGATTCATAGAGTAAAACTGTAGAGAGGTTGAATATAGTTTAGGCATTTTACACCTCCCAGTTTTCTGTAACATTCTTCTTTAATTTCAGAAAGGTGTTTTTTGTTTCATGGGGAAGAGTGATATAGGAATACTTTTGTAGGAGAGAGGACTGGGTCTGATTTTCTTTCTTTTTTTTTTTTTTTAAAGATTTTATTTATTTGACAAAGACAGAGCGAGAGAGGGAACACAAGCAAGGGGAGTGGGAGAGGGAGAAGCAGGCTTCCCGCGAGCAGGGAGTCCGATGCGGGGCTCGATCCCAGGACCCTGGGATCATGACCTGAGCCGAAGGCAGACGCTTAACGGCTGAGCCACCCAGGCGCCCCCTGATTTTCATTAATAGTATACTGATATCAGTTGTCACTTTTCCTGAATTTTTCCAGCAAGATATAGCTACATAATGTTTCAGTATCAAAATGTCAACTCCAATTTCACAGAAAACTTAAAAGATTAAAATTTAAATCAATTGTCTAACTAACTACCATAACACAAATTGTTGAATCACAGCCTATATTCAACTAACGTTGTTCTAGAAACTTGAGATAAAAATGTCTTTTCCAAAAGAGGAGAAACTTGTTTCCGTATATGGATTTTATTAAATCACCATAACCTCTTAAGCCCTTGACGGGTGTGAATAATAAATCAATAACTACTTATAATCTGAGGATATGAGTAATCCATCTTGGTACAACAATCTATGAAGAAAATT
Source organism: Phoca vitulina (assembly GCF_004348235.1). Classification (NCBI taxonomy): domain Eukaryota; kingdom Metazoa; phylum Chordata; class Mammalia; order Carnivora; family Phocidae; genus Phoca; species Phoca vitulina. The sequence goes on along the minus strand of NW_022589728.1, from coordinate 4,458,492 downwards.
TTATCAAACATCTTAGATATTAAAAATTATTTTGTAAAATAGACTTTAAAGTTTTAAATTTGTCTGGCTATTTGCTGGATTTGGAAATAAGTCATTTCACCAGATGGGACCTGTAGCAGAGTGCATTGTCACTGGAATGGAACACTTAAAGAACTATAGCAACTTATGTTTCCTCAGCAGGGCATGTACCCTCCAGTGACAAAAATTGTCTGACCTTAGCAGGAGAAATATATTAACATTTTTTAATTCAAGAGAACAACCTTGTACTTTCAGTGTTTTATCAGAGAAAAGTACTTTAAAAACCCTATTAATTAGACTCAGAAAACCATAAAGGCTCATTATAGAATATAACCTCTTTTGCAAATTTCACATATTACAGAGTTGATTGATAATTAGAACAGAGTAACATTGCCTGTCTTTCAAAAAATAACACTTGAATACAGCTATCAGAATTGTCTATTAAAATATAATATTGCTCCTGTCACACCATCAAGAAAATACATCATTTGACTCTAAATGAAGTTATATATTTAAAGCAATAGAATCTTTGGTTAAGAAAAGAACTGAATATTAAAATTGGAGGAATAAAATTATCAAAGGGTACGTTGACTATAAAGGGCATGATTCAGTAAATTATATATCAAACTGTTTAGCTGGTATTAAATAGATCAACCTAAAAAGTGTTGATTCAATGTCTAGAGTAAGAACTGTGGTCAAAAGGTAGTGAAGATATAAAGTTATAAATATGGATTCCTATAATACACTGCTTGGGTGTAGGAGCTTCTCTGGTCTAGAAGCTGCAGCCCTCTTTCCAAATAATTTTTGTAAAAACTTCATAAACATAGTTTCTTAGTGTCTCTACAAAGGACCTGCTAGTCACAAGTAACCTCACTCAAGAAAGCACAAAGATAGAAGAACCTCATTTTGTATCTATAGTTATCCTTGAACAGAAGCAATTCACCTCCTGGGGTCATTTTAACTATAACACCGCTGCCTAGTAATATATACTATCAGTTTCCAAGAAAAAAAGGAAGGAAATTAACCAAAGTTCAAATTCTCTTGTTTCCCCCCCCCCTTTTTTTGTTATTCTGTTATGAAGGATAATTGGTCTAAGTTTTTTCTTTTCTCAATTATTTTAATTATTTTTTTATTGTGGTGAAAGCATATAACATGAGATCTACCTTTGCAACAAATTTTGGAGTGCACTATACTATATTATTAACTGTATGCACAGTGTTATACAGTACATCTCTAGAAATTATTCATCTTGCATAACTAAAACTTTGTATCTGTTGAATAACAACTTCCCATTTTCTCTCTTCCCAGTCTCTGACAACCGTCATTCTACTCTGTGTTTTTATCTCACATAAGTGGAATCACATAGTATTTGTTCTTTTGTACTGTTTTTTTGTTTTTTGTTTTTTGTTTTTTTTTTTACTTAGCATAATATCCTCCAGGTTGATCTATGTTGTTTCATGTGGCAAGTTTTCCTCACTTGTAAGGCTGAGTAATTTTCTTATGTATGCATATACCACATTTTTCCCCATTCATTCGTCAGTAGATGTTTATGTTGTTTCCATATCTTGGCTATTGTGAATAATGTTGCCATGAACATAGGAGTGCAATATCTCTTTAAGATTCTGATTTCATCTCCTTTGGATATGTACCCAGAAGTGATATTAGTGGATCATATCTTTGACAAGGAGCCAAGAATACACAGGAGGAAAGGATAGTTTTTTTCAGCAAACAGTGTTGGGAAAATTGTATTTCCACATTCAGAAGAATGGACCCTTATCTTATGCTCTACACAAAATCAATCAAAAAATGGATTAAGTACCTATACATAAGTACATATACATTACTTAAACTGTAAAACAATTAAAAGAAATCATGAGGGAAAATCTTTTTGACATTGGTCTTGACAATGATTCTTTGGATATGACACCAAAAGCAGAGGAAACAAAAACAAAAATAAACAATAAGACTGTCAAACTAAAAATCTTCTGCACAGCAAAGAAAAAAATCAACAAAATGAAAATACAACCCATGGAATGTGAGAAAATAATTGCAAACCATCCATATCCAAGGGGTTAATACCCAAAAATATATAAGGAACTCTAACAACTCAATAGCTAATAATAACAACAATGATAATAGTAATAGTAACAATACAGATAATGCAATTTATCTGACTAAAAAATGAGCAAAAGACCTGAGTAAACATTTCTCCAAAGAATACATACAAATGGCCAATAAGTATATGAAAAATTTCTCACAACTGTGAGAAATGTTTATCAAAACAAAACACACAAACACAGATTACAAACATTGGCAAGGATGTGGAGAAATTGGAACCTTTGTGCACTGTTAGTGGGAATAAGAAATGGCGTAACCGCTATGGAAAACAGTATGGAAGTTCCGCAAAAAAAAAAAAAAAAAAAAAAAAAAATAGAACTACTATATGATCCAGGAATCTTACTTCTAAAATATTTTTTCTTATAATGTCATTGTCAAGCTCTTTTTGTCTTCTATTTTCTAAAATTATTTACGTATTTTTGTTCTTTTTAGATTTTTGATAGAATTCAGTGAAGAAATGGGCTCTGAGATTCTTTTCCTGTCAGAATATTTTTAATTACAAATATAATTTCTTTATGAAATATATATAACTTCAATTTTTTTACTGCATCTCTTTTGATGAGTTTTTGTCAACAAATATGTATATTTTATTCGTTTAGTCTATTGACAGAAAATGTTCAAAATGTGTAGAATCTGTAATGAGATACAATCTATCAATTCTCATATTAGTCATTTGTATTTAATCTCCTCCATTTCCCTTTGCTCAGACTTGTTAAATTTCTTAATCTTTTCAAGAATCAAATTTGTCTTCATTGCTTTCACTTTTGTTCATCTGTTTTCTATTTCATTAATTTTTGCTCCTATTTTAAAAATTGTTTCCTTCTCCAAAAAAGATATATAAATGGCCAAGCCCATGAGAAGACTGTCAGCATCATTAGTCATTAGAGAAATGCAAATCAAAACAACAATGAGATAGTACTTCACATGCACTAGTATAGTGATAATAAAAAAATAGACAAATAGCAAATGTTGGCAAGGATATTAGAACCTTTGTACATTACTGATAAGAATTCAGAATATTAAACATACTATTAACATGGGACCCAGACATTCTACTCTTAGATACATACTGAAAGAATTGAAAAGTGATACTCAAATATTGCACATGAATGTTCGTAACAATACTACTCACAATAGCCAAAAGGATAGCTTTGGACATTCAGTGTTTGATAAAATGTAATATATCCACACAATGGAATATTATTCAGCTTTAAAGGGGACTTAAATTATGTTACATGGTATCACATAAATGTATTATGAAAACATGCTAAGTGAAATAAGCCATCATTTTCAAGAACAAAGTCAAAGGGCATATATTTTATTATTCCATTTATATGAGGTACCTAGAATAGTCAAATTCATAGGAACAGAAAGTAGAATAGGATTTCCAGCAGCTGGAGAGGAGGGGAATAGGGAGTTACTGTTTAATGGGTACAGAGTTTCAGTTTGGGACAATGAAATTTCTGGCAATGGATAGTGGTGATGGTTGCTCAACAATGTGAATGTACTCAAAGACACTGAAATGTACACTTAAAAATGATTAAAATGGTAACTTTTATGCTATGTATATCTTACCACATTAAAACATTTTTAAGTGAAGGAAAAGCAAAAAAAGCAAACAAAATGACAACATTGATACATCCTACAATATGAATGAGCCTTGAAAACATTATGCCAGGTGAAATATGCCAAACACTAATGGTGACACATTATATGATACCATTTATCTGAAATATCCAGAATAAATACATCTGCAGAACAGAAGGGATATTGGTGGTTCTGGGAAAAGGAAGGCATAGAGAATAATTGCTAATGTGTATGGGATTTTATATTCAGGTGATGAGGATGTTCTGGAACTAGATAAATGTGGTGGTTACAAAATATTGTGAATGTCTAAATGTCACTGAGTTGTTCACTTTAAAATCATTAATTTTATGTTATTTGAATTTCACCCCCATAAAATATGTAAAAACCATATTCTTATGTATTAAAGACTTCAATGGAAAATGTAAGAATATGTAAGAATATATGCATGATATAGGCAGAGAGAAAATTTCTAAGAAAAAATCAAAAAGAAATGAATGCTAGAAATCATGAACACTGTAATGAATACCTGTAAAGGTGTCATTAGTGGACAAGACAGAGCCTAGAAGAAAGTAGGTTGAAGATAGGTTAATAGAAGCTTCTTATGCTGAAATGAAAATGGGAAAAAATTTAAAAAATGGAATAAACATCCATGTACTGTGAAACAATGAAAAAGATGTAATGTGTGTTTAAATGAAATAGTGGAAGGACAAAAAGGTTGGAGCAGGAAAAAGTATTTGAAATAATATGGGTAAGAACTTTCTTTTTAAATTTTTTATTTAAATTCCACTTAGTTAACATACAGTGTAATGTTAGTTTGAGGTGTACAATATAGTGATTCCACACTTCCATATGACACCCGATGCTCATCACAAGAGTACACCTTAATCCCTATCACCTATTTAACTCATCTCCTTACCAACCTCCCCTCTGGTAACCATCAGTTTGTTCTCTATATTTAAGAGTCTGTTTCTTGGTTTGCCTCTCTCTCTTTTTCCCCTTTGATCATTTGTTTTCCTTCTTAAATTTCACATATGTGCTGTTGTGTTTTGTCTGCTCTAACCTTTAGGCTAGTCATCTACAGAGGCTCTCCTTTCCTGCACTGAGCAGTGTTTGTTCTTTGGCCAGGATGTGGTGAGTTTTAACTAGGTGTGTTGTGGTCTGCTTGTTAAATGAGGTTTGAACTATTTCCATTAGAACTGAAATCCTGCAGAACTCTCTGATGGGGAGATATGGTATGGGCAGGAGTTTCTGTTGGTCTTCTGCAGAAGAGGCCTGCCATGCTGGGACTGAGGCAAGCTTGACTGAGAAGGGACTTGTAAGCCGGTCAGGCAGCCAGGGTGGGTGCTGTGCTCTTCCCACAGGTTGACTCTGTGTTTGTGCTGAGGGGCAGGGTAGGGTGCCAGCCAACTCCTTTGTCCCTGGAGAGGAGTCCCTGTGAATGTTACCTTTCAGGGAAGCACTCCAAGAAAAGCAAATAATCTCCCTGCTTGTGTACAGGCATTTTTCAGATCACATTTCCATACTGTCTGTTTCAGGGTTATTTGCCTGTATTCTCTCCAGAAGTAGGGCAGCACCCTCTGGGCTCTATCTCAGCTAAGTCCACAAACCCTTAAAACTCCAAGTTTTAAGCCCTGCTGGTTGCAACAACTCTTGGAAATCAGACCCTTTTGTTTTCCCAGCCAGTGACTTTGGGGAAATATTCTCCCTGTATGTTCCCCTGTGTGCTGCTCTCTCTCTCTCACCTTTCTCTGTGACCAGGGCTCCTTCCCCCCTGCACCACCCATGATCTTTTTCTCCCCTAAATTATGTTTTTGCTCATCCTACCTTCTTTGATGTGGCCTTTTCTCTCCTTTTAGTTGTGGAGTTTGTTCTATCAATCTTCAAGTTGATTTCTGGGGTATTTAGGATGATTTGATAAGTGTCTAGTGGTGTTTGTGGGATGAGACTAGCCTGGGGTCCTCCTACTCCACCACCATCTTCCTCACCCATCCCACTGAGAACTTTCTTAAACTAATGACAGACACTAAAATTACAGAACCAGGAAGCTCATTGAACACCAAGCAAGGGAAACACACACACACACACACACACACACACACACACACACTAAAACAAAAAAACTTCAACATATCATATTCAAATTATAGAAAACAAAAGACAAAGAAACATTTTTGAAAGGACTGAGGGGAAAAACCTTTACCTATAGAGGAACAAGGGTAAAATTACATTAGATTTCTCATTATAAACCATGTAAGCAAGAAGAAATAAATTAAAAATTTAAAGTGTTGGAAAAAAAACCTCTATTCTCTTAAAATACTTTATACATTCTAATTACCCTTCAAAATTAAAAGAGAAATAAAAACTTGCTCAGACAGATAAAAACTTGCTCAGACAGATAAAAACTGAGAGAATTCATAGCCTATAGACCTGCCCTACAAGACATGTTAAAAGATTTTTTTCAGAAAGAAGGAATATATCTGAAGTCAGAATCTTAGATCAACATAACAAAAAGAAGAGCACCAGAGAAAGAGTGACTGTTAATAAAATAATATATTTCATAATCTTAATAGATCTAAAAGATAACATTTCACTTGTTAAAAGTAATAAAGGTAACAAAGTATAAGATGATCACAGCCTTTGGGTGAATTAAATGAATGACAGCAAGGTTTCAAGGGATGTGAAGATGGTATTGGGAATTCTCTAAGTTACAGTAATATGAAGCAGAATAATGTTATTTAAAAGTGGATTTTAATTAGTTAAAAATCTATGTTATAAACCTTAGGAAGAGCACTACAAGAAAAACTGAAAGAGCTACAATTGATATGTTGAAAGAGGGCATAAAATGGAGTAATAAAAATATTCAAATAACACCATAGAAGGCATATATTTTTTGAATTAGTGTTTTCATTTTGTTTGGATAAATACCCAGTAGTGGAAATACTAGATCATATGGCATTTCTCTTTTTAATTTTTTGAGGAACCTCCATACTGTCTTCCATAGCGGCTGCACAAACTTACATTCCTACCAATAGTGCACAAGGGTTCCTTTCTCTCCACATCTTCTCTAACACTTGCTATTCCTTGTCTTTTTGATTTTAACCATCTGGACAGGTATGAGGTGATAACTCATTATTGTTTTGATTTGCATTTCCCTTGATGATTCATGATATTGAGCATTTTTTTTCATGCAACTATTGGCCATTTGTATGTCTTCTTTGGAAATACATCTCTTCATGCTTTCTGCTCATTTTTAATTGTATTATTTGTGTTTTTGGGGTGTTGAGTTGTATAAGTTCTTTACATATTTTGAATATTAGCCCCCTATCAGATACATCATTTGCAAATATCATCTCCTGCTTAGTAGGTTGCCTTTTCATTTTGTTGATGGTTTCCTTCATTGTGCAAAAGTTTTTTTTTTTTTTTTTTTAATTTTGGTGTGGTCCCAGTAGTTTATTTTTGTTTTTGTTACCCTTGCCTGAGGAGATAGATCTAGAAAAATGTTTCTACAGCTAATGTCAAAGAAAGTACTGCCTGTGTTTTCTTCTAAGAGCTTTATGGTTTCAGGTCTCTAATTTAGGTTTTTAATATGTTTTGAGTTTATTTTTGTGTATGGTATGAGTAAGTGATTCAATTTAATTCTTTTGCATGTAGCAGTCCAGTTTCCCCAGCACCATTTTTGAAAAGACTGTCTTTTTCCCACTGTGGTCTTGCCTGTGTGCACCTGGATGTTTATTGGAGCATTATTTACAATAACCAAGATATAGAAGAAACCAAATGTCCATCAGTAGATGAATGGATAAAGAGAAGTGGTATATATATGCAATGATATATTACTCAGTATTAGAAAATGATATCTGACCATTTGCAATAATATGGATAGATCTAGAGGGTATAAAACTAAGCGAAATAAGTCAGACAGAGGAAGAAAATTTCCATATGATTCCATTCATGTCCAAAATTTAAGAAACAACCTAAATTAACAAGGATTAAAAAAAAAGACAAATGGAAAAACAGACTCATAAATACAGAGAAGAAAATAATGATTGCCCAAGGGGAGGTTGGTGGGGGAATGGGTGAAATAGATAAAGGGGATTGATAGATACAAACTTCCAGTTACACAATAAATAAGTGATGCAGATGAAAAATACAGCATAGGGAATACAATCAAGAGCATTGTAATAATGTTGTTTGGTGACCAATGGTGACTATACTTATTATGGTGAATGTTGAATAATGTATAGAATTTTGTAATCATTATGTTGTACACCTAAAACTAATATAACATTGTATATTAATTATACTTCAATTTTAAAAAGCATAGAAGGCAGAAAAAGAATCCTCTAGGAATATATAGAGGAGACTTATAAACATGGTTGATAGTAATCCAAATTTATAAATAATCATTTCAAATATTGTCTAAATATATCAATTAAGATGCAGAGATTATTAGTATTTATTTAGAAAAAAACAAGTATCAACTATGTGTTGTTAAGAAGAAATTCACTTGTAAAATAGAAATAGGTTAGAAGTAAAGAGGTGGAGAAATATGTGCCATGCTCACACTAATCAAAAGAAAGCTTGAATAACTCTGTTAATTTCAGACAAGGCAGACTTCAAAGCAAGGCAAACTATCAGGGGAAAAGAGGAGCATTATACAATTATTAAGGGGTCAATTTCTTAAGAGAACAGAAACCCTAAATGTATGTACACCAAGCAATACAACATCAAGATATGTGAGGCAAAAACTGATAGAACTGAAAGGAGTAATAAACCAGTCCACTATTATATTTGGGGAAGTCAACATATTTCATCAGTAATTGAAAAATGAGGCATGCAGAAAGCAATAAAAAATATATTAAGCTGGTCAGCACTATCAATTGAGTTGCTCTAATTGACATTTATAGAATACATTAACAACTGAAGAATACACATTGTTCTCAAGTTTGCATGGAACATTTATCAAGATAGACCACAATCTGGGGCATAAAACACACCCATTAAAAATTTAATAGAATTGAATCAACACAAATCCTCTCCAAACTCTTTTTTTTTTAATCCTTGGAAGAGGAGAGAGTATTTCTTACTTCATTCTATGAAGAGGGTTACCCTGATAACAAAGTCAGATAAAAACATTATAAGAAAACTTGAGACCAATATCACAAGGAGTTTTGATGTAAAAATCCTCAACAAAATACTAGCAGTTTAAAGCTCCTTAAAAAGATTATATCCTTTGATGACCAAGTGAGATTTTTTTCTTTTCAAGTGAGATTTGTTCTTGAAATGCAAGATGGTTTAACATATGAAAATCAATCAATGTAATACCCTCATTAACAGAATAAAGGAAAAATTTGAGAGAATAGAAAATATACAAAGTATATTCTCAGGCAACAATGGAACTGAACTGGAAAAGAATAACAGAAATGTCTAGAAAATCCCCAAATATTTGGATATCAAACAGTTTACTTTTAAGTAATATATAGGTCAATGAAGAATTCTCCAGAGAAATTTGAAAATATTTTGAGCTAAAAGAAAATAAAAATATATTTTATCAAAATGTGTGGAGGACAGAGAAAGCAGTGCTTACAGAGAAATTTATAGGTATTTTATTTTTTAAATTTAAATTCAATTAGCCAACATATAGTACATAACTACTTTTTGATATAAAGTTCAAGGTATATTTTAAAAAGAAGAAAAAACCTAGAATCAACAATCTATGCTATCACTTCACAAACAAGAGAAAGAAGAGCACTTTAAGTCATAAGAGAACACAAAAAATAAATATAAATTTGACCAATAACCAATGAAATTTAAAACAGGATAATGATATCAATCAATGAAACAAAAAAAATGAAGTTTTGAAAAGATCGATAAAAGTGATACACTTCTAGCCAAGCAAAACAAGTAAACAAATAAGCAAGCAAGCAAGTAGAGAAAACAAGCAAATTATCAATATAAGAAATGTAGTGATCAACACTAATGGATTAACAAGGAAAAATGTGAGCAACTCTATGACCATACAACTGATAACCAGATGAAATATGCCAATTCCTTGAAAGAAATCAATTACCATAACTCATACAAGGAGATAATGATAACCTGAATAGCCCAATGTGTATTTAAGTATTTGAATTAATGATTAATAACCTTCTAAAAAGAGATCACCAGACAAAATGGTTTGCTGGTAAATTGCATGAAATATTAAGGAAGAAATTTTACCAATTCTCCACGATATTGTCTTAAAAATCGAAGCATAGGAAAATTTCCTAACTCATCCTAGATGTACGGAATTACCTTAATACCAAAACCAATAAAACAAAACATCTTTAAAAGAAAGAAAAATAACAGATTATTATCTCTCAAGAATATAGATGCAAATCCTAAACATATTATTAGCAAATTGATCTTTTATGCATAAAATACAAAATAATACATAAAATATTATACACCATGACCATGTTGAATTTATTTCAGGTGTGAAAATTTGGTTCAGTGTAGAAAATAAATCAATGTCATCTATAGAATCAATAAAGTAAAGGAAAAAATCATCATAAATATTGACAGAAAATTTGACAAAATTCTTTCATCATAAAAAACTCTTAGCAAAAAGGAATAGAGGGGAACATCCTAAATTTGATAAAGAACATCTACACAAAACCTCTAACAAACATCATACTTAATGGCAAAAAACCTGTATGCTTTAACCCTAAAATTGGGAACAAAGAATGTCCTCTGTCACCAGAAGTACTGGAATTTCTAAGAGAAGAAAAAGAAAAACATTATATAGAATAGGAAGGAAGAAATGAATCATTTCTATTTGCAGATTACATGACTGACTATCTAGGAAATCCCAAAGAATTGAATAAAAACTCCTGCAAACTAATAAGTAAGTTTAGCAAGGTTGCAGCATACAAGGTTAATATTTTGAAAATTCAATTACTTTCCTATACACCAAGAAGCTAATCATTGGAATTTGAATTTAAATATATAATACAATTTAAATAGCACATAAATGAAATGCTTTGGTATAAAAACTAAATGTGTAGAAAGCCTATATCCAGAAAAATATAAAACACTGATAAAAATTAAAAATTAAATAAATAAAATTATATTCCATATCCATGATTTGGATATTCAATACTACTGAGATGTCCATTTTTCCAGAATTGATCTTGTAGATTTGACACAATCAAAACTGGCATCCAAGAAAGATATTTTATAGATCCTGACAAACTGATTCTTTAAAATGGAGAAGCAAAAGACTAGAATAGCCCATACAAGACTGAAGAAGAGGAACAAAGTATTGAAGAAGAAGAACAAAGTTGTAGGACTCAAACTACCCTATTTCAAGATTTACTACTACTAAGGTTATCCTAATAATGATAGTCCAAAGAATAAACACATAGATCAATGAACCAGAATAGAGAGCCCATGAATAGACCCATACAAATATCATAAACTAATTTTTGACAAAGGATTTCAATTCAATGGAGAAAGACAGTCTTTCAAATAAACAGTGCTAGAAAAACTGTGTTTATATGCAAAAAATACAAAACCTCGATCTTACACCTTTCACAAAAATTAAGTCAAAATGGATCATAGACCTAAATGTAAAATACAGGATTATACAGCTTTACAGCTTCTAGATGAAAATACAGGACAAAAATCTGTTACCATAGGTTTAGTGCTGAGCTTTTAAATACATCAAAATTATGATCCAAGAAAGAGAAAATTGATAATTGGACTTTCAAAGTTAAGCATTTCTTCTCTGCAAAAGACACTGTTAAGAAAATGAAAAAACAAGCCACATACTGAAAAAAAAATTTGCAAAACACATATCTATTGAAAGCCTCATATCACAAATGTGCAAAAAACTATTAAAACTCAACAATAAGAAATAAATCAGCCAATTAAAATGATTGAACAGACATTTTTTCAAAGATGTACAGATGGCAAATAAAAATATAAAGAAGTGCTTAATTTCATTTGTCAACAAGGATTTAAAACTATAACTACAGTGATATATGACTACACATCTTTAGGATGGCTAGAATCTGAAACACTGATAATACTAAATGATGGTGGGGTGCAGAGCAATGGAAATTTTTATTAATCAATAGTGTGCATTCAGATCACCACAGCCACTTTGGAAGGCAGTTTGACAGCTTATTACAAAGTTAATCATGGTCTAAACATACAATGCAGTAATTGAACTCCTATTTACTCTATTGATCTGAAGACTTACAGTCATACAAAATTCTATAATCTTGTTGATTTATTCATAATTGCTCAAACCAGAAGCAAACTATATGTCCTTCAAGAGGTGAATGGGTAGAGAATCTGTGATATATCAATACATGGGAATATTATTCAGTGAAAAAAAAAAGAAATGAGCTATCAAACCATGAAAAACATAAAACTATAAATGTAGGGGCGCCTGAGTGGCTCAGTCGTTAAGCGTCTGCCTTTGGCTCAGGTCATGATCCCAGGGTCCTGGGATGGAGCCCTGCGTTGGGCTCCCTGCTCAGCAGGAAGCCTGCTTCTCCCTCTCCCACTCCCCCTGCTTGTGTTTCCTCTCTCGCTTTGTCTCTCTCTGCCAAATAAATAAATAAAATCTTTAAAAAAAAACTATAAATGTATATTGTTGAATGAAAGAATCCAGTCTGAAAGAATTATATACTGCATTATTTCAATATATATCATCTGTTAAGGTGAAAAACAGAGACAGTAAAAAGTATCAGTGGTTGCTAGGAGTTCAGTGTTGGGGAAGCACTAGGCAAAGCACAAGGCAGTTTATAAGGCAGTGAAGCTCTTATGTATGATACTCTAATGATGGATCCATATCACTATGGATTTATTAAAACTCATAGAAATTTACTGCACAAAGAATAAACTTCAATGTATGTAAATTTTAACAATTAATTTAGGAGGTTCAGTGATCATAGGATGGAATACAGAACATGACAAAGGTATATGACAGTATTTAAAATATAAGAAACAGCCTCACTGATGGAGGTGGTGGAATAAGTGGTTGACTCAGGTAACTTTGAAAATGAGTGGAGGGTACAGGTTAATTCACAAAGAATCAATCACTTTCCTATACACCAGAAATGATGAAGGAACTATGAAAAAGAAACTGTCCATAAGAATTTTATTTTGGTTGGTAGAGTTGCATGTTCCCATAGAAATACAGGTTAATACTTCTGAAACCAATATGTATATGTATTCTGGAATTGAACAATAGAGTAAATGGATGATGGGTAGTGGGAGCCTGGTTTCTCACTGTTGGTGTGGGAGGATATTAGAATGATCCATATGGAAATGAACTAGAGTTGAAAAATATCAGTGTGAACCCATGTTTATCTTAATATTGACAAGGAAGTTTAGATACATGTATGAACAGAAAACACACACATATAATATAATATGTTATATTATGTTGATCTGTCAGCTGAGAGGACCCAGATGCAGAGGACAACCCAGATCTCAGTTTTAGCAAAATTTACCAACAAAAAGAGTCAGAGCTCTTTGGTGATATGGTTGATTAAAGCACTGGCACAGAAAATATACAAAATCAGCCTTGAGTAGAGTCAGAAAATAAGAAAATGCCAAACACACATGTACACACATATTCATACACAATAATGGGAATATGGTAAAGGGGTAATAGGAGCCAACTGAAAGACCCTCAATGGCCAAAGCTGGATGAATTTGAGCAAGAAAACAAATACGACAGTATTGGATGATAACCCAAGATATAAAATACGTATCCATAATTCCATATTGACATAAATACATGATTAAATAAACAAATTTGGTATATTAAACAAATTTGAAGAATTTAAAATAACTTAGAATATTATTAAATAATGTAGGTTCTTTGCCCTGAAGTATGTGAGGCATGACTCCCCATTCCTTAAGTGTGGGCTGCACATAGTGACTTTCTTTTAAAGAGCACACTATGAAAAGAGAGTAACTATCGTAAAGAAAACAGACAAGGCTAACATCAGCAAAGATAAGTTGTACTGAAAGTATGTATTTTGGACATGATGTAATAAGAATGGCATTTTACCTCTGTGTTCCTCCTCCATTATTCCTAATCCTAGTCTAATCACAAGGAAAACATCAGGCAAATCCCAACTGATGGATAATTGACAAGGTATCTGACCAGTCATCCTCAAAATTGTCATGATCATCAAAAGCAAAGAAAGTTTTGAGAATCTATCACAATCAAGAAGAGCCTAAGGAGACATAACTATTAAGTGTAATGTAGTATGTAGATAAAATTCTGCAAGAGGAAAAGGCCATCATGGGAAAACTGAGGAGATCTGAAAAATGTATGGACATTAGTTAACAATAATTTACCAATATTTGTTTATCAATTGTGACAAATGTACCATGCCAATGTAAGATATTGATAATAAAGAAACTAGGGGATGGGATATATGGAAATCTTTGTACTCTCTTTGCAATAATTCTGTAAATCTAAAACTTCTAAAATAAAATGTTTTATTTTATTTTTTATTGTTATGTTAATCACCATACATTACATCATTAGTTTTTGATGTAGTGTTCCATGATTCATTGTGTATAACACCCAGTGCTCCATGCAGAACGTGCCCTCTTTAATACCCATCACAAATTAAAATTATTATTTCTCTTCTGATAAAAATATAAATATGTATATTTCTGGTATTCTGAAGATAAACCTATGTAGCTTTTGTACTTTTTTCACAAATATACACAATTTTAAATTTAACTACAGTAGACAAAAACATGTAGCTATCATCAACCATGACTATTCTTTTGTTCGAAATACCTGTGTAACCCTAAGGGAAGCTGGATAGCCTTGTCTCGGGTGAAGAGTTAGGGCACCTCACTTCCCTTTTCTCATTTGTTGCCAAGAAGTGTCTCAATTTTCTCTCTCTTGCAATTTATATTCTCACTTTTGATAATTTTATCTATCTTGGAGATCTATTTGACTTGAGAAGTAGATCAATGAATAAATATGTATGTTGCTTATTAATAGTCATTTCACTCTGAAAATATTTTGTTTTTTAACTTCTTTCTTAATGCACATTCATTTTATTAAGTTTTTAATACTGTTGGGTATTTGTCATAAAGTCTTCTATAGGCAAGAAAAAACAAAAAGCAAAGGCTCTTCAAGGAATTCACCTTTAAAATGTTATTTTTTCATTCTAGAAAATCAAACAAAAGGGATGCTTAAGTACTTAAATAATTTTTATGTACTGTTCACATAACTCTACGTAAATGCTTGAATGCAACTGTATGAGGTCAAGAATAAAAATTCCATGCTTTCTGAAGTGAAGTATACTGAACTAATAGGTTTTATGAGACTATTATAGGTTGTCCTCACATAGTTTGAGAGGTTTCATGTGTATTTTTTTGTGTTAAATAACCATTATTGATTTAATTGATGTCACAAATTTATACCCAAACCATGCAATCAAAAAACTCATTCATATTCCTTGAGGAATGAGTTAATACTGTGCAGTCAGGTTTTTCAATCCCTTTAAAATCTAAAACACCATTTTATTGTATCCCTTTCTAAATACACTCTCTATATATACACTAAAGTATATGTGTACTAAAATATACTTTTATTGAAAGTAACTATGGAGTGATCAATGTCAATGGACTAGAATTATTATGGCTTCAGGTTCCATGATGCTGTAGATGTCACTGTAGTAGTCCGTATAGATAGTGACGGGCCCAGGGATGAATGACAACCACTTTCAACATATTTGGGGAGCTAACAAACTTTATAAGTCTCTATAAACCCCCTCATTTACTCCTAACAACACAGATTATCCCCATGATCTAGGTAACAAACTTCAGAAATTAAATAATGTGAATGAGGTCAACCAGTGAGTAAGATGTAGAGATGAGATTTGTCTGACTCCAGGACCCATGCTGTTTGCAATTGAGCATGCTGCATTTTAGGAACTCCCACTTTATTTAAGTAAAAGTATTTGTTATTAGATAACACAGACACACACAGACACAGACACACACACACACACACACACAATCAAGATACAAATTTCTAAAGATACAAAAGTTAATTTCCCTCTGACCCTTTCCACAGCCAGTCACCAGTTCCTACCACAAGGGGCTACCATTGTTATCATTTTCTCAAATGTCAAAACATTTCTGTAGATATTCAGTTCAGCTTTCTTTGAAAATAAAATGTGCTTCTTAAAAAATCTAATCTACCATCCATATTCTATTTTTGTTAGTTGACCCAAGATGTTCTTTGTAGCATTATTTTCCTTCAGCAGATTTTGATCTAGCATTCTCTGAAATTTTCCCAGATTTCTGCATCCTGGGTGTTACAGCAGTGGGTGGGATCCTGGATCTCTATCAGAATTTTTGTTTGTTTCTATTTATAGGTAATTTGAAGATTTTACTGTTCTCTGTTTCCTGACATTGTGGCTATATGTGGCTTTGTTGTTGTGATTTTAAGAGTGTTTTGTTTTGTTTTGTTGGGAAGAAGATTCAGCCATCATTTTCCATGCATGTGCAATTTTGAGGCAAATAAATTATTCCTTAAAATGTCATTCCTCACACTGTTCTTACTCAATTTCTGATGCCTGTATATTTTGGACTGAGTCCTACTGACTATTAAAGATGCCTTCCCAATTATCTCTAATCAATTTCCCATTTTATATTGTATTTACCATATTCATTAATCATGGTTAGAAAAATATTTCAGTGATTCAAAATTCCATCTGCTCCTAGTATATATGTTCTAAATCACTCATTTGCTGTGTTTAGCTTGACCGATGTCTTTGATTAACTTCTTTTTTCAGTACCCTCTGGTTTCCTCATGTTTCTCAAGGTTACTACAAGGGTCATTTGTTTCATATTGACCTGAGATGTAAACCATATATGCTTAATCTGTTGTAACATAAGCTTCTTATTTCAATGAACGGTCATTTGGTGTGTGCCAGGCCTTGTGCCAAAAACTTTACATACATTATCATACTTAACCCTACCACATTTTAATGAGGTAAAAGTTAGTACTGGAACTTTAGATATAAGGACACCGGGCACAGATTAGAACACAGGTATGAATTCAAAATCTAAGCTCTTAACCACTTTAATGTCTGTACTTGTTAAGATTTTATTATATGCTTACAGATTAATTTGGTGGCATTCTCTTGAATAATAAATCATGATATTGTCTTACCAAAAGAAAAACCAGAAGGCTGAAATAAGAAGTCATAATTTGGATGAAGATCTAAACTTGCTCCAGAAAATACTAGCTTAAAATCTGGAAATGGAATTATGGGAGAGTGGCAGTATGCTGAATTTCTCCCCTCATTCATCATCTGAGATCTGCTCTTTGCCCATCTTCACCTTGCTTTCTATCCTGGGAGGCTGAGCCATGTGGATGACATTAGCAGGTTTTTGCCCTACGGAATATGACTCGATTTGACCAAAGGGAGAATGTGAAGGAGGGAGGAAGCAAGCTGAAGTTGGAGTTTATTTTCTGGGATATTTTCTGTGAGTTCACCCAGGTGAACTACATTCCTCAAAGGAAATAACTTCTTTCAAAAATGAATGAACAGTTTTGGGGTGGAGTCTTTTGGGTTTTCCACATAAAGTATCATATCATCTGCAAAGAGTGAGAGTTTGACTTCTTCTTTGCTGATTTGGATGCCTTTTATTTCTTTTTGTTGTCTGATTGCTGTGGCTAAGACTTCTAATACTATGTTGAATAGCAGTGGTGATAGTGGACATCCCTGCCACGTTCCTGACCTTAGGGGGAAAGCTCTCAGTTTTTCCCCATTGAGAATGATATTTGCTGTGGGTTTTTCATAGATGGCTTTTATGATATGGAGGTATGTACCCTCTATCCCTATACTCTGAAGAGTTTTGATCAGGAAAGGGTGCTGTACTTTTCAAATGCTTTTTCTGCATCTTTTGAGAGAATCATATGGTTCTTGTTCTTTCTTTTATTAATGTATTGTATCACATTGATTAACTTGCAGATGTTGAACCAACCTTGCAGCCCAGGGATAAATCCCACTTGGTGTAGTGAATAATCCTTTTAATGTACTGTTGGATCCTATTGCCTAGTATTTTGGTGAGAATTTTTGCATCCATGTTCATCAAGGATATGGGTCTGTAATTCTCCTTTGATGGGGTGTTTGTCTGGTTTTGGGATCAAGGTAATGGTGGCCTTATAAAACGAGTTTGGAAGTTTTCCTTCCATTTCTATTTTTTGGAACAGTTTCAGAGAATAGTATTAATTCTTCTTGCAATGTTTGGTAGAATTCCCCTGGGAAGCCATCTGGCCCTGGGCTTTTGTTTGTTGGGAGATTTTTGATGACTGCTTCAATTGCCTTAGTGGTTATAGGTCTGTTCAAGTTTTCAATTTCTTCCTGGTTCAGTTTTGGTAGTTGATACATCTCTAGGAATGCATCCATTTCTTCCAGGTTATCTAATTTGCTGCCATAGAGATGCTCATAATATGTTCTTGTAATTGTTTGTATTTCTTTGTGGTTGGCTGTGATCTCTCCTCTTTCATTCATGATTTTATTTTTTTGGGTCATTTCTCTTTTCTTTTTGATAAGTCTGGCCAAGGGTTTATCAATCTTGTTAATCCTTTCAAAGAACCAGCTCTTAGTTTCGTTGATCTGTTCTACTGTTCTTTTGGTTTCTATTTCATTGATTTCTGCTCTGATCTTTATTATTTCTCTTCTCCTGCTGGGTTTAGGCTTTATTTGTTGTTCTCTCTCAAGCTCCTTTAGGTGTAGGGTTAGGTTGTGTATTTGAGATCTTTCTGTTTCTTGAGAAAGGATTGTATGGCTATATACTTTCTTCTTAGGACTGCCTTTGCTGCATCCCAAAGCTTTTAAACAGTTGTGTTTTCATTTTCATTTGTTTCCATGAATGTTTTTCTTCTTCTTTAATTTCCTCATTGACCCATTCATTCTTTAGTAGGATGCTCTTTAGCCTCCATATATTTCAGTTCTTTCTGACTTTCCTCTTGTGATTGAGCTGTAGTTTCAAAGCATTGTGGTCTGAAAATATGCAGGGAATGATCCCAATCTTTTGGTACCTGTTGAGACCTGATTTGTGACCTAGGATGTGATCTATTCTGGAGAATGTTCCATGGGCACTAGAGAAGAATGTTATTCTGTTGCTTTAGGATGGAATGTTCTGAACATATCTGTGAAGTCCATTTGGCCAGTGTGTCATTTAAAGTCTTTATTTCCTTGTTGATCTTTTGCTTAGATGATCTGTCCATTTCAGTGAGGGGGGTGTTAAAGTCCCCCACTATTATTGTATTGTTGTCAATGTGTTTCTTTGATTTTGTTATTAATTGGCTTATATAATTGGCTGCTCCCATGTAGGGGCATAGATATTTCCAATTGTTAGATCTTCTTGTTGGATAGACTCTTTAAGTAGGATATAGTGTCCTTCCTCATCTCTTATTATAGTCTTTGGTTTAAAATCTAATTTGTCTGATATGATGATTGCCACCTCAGCTTTCTTTTGGTGTCCAGTAGCATGGTAAATGGTTTTCCACCCCCTCACTTTCAATCTGGGGTCTAAGATAAGTCTCTTGCAGACAGCATATTGATGGGTCTTGTTTTTTTATCCAATCTGATACCCTGTATCTTTTGATTGGGGCATTTAACCCATTTACATTCAGTCAATTAAATTCCTATTGAAAGATAGGAATTTAGTGCCATTGTATTACTTGTAAGGTGACTGTTACTGTATATTGTCTGTGTTCCTTTGTGGTCTATGCTAGAACTCATAAAGGAATTCAGTAAAGTAGGAGGATATAAAATCAATGCACAGAAATCAGTGGCATTCCTATACACCAACAATAAGACAGAGGAAAGAGAAATTAAGGAGTTGATCCCATTTACAATTGCACCCAAAACCATGAGATACCTAGGAATAAATCTAACCAAAGAGGCAAAGACTCTGTACTCAGAAAACTCTAAAATACTCATGAAAGAAATTGAGGAAGACACAAAGAAATGGAAAAACGTTCCATGCTCATGGATTTGAAGTATAAATATTGTGAAGATGTCAATGCTACGTAGAGCAACCTACACATTTAATGCAATCTGAATCAAAATAGCATCAACTTTTTTCAAAGAAATGGAACAAATAATCCTAAAATTTGTATGGAACCAGAAAAGACCCCGAATAGCCAGGGGCATGTTGAATAAGAAAAGCAAAGCTGGTGGCATCACAATTCCGGACTTCAAGCTCTATTACTAAGCTGTAATCATCAAGACAGTATGGTAATGGCACAAAAACAGACACATAGATCAATGGAACAGAATAGAGAGCCCAGAAATGGACCCTCAACTCTATGGTCAACTAATCTTCAACAAACAGGAAAGAATGTCCAATGGCAAAAAGACAGTCTCTTCAACAAATGGTGTTGGGAAAACTGGACAGCCACATGCAGAAGAAGGAAACTGGACCATTTCCTTACACCATACACAAAAATAGACTTAAAATAGTTGAAAGACCTAAATGTGAGACAGGAGTCCATCAAAATTCTAAAGGAGAGCACAGGCAGCAACCTCTTTGACCTCAGCTGCAGGAACATCTTCCTAGAAACATCACCAAAGGCAAAGGAAGCAAGGGCCAAAATGAATTATTGGGACTTCATCAAGATGAAAAGCTTTTGCACAGCAAAAGAAACAGTCAACAAAACCAAAAGACAACCGACAGAATGGGAGAAGATATTTGCAAGTAACATATCAGATAAAGGGCTAATATCCAAAATCTATAAAGAACTTCTCAAACTCAAAACCCAAAGAACAAATGATCCAATCAAGAAATGGGCAGAAGACATGAACAGACATTTTTCCAAAGAAGATATCCAAATGGCCAACAGACACATGAAAAAGTGCTCCACATCACTCAGCATCAGGGAAATCCAAATCAAAACCTTAATTAGATACCACCTCACACCAGTTAGAATGGCTAAAATTAACAAGTCAGGAAACAACAGATGTTGGCAGCGATGCGGAGAAAGGGGAAGCCTCCTACACTGTTGGTGGGAATGCAAGCTGGTGCAGCCACTCTGGAAAACAGTTTGGAAGTTCCTCAAAAAGTTGAAAATAGAGCTACCATATGACCCAGCAATTGCACTACTGGGTATTTACCCCAAAGTTACAAATGTAGCAATTCGAAGGGGTACGTGCACCCCGATGTTTATAGCAGCAACGTCCACAATAGCCAAATTATGGAAAGAACTAAGATGTCCTTCGACAGATGAATGGGTAAAGAAAATGTGGTATATATATATATATATATATATATATATATATATATATACAGTGAAATATTATGCAGCCATCAAAAGAAATGAAATTTTGCCATTTGCAACGACATGGATGGAACTGGAAGATATGCTGAGCGAAATAAGTCAATCAGAGAAAGACATGTATCATATGATCTCACTGATATGAGGAATTCTTAATCAGGAAACAAACTGAGAGTTGCTGGAGTGGTGGGGGGTGGGAAGGATGGGGTGGCTGGGTGATAAACATTGGGCAGGGTATATGCTATGGTGAGCGCTGTGATTTGTGCAAGATTGTTGAATCACAGACTTGTACATCTGAAACAAATAATACATTATACGTTAAAAAAAAGAAGATGGTAAGAAGGGTAACATGAAGGGGGGCGGGAATCGGAGGGCAAGAAGAACCATGAGAGACTATGGACTCTGAGAAACAAACAGAGGGTTCTAGAGGGGAGGGGAGTGGGGGGATGGGTTATCCTGGTGATGGGTATTAAAGAGGGCATGTACTGAATGGTGCACTGGGTGTTATACACAAACAATGAATCATGGAACACTACATCAAAAACTAATGATGTAATGTATGATGATTAACATAACAATAAAAAAGAAAAAATGAAAATGAATGAACATGAACAACATGGATCTTTTTCTATGTGCTTTTTAAAACTATAAGTAGATTCTACTTTCATAAACACAAGATACAAAATTTTCTTTCTTTACTTTTGGATGAAGGTATATTTTTCTCTTATTTTACAGTTCAGTTAAAATTCCCAAGTACATTATTATCATAAGAGATATAAAAATATACACTTTGGTCTAATTTTATCAAGTATGAATAGATTTATTTTCTGCTTTATCTTCGAATAATATTCTTGCATCAATATATGACTATAATAAAGTTTTGAAACTGATTTTTATCAAGGAAGTCATTTGCAGTTTATTTTATAACTGCAGAATTACTCATTATCATATCATATCATAATCATATCATATCATATCATATCACATCATATTATACCATATGATTTAATGCCTGACTCTTTTGTGAAATATTGACCTACTAAAAATAAATATCAGAACAAGGTCATGTGTAAACAAGTAAGATTAAAATTTTCATATCAAATTTGAGTCAATGTCAGGTATGTGTCTATACTATTTCATAAGGAATGGAATTTTGTCTACATAGTGCTGCAGATTTTTCTACCAACACAGCAAGTTGAGTGCTTTTCACAAAGTAGATACAAAATAAATATTTAATAAATTAGTAAATACTCACTGCTCTCATTTCAAAATCAATTCAGCAAGGATGTATTGAGTAAGTGCTACACATTTATCTCTGCATAAAATGTTACATTGGAACAAAAATAAGAATAATTTTTCCATATTTATGAGAATTTTTGACATATGAATTAAAAGTCATTTTCTCTAAAGAAGTCTGTGACTTTCTTAGGCAAACAAGGAGACTCATTTAATGCATTGGATCATGGTTAGCTTCTAAAAATCCAAGACCATTAATATATTCTGTATCAATATGGCATACACAAGAAAATATCTAAATTTTATTGTCATTAAAAATGTGTCCATCTTTTAAATATTGAACTTCTGACCTTTAGAGATTTTTCTTTTCTTTTATGATGAGACAAAACATATACAGTAAAGCACACAAATCCATAGTCTATATCTCTATAAATTCTTACATATGTAAACACCCGGTAGCCACCACACAGATCAAGACATGGAATATTACCAGTCCCAAGAAGGCACCTTCATGATACCTCTGAGTCAGTTTCTAACATTATGCAGACTGTTATCAGTATAGACTAGTTATGCCTGATTTCAAACTTCAAAGAAGTGAAATTATTCTATAAATATTTTCTGTGATATGAAATTCATTTGTGTTCTTGCTTGTATTAGTAATTCTATTTTTTTGTTTTGTAAAATGCACTTAATGAATATACACCAATATATTTATTCATCTTGGTGTTTATAGACATAGAAATTATTTACAATTTTTGGCAATAATGAATTATGCTAATATGTGACTTCTTCTGTGTATCATTTGTTGGACATAAGCACTCATTGCCACAAGTGGAGGTGCTGAGTCATAGCAAATACATATGATTGGCTCTAGTAGATACTGCCAAACTATAGATGCCAAAATGTAGATGACCAATTTACACTCCTGCCAAGCACCTTATGAGAGTTTCAATTGCTCCACATCTTTATTACACTTGGTATCATCTCTCGTTTTTGTTTTAGCCATTCTGCTATTTTTATAGTGACATTTCACCCTCATTTTAATTTTTAACTTCCTGATAATTGGTTTTCTGTATTTTTGTGATTGATTTTTAGGAGTTCTTATATATCCTGAATATGAGTCCTCTATTGAATATGTACTAAAACCATTTCCTCCAGTTTGCCTTTTCTACTCATTCTCTAAATGGAGTCTTATTGACTTGTTGAGTTCTTTATTTTAATAAGGCCATATTATTAATCTTTTATTGTTAATGCTTTTGGGTCTTGTTTAAGAAGTCTTTGCCTATTCCAAGATAAAGAAGGTATATTCTTTTGTTCATTCTAGACACTTGATAGTTTTGAATTTTGCTTTAGGTATATGATCTATTTCTGTGTTGCCAGTCTAAGGAAGGAGCTACCCACAGGTTTATGTTGATGTAGGATAATCTGGATTCCTACCACAGATTAGTTGGCATTGGATGAATTCTCTTGTTTCCATAGTTCTGAGGATATTATCCCCCACTATGCAGCTAGAAGGATAGAATTTGTTTAGGTAAATGAAAAGGAATTGTGTAATTATATTAAAGCAAATTGCCTTGTGTAATAGAAATTACTACTAGAAAAGCCTATGATCAATGACTATCCTACACCATTAAGATGATTTCCTCCAACTGTACTAGACAAATAATTATTAGAAGAGAAGTTAAAACATTTCTAATCAGAGAAATGGTAGGTTTAGGTCATCAGGTATAATTTATTTACATCTAGGTTTGTTTTTGAGTCTAAGAGAAGACATCTCAAATACATATATTTCATATTGGTTATTAATTTGCTTTTTTTCCTCCTTACTCATAACTTTGTTAACAACATCTGGATGTTAGCAAAGATTGCAAAAGCAAATTAGGAGACACTATTAATTCTCCAAAGAGTTGACTACGATAAATACAATGGTTAAACGTTCTCACAAGGATGCAGAGAAGTGGTTTCCAAGAAAATGGCAGTATGTTCGAATGTTTCATTCGAACATATCTAGTTGGCTATTTGATCATGGAATTTTGTGTCTCTGTGTCTGTGTCTGTGTATGTGTAAAACAGAATATAAATTAAATTAGTAATGTAGAGATCTACGTGTTCTTTTTATTCTGTTCATGATCCATCTGTATCAGTATCAAACTGTGTTTTTTAAAAAAAATTTGACCCATTAGAACATCAACAAAATAAAATTAACATGAAAGAGTCTTTAAAACAGATGTGAGCAAGTAAATATTATGTACAGCATGTCCCCACACTCTTAAAAAGTGAACACTTAAGTCATGTAATTTCTCTTCTCTCAGTTTCATCAAAGAATTTAAGTTAAAGACATGTTACCTCAGCATTGTTCACTCTAGCTCTTCTGTCCATCATTAAGAGATGAAAAATGGGTTTGACAGTAATTGCTATTTATGTATAAATAAGTAAAATAGGGTCTACCAGCTTGTCTGGAAAAAGCCACAATTAAAAGGACAGGTTGAATGATGGGTAGTAATTAAGAAGACCACATATCCTCTGTGATGAGCTTCATGAAGGTTTTTATAAGTTCCTGATCTTCACTGCTGCTCATCATTGTAAACATTCAATCCATGGAAGCTGCATGAATAAAAGTAGAGAAATAGGCATCCAAAACTTTCACTTCCACTCCAAAGAAAGCTGGATAAGAGAGGAAAAAGGTCTACTCAAAAGCCTTTCTTTATAGTACTTAATATCACCTAACTCCATTTGTTATGTGTTGATCCCATGAGAAAGTAAGCCCATAAAAGATCAGGGCCATTGTCTGCTTCCTTCACTCTTGAATTCCCAGGACTT
This sequence comes from Phoca vitulina, assembly GCF_004348235.1. Taxonomy (NCBI): domain Eukaryota; kingdom Metazoa; phylum Chordata; class Mammalia; order Carnivora; family Phocidae; genus Phoca; species Phoca vitulina. Next base: position 4,433,385 of record NW_022589728.1, on the reverse strand, counting down.
AGAAAGTACCTTTCATGTAGTAATATAAAAGCCCATGATATTCATAATAGGGATAAAAACTAAGGAGTCTAGTTATGACCTTAAGATGCTCTATATAGTAGAAATTATAAATTATTAGATAGATCATTGAAATAAATTATTATGCATCAAATTAAACTATTCTTGTGAAACCTACTTATTGTCTTTAATTTAAAATGAGACATTATATACTCTGGGATTGCTAAGATAGACTGGACTGTCTTCAAATTCACATAATTTACTATGTAATTTTAATTACCAAGGAGATCAAGATTGTCCTCAAATTACTAAATGGAAGCTGCCAATTGGAAATGATTTACATATGTGAAATTTCTAGTTTCTTGCCTGCCATACAGCAGGCATTCCCTAAATAATCATTTCCCTTCATTCTTAACTTTCTAAACTATATTCAATTTAAAGTAAATTAGAAGCAAAGTAGTGCATTTTTGAAGATGATTACCTGTATGTGCAAATGTAAAATATAAGGTTTATTAATTTTATAGTCAGGTATACAGTAGAAAACATACGAGACTAGGAAACTGGCTGACCTAAATTTGAATATAGGCCACATATTTATTAATTGATTAACCTTGGATAATTGTGTTTCTACCTAGTTGTATTTATCCATATGCAAAATATTGGTAATATTGTCAACATCACAGAGGAGCCAATAGACTAATGTTCTCCAAGAGGTTCAATCTGACTCATTTTTAAAGTTTAGCCTGGTGTAAGAAGGGTTTTAACAAGAACCTAGTAAAATTGTAGTAAAGCAAGATAAAACAGACAAACTGCAAACAAGTATATAGAAAGAACACAAAATAGACATGCCAATGAAAATATTCAGATAAGAAAGTGTAGCTATAAACCATTAAATAGTGACTGACTTGAAATAGAACTATTTCATTTTTTTTTTTTAATTTTACTTATTTATTTGACAGAGAGAGAGAGAGAACACAAGCAGGGGAATGGGAGAGGGAGAAGCAGGCTTCCCTCTGAGCAGGGAGCCCAATATGATGCCGGGCTGATCCCAGGACCCCAGGATCATAACCCCAGCGGAAGGCAAACGCTTAAGGACTGAGCCACCCAGGCGCCCCAGAACCATTTCACTTTTAAACAAAATTACTCTGTCTCCTGTTCAATAGGAATTATCTAATTTGGATGATACATTTTAGTCAACCAAAATAGTAGTATTCTCTTTTCTAGAAATGTAAATGATTTGACCAACATTCCCCTAGATCATTGTCACTGAAAGTCATCTGGTCCTCAATACAAAGAGATCATTTTTTAGGATTGTAATGCCTTGAATGAAGTGATAACATGAGTGCTCTGTTTAGAAAGGAAATCAGTATTCAAGATGGTAACATAGCTAACAGAGTCATCTTTCATATAAAAAATGAAATATGTATTATATTATCCCACCAGGGGAAAAAGTGGCTGCAAAATCTTTCAAAACAAATGTTCCACCCGGGCCTTGTAGTTCTAGTAAAAAGTTTGGCTGGAGTTTTTGGAACAGAAATCAATAATATAAGATTTATAGTATGATTTAATTTTTAAATTGCTAAGACATAGTTTATGCTTTATCAAACTTCTCTGACACAAATGAATTTAAATGTATAAATTTGGAGTGCTTGGTCTTATTAACATATGGTTGTCCCAGCTCCAATCCAGTACTCCATGATTCATACTAGCTTTTCCCTTTGCTTATCTCTACAGAGCTATCTTCTAAATACATAATTCAGAAAATCTCTTTTCTGTGCTTAAGACCTACAAGCCTTCTCCCTTCAGAATAAAATCCAAACTTATAACTCTGACTTACTAGGTCTTATGCTGCACTAGATGAGCTAAACTCATCATTTATTTTCTTAGTAATTAAGGACCATCTGTAGGAGAGTAAAGAACCTGTCTCTAGCTATTTCTCTGCTTAGTCATGTGATGAGAAAAAAAATAATAAAACAAAGAAAATACCATATTCTTTTGTTTGAACTATAAATTTCAAAGCCAAATGCATTTTGTTAATTAATATTTAATCAATTAATTAACATTTAATTAATTATTTTCAATTACATCAGTGTATTGGTAAAAGTAAAATTATATTAAATTTGGAGTAATGTTGGGGCGCCTGGGTGGCTCAGTCATTAAGAGTCTGCCTTCGGTCCAGGACCCTGGGATCAAGCCCCCATTGGGCTCCCTGCTCAGCGGGAAGCCTGCTTCTCCCTCTCCCACTCCCCCTGCTTGTGTTCCCTTTCTCGCTGTGTCTCTCTCTGTCAAATAAACAAATAAAATCTTTAAAAAAAAATTTGGAGTAATGTTTCTCAAACATTTGGCCACCATGGATTCATTAATCTTGTTTGTTCTACACAAGAGACAACGAATTTAAGAAAAATCAAACAAAGTCATAAAAATATGCAATTTGTGTGTGTGTGGTGAGGGAACACTCTCATATTAGGAAGTTATACTGTTTGTAATTTATGATTCATGCATCCATATCAAACTCAAGAGAACACCTGAGCAATAAGTAAGATTTAACATGCCATTAGTTTCTCTAACTAAGCTTTATTTAAAGTAGACATTTCTAGGGGTTCCTGGGTGGCTCAGTCGGCTAAGTGTCTGTTCAGGTCATGATCCCAGGGTCAGCAGGGAGCCTGCTTCTCCCTCTCCCTCTGCTGCTCAGTGTGCTTGTGCTCTCTCGCTCTCTCTCTCAAATAAGTAAATAAATAAAATCTAAAAAAAAAAGTAGATATTTCTAATTCCTAATTATGCTTTTAGGAAGAGGAAAAGAATGTGGCATACTTTATTAAACAGTCCTGGAAATTCAGACTTGTCTTTGACAATTTCAGAACTTCAGAGGCATTTTCATTACAAATGAGTAAGTAATAAATAAAAGTTGGAAGTTTAAAATTTAAGGCAAGAAAGGATTCCCTAACACATCTTTGGTTTCATTCATGTCTGGAATATTCTACATGGTCTGTTGTTGAATTTAGACATGGTTTTAAAAGTACTTAACAAGTGGGTAAAACTTAATTATTCAATTGTCAAGATTCTCCATAGTTTCTTTCCCTAAGATAAACGACAGATTTTTCTCAACATAGAGAAAGAAAGAAAAAGTCATTTCAGGACTGAAGTGAGAGGGTCATGTTTTGCGATATAACAAATAATATGGCTTTCTGAAGAATTAAAAAAAAAAATCATGTCCCTCATTTTGATAAATGAAGTGTAGATCTGTCCCCTGGAGAAAGAACATACTTAACTGTATAAGGCATACGTGACCTGATATCCCATTTCTGTGCATGACATGACCAGGATGGAGAGCTAGACAGTTATGCCAATGATTTGCCAGAGTCGTAGCCTTCACTGTTTCTTTCAAACATAAAGCGTTATTTATGACCAATTGTCTGTGGATAGCCCAGTCTGGTGATTGACATTAAGGCACTTTCTTTCTTTTTTTTTTTTTTTTAAAGATTTTATTTATTTATTTGACAGAGAGAGAGACAGCGAGAGCAGGAACACAAGCAGGGGGAGTGGGAGAGGGAGAAGCAGGCTTCCCGCCGAGCGGGGAGCCCGATGTGGGGCTCGATCCCAGGACCCTGGGATCATGACCTGAGCCGAAGGCAGAGGCCTAACGACTGAGCCACCCAGGCGCCCGACATTAAGGCACTTTCTTGCTGTACCTAGAAATGTAGTTTCATGAAAGATGTTTATGCTGATTCTAAAATATGATTTCAGTCTCTGCTATGGCTCACAAAAAAGTTGTTCAATAAATAAAAAACCTTTCTCATTCAGTGAAAAGCACTGAGTAAGCACTCTCCCCTAAATGATGCTCACATATATGCCAAGAGCTGACTTACACTCTCACATGATTTCATCCAACTGTGTGTGTATAATCATTCTTCTACTGATGTGTAATTTCCACAGTGTTATATGACAAATAGGTTGGTCAACATTTATTCTGTTTTTGCCTCAATCATAAGATTTTTTACATTCACCTCGGTACTGGTTTTTAAGCTTCTCAGTATAGAGTTACTTGGATAAATTTTTACTATGACTCCTATTCCTTGATACTTCTCTAATTTGAGTCTCTTATGAGCCTTCAGGGGGAAAAAAGACACTTCTTACTATAAAACATACTTCTGATCATGTTCTAGAAAACCAACATTTTCAGAAAAAAATGATACAAATTCTGCATTTTTGACAAAATTTATAAAGGGTAATGTGTGGGAATTAAGGATTTTTGGATATTACAAAAAATTTTGGATAATTATAATTGTGCTTCCTTTTCAAAATTTACTTTTTCAGAGCCTTGGTGCAGCCATCACATTTAAATATTTACTTCTCATTTATATTCTAAATCATATTCTTTGAGTCATGTTCTCTTTTTACAATTACATTGTTTTTTATAGTTACATTGTTATTCCGTTTTTAATACTTATATCTTCCTTTACTTCTCCACTAGTAATTGCTATTTTTTGCTTTAATGAATCCTTTTTAGCCACTAATCCATGTTAGTGAATTAGTGATACAATAAACAATAGTTTATTTTATTTATTTTTAATAGATTATTTATTTATTTATTTATTTATTTATTTATTTGACAGAGAGGGAGAGAGAGAGCATGAGCACAAGCAGGAGGAGCAGCAGGCAAAGGGAGAGGGAGAAGCAGGCTCCCCGCCGAGCAAGGAGCCCGATGTGGGGCTCAATCCCAGGACCCTGGGATCATGACCTGAGCTGAAGGCAGACGCTCAACCGACTGAGCCACCCAGGAGCCCCAATAAACAATACCTTAGTAGTAAAAATGTAAATGTAACAAAAGTAAGCAATGATCTATGACTGACATGAAAACAGGTTGCCCAAGAGGAATGGCACCTAGTTAATACAAGGTAGACAGGGACCTCAGGTGCAGAATTTAAGAGTACACCAACTTAGTAATATAGATAAATAATACTTAATGCAGAAATCCCTGATAAATAAAAAACATCAACCTTTCCAAAATAAAATCAGTATAATCCTAATCCTTCAGATTCTAATATGGATCTACAAAGCACTGACAAACATGACAAAATCTCTATGTAAAAGTATTAATAAAATATACAAGCAAGTTGAAAAATGTTAAACATCAGATTGCCTCTGCCTTTTCTTTTGAAACTACCAGAGCAGTTGTGAATCTCCTGACAGACAGCTGGGGACTATAAACAGATTATATTCTAGAGAAATTTATTGAGAAAAACTTATCCATTCCATGTTTATGTTTTCTGCTTGGAAGGACTAGTATTTTGTGCATGTGTTGCTTGTGTTTAATGCTAGTCTACTATAGTACAGTTTGTAAAATTTCTTCCTTAATTGCAAAGCTGTATCCACATGTAAACTGTTACCATTATATGTAGTAAAAGATACTCAGGCATTCAATTTTTTTTCTGTTCATAAAAATGATAGTTTCCCCAATTACATTTTCAAATTGCATCATGATATAAGCATACTATTTCATTTACATATCATATATAAGCATATGAAGCAGAGAATGAAACATCAATGTTTTATTTAAATTTTCTTTTATTTGGACTTATTCCTACATGAAACTATCATAGTAAGGTGAAAAATATTCAGTGTTATATATTTCATTTTGGGATGTAATTTTGTTTGAAATATGTTTTAGCATGTTCAAAAGTGTTCAGTAATGAATCATATATTTTAAATTTAAGCTCTAGGATTCCTACATCAAAGGCAAAATTTCTTTCCATAGCATATAAAATGTTTATGATTCCTGAGCAAATGAAATCAGTTAAGAGATTATGTATGCAACATAGTTAATGTGCCAGAAAAAGATTAAAGAAAAATACAACATGGAGTAAAATCCTACATCATAAAAAGCATGAGACTACATTTCAATCATTCCTTCTATTAATAGCAAGACCTCCAGGGCTTGCCTTAATGTGACAGAAATAGTGGGGCAACCGTCATAGTGATTCAACCATAATGTCTCCCCACCTCCAACTTCATTTTGTAGGGGTTTGGGAGCCCCTTAAACGTGAGATGCCTGCTGAGTAGTTTAGATTTTGAAATGTGAAATGGGTATGAGGGGCCATAGCCCTTAATGATGAGAGGAGTCAGTCTGAGAGTATTATGTCAAAGCAGTCTGCTTATCAAGTCAAAAATTCATTTTTTTAAACAAAAGATGTAATCTTCTGTTCAGGTTAAATTCAAACATTTGACATGGTGAGAGTACTCAAGACAGCTTCTATTTGAAATAACTTGGCATATTTTTTTCCCTTTTGATGAGTTTAATGTCTCAAAAACATCTTAACTCAAAAAGTAACTCAAAAAGCAATTGACATCATTTATCACATTGAAAAACATCTCAAGGCAAGACAGACATAGTAAAGTCAATTGAAAAAAATATATAGGGGCTCCTGGGTGGGTCAGTCGGTTAAGCGTCTGCCTTCTACTCAGGTCATGATCCTGAGGTCTTGGGATCCAGCCCCACGTCAGGCTCCCTGCTCAGTCGGGAGCCTGCTTCTCCCTCTGTCTCTCCCCCTGCTCATGCTCTCTCTCACTCTCACTCTCACTGTCTCTCAAATAAATAAATATATACACACACAAATAAATAAAAGTACACACACACACATAAAGGCATGGATATATTTTGTGCATATATCATACATTAATATTTCAAAGAAAATGGATTTCTAATATCTGTTTTTGGTAAGCAGTCATAATTATAAGCTGAGTTAATTCAAAAGAAATACTTGCCACTGCAAAAAAAAAAAAGAAAAAGAAAAGAATGAAAGAAAAATATAAAACATTGATTCTTAAAAAAAAAAAGAGATGACAGCTCTTTAAATGTTTTCAGGAAGTCAGTGGGGAAGAATGAGCTGGAAGATTCTCTGGTTTTTCTTTTACTGATTTAATTTCAAAACTCATCTACCCCTATGAGTGATGAATGGGAAACATTTATCAGGTAGATAGTAATAGAGCTAGAAAGGTGGTTTTCAGCTTTGTTCAGAAAAATATCATTGACTTGAGAGAGTCATTTACACATGAATACAAGTCCTAAAGGAGTCTGTTTAGTTACATTTGGGAGATCTGGAAAAGGATATGGAGAAATGTGTCCCTTTTACTAAGGCAATATGACAGGAATATGACTAAGTGTTATGACAGGAATAGATCACTTTAAAATAGATGAAATATAAATTATTAAATGTCTCTTGGGGAAGATACAGTACTCAGTGCATCGTAAGTGGGTTTAAATAGCTACCAGGTTGCTATTCAATGAAACAAAACTACAATTAAAGTTGGAAGTAATTGGTAATCAGTTCAGCATGATTTTTAAGAAGATGAATGAGCCTGTTAGAAGGAAAACAAACTTGATCTATTTTTTCCTGCAGCTTGATGAGGGGATAAGGATGAAGACCTTGGATTTCAGAGTACAAGTAATTATGATAATAAATAATTATAATAATATTTTATTTATTTATTCATTTAATAATCCTAATTTTTAGAGCAGTTTTAAGTTCACAGAAAAATTGAGTGGAAAGTACTGAGATTTGCCATATACCCTCTGTCCCTACACAGGTACAGTCTCCCCGACTATTAACATACTTTATCACAGGGATGCATTTGTTACAATCGATGACCCTATATTGACATGTCACTACTACTCAAGTTTTGAGTTTTTGTTTGTACTTAATATGTATGTTCTAAGTGATTCATTTATATTTTTTACACAGTTGTAGGTTCACACGCAGTTGTAAGAAATAATACAAAGTTCATATACTTTTCCCCCAGATTGACCTTGTGGTGTCACCTTGCTTAACTAGAATATGACATTACAATAGGAAATTGGTATTTATACAATTCATTGACTTTATTAAAGTATCATTTTTATATGTAGTCCTGTGTGTGTGTATATGTGTATGTGTGCACATGCGCATTTTATTCTATGCAGTTTTGTCATGTGTGGATTTGTGGAACCACCCCCGCAGTCAAGATCAAGGATGGTTTCATCATGAGAATCCCTTGTGCTACCCTTTATAAGCCACAGACATCTTCTTCCCCCATCCCTAAACCCTAGAAACCATTGTTGTTTTCTTCATGTTTATAATCATGTTATTTCAATAATTTTATGTAAATGGAATCATAAAGTGTGTAATCTTCTGGGATCAACAATTTTTATTCAACAAAATCCCCTTGAGGTCTATTCAAGTTGTGTGTATGAGTAGTTTCTTCCATTTCATTGCTGTATGGAATTCTACAGTATTCATGTACTACAGTTTTAATTACCCAACTGTTGAAGGACATATGTATTGTTTCCAGTGCTTGGCTATTACAGTAAAGCTGTTAGGAACATTCATGTACAGGATTTTGTGCATGAAGATAATTTTTATATCTCTGGGATAAATGCCCAGGGATACAACTGCTGGGTCTTTTTTTTTTTTTTTTTTTTTTTTAGCCATTCTGATAATGTGTAGTAGTATTTTACTGTGGCTTTAATTTGCATTTCCCTAACAGCTAATAATGTTGATCAACTTTTCATATGCTTACATGCCATCTGGAAATTCTCAGGGAAATGTCTGCTCATGCCTTTGACCATTTTCTAATTGATTTTTGTTCTTATTTTTCCTACTGTTGTTTATATATTCTAGATATCAGTCTTCTATCAAAAATGTGGCTTGCAAATATTTTCTCCCAATCTGTGGCTTGTTCTTTCATTTTCTTAACAGAGTAAAAAAAATCATTTCAATGAGGCCCAGTTTAACAAATTTCCCTTTTATAGAATGTGCTTTTATTGTCAAGTCTAAGAATTTCTCACCAAGCTCTAAGTGCCAATCATTTTTTTTTCTAAAATTTTATAGCTTTATGTCTTACATTTAGGTTTGTGATGCATTCTGAGTTAATTGTTAAAATAAAATATGAGGTTTAGATTGAGGTAGTTTGTCTATTTTTTTGTTTTTATGCCTATAGATATCCAATTGCTCCAACATTTGTTGAACTACTCTTTCTCCATTGAATTGTTTTTGCAAATTTGTCAAAACTCAGTTGTACATATTTATATGGGCCTATTTCTGTGTTCTCTATTCTGTCCCACTAATCAATGTATTTATCCTTCTGCCAATCCAATAGTCTTGATTACTATAGCTATGCATTATATCTTAACATCAGGTACAGTGATTACTCACTCCCCCTTTAATCTATTTCAGTTTGTTTTATGACTGCAAATTCAAGGTCTTAAGAATGCAATAGGTCCATGTAAGGTCCATGTAAATTTTAGGATAAAATTGTCTATGTATGCAGTAACACCTTGCTGGGATTTTGACAGGAATTATATCAAACCTATAAATTAATTTGAAAAGAACTGACATCTTTTTACTAAGTTGAGTATTCCAACCCATGTACACAGTTTCTTTCTATTTAGGACTTCTTTGATTTCTTTTATCTAAGTTTTTAATTTCAGCATACAGTCTCTACACATGTTTGTTAGATTTATACCTATAAGTATTTCAGTTTGGTGAGCAACTGTAAATAGCATCATGTTCTTAATTTTGGCTTTTGTATATTTACTATTATAAGAAAGTGCACTTGAATTTTTAATAAACCTTTTATTTTAAATAGTTTTATATTTCCAGACAAATTCTGAAGACTACAGAGTTCCCTCATACTTCACATTCAGTTGCATCCACCATCAACATCCAACATTGGTATAGTATAATGTCACAATCAATGAACCAAAATTGATACATTATTACCATCTAAAGTCCATACTTAATTTGGATTTTCTTAATTTCAAACCAATGTTCTTTTTATATTCTAGGACTCTATCTAGGATACTGCTCTACATCTAGTGGTCAAGTCTCCCCAGGCTCTCCGGAGACCATGACAGTCTCTAAGATACTTCTGAGGAACAATGGTCTATGGTGACATAAATAAATGATTAAATAAGTAAAGAAATAACACATAAATGGATAAAAGAGACAAACACTCTATGAGGAAGAATTGAAAATAATTTATGTAGATACTTAAATTAATCATGTTTTCTATTTTCTGTATTCTTTGATGTATTGACAACGTGAGACCTTGCTGACCCTGGAGACACTGCCTTTCCCAAGGCTAGCTAATTCCAAAAGACAGTAAACAACCTGCCTAAGAGCACACCTCTCATATGCGAGTCAATTCTTCCAGAGTTCCACTGTTCCATGAAAACCAAAATAAAAGTTCTGTTCATGCTTTCCCCTTCATCCTTTGTGCCTCCTGACTGGCCCTCATACTTCCCCAAGTGGTTTTGCATGATGTGGCATGCTCCCTCCCCTGGTGAACTGTAAGAAATAGACACTTCTTTTAAAAGCATAATATACCTGATTTTAAAAAAAACATGGGGTATATTTTGAAAGAATAATCTTCCTTTCATGAGGTAGAGCATAACACCTCACTTTGGAAATGTGGGCTGCATATAGTGACTTCTTTCAAACGTGTACTGTAAGGAAATGGGGTGTAAAAACTAACTTTACAGCGGAGAAACTTGACAAGCACTACTTCAGCTTCAACCAGCATGACTTATTACTACTGAGATTTTAAACAGCTCACATCACATTAAAGTATCTAAAAAAATTAAAATTTTACTTAGAATTTTGTAGTTATGAAAATACTTCATATTAGAAATTAAGGAATTCATCCAAGAGGTATTTCAAAAGAAATTTAAATCCTTAGAAGAAAGCATAGGACAAAATCTTGGATTTGGCAATGTTTTCTTGGATATGACACCAAAAGCTCAGTTCACAAAAAAAAGAAAAAGAAAAATTGGACTTCATGAAAATTAAAATAAAAATTGTGCACCCAAAGACCCTATCAGTAGAGTAGGCAACCCATGGAATGAGAGAAAATATTTGCAAATCATATATCTGAAAAGATATTAATATCCCAAGCATATAGAACAGCTAAAATTCAACAACAAAGCAAACAACCTGATTCAAAAATGAGCAAAGGACTTGAAAAGATATTTCTCCAAAGAAGGTATATGAATGGTAATAAGCAAATGAAAAGATGTTCAACATCACAATTTTTAAAAAATGCAGATCAAAACTGCAATGAGATATCTCCTCACAGTCAATTAGAATGGCTATTATCAAAAGCCAGAAAACAACAAGTGTTGACAAGGATGTGGAGAAACTGGAGCCCTTCTACACTGTTTGTGGAAAGGTAAAATGGTAAAATGTTGGAAAACGGTGTAACAGTTTCCCCCCCCCCCCCAAAAAAAATAGACTTACCATATCACCCATCAATTCCACTTCTGGGCCCAAAAGAATTGAAAAGAAAGTTTTGAAAAGGTATTTTACACCCATGTTCATGGCAGCATTATTTATAACAGCCAAAATGTGGATATAACCCAAATATTTACTGGCAGATGAATGGGTAAGTAAAATGTGGTATACTCATACAATGGAATATTATTTATCCTTAAAAAGGAAGGAAATTCTGTACTATCCCACAAAATAGATGAAACTCGAGGACATCATTCCCAGTGAAATAAGCCAGTCACAAAAAGACAATTACTGTTATGATTCTACTTATGTGAGGTACTTAGACTTGTAAAATCATAAAGAAAGGAAGTATAATGATGGTTGCCAGGAATTGAGGGGGAAGGAGGGATGAATAAGTGCAGAATAGAGGATTTTTAGGGCAGTGAATCTACTCTGTAAGATACTGCAGTGGTGGATACTTATCATTACACATTTGTCCAAATCCACAGAATATACAGCATGCAGAGTGAACCCTGATGTAAACTGGACTTTCATGGTGATAATAATACATTAATGTAGGTTAATTGATTGTAAGAAATTTTCCACTCTACTTGGTGATGTTGATAATGGGGGAGGATTTTTGGGAGAGTGGGGTAGGCCGGGTGTATATAGGAAATCTCCGTACCTTCGACTTAATTTTGTTGTGAACCTAAAAACTGCTTTAACAAATAAAGTCTATGAAAACAACTTCATATTTATACAACAAAAAGTAGGCCAAGGCTTTATTCTGATAAAGGATAAATTGTGTAATAAAAATATTGTAATGAATTTGAATGTATCACATAACCTAACATCAAAATACATAACAGTAACTTCAGATAAGGAGAAATTGAAAAGAAAAAATAATAATAGGTTAATTAATTCTCATTATTCATTAATGTAACTAGTAACCTTGAGGCAATCTGCCAAAATATGTTCCTTGGCTTAAATAGTCCAGTAAAAATGTTTGAATTTAAATTGATTTTAGGTCTATAGCACTCTTAATTATATGTTCAGCTCCTCATGGAGTTCATTCACATCTACAAGAAACAGAAAATTTCTTATGACAGTTAAATTGTCACAGGTCATGAAAAGGAGTTAAATTTCCACCTTATTTCCACATTATTTTTACTAACTCATGATGGTTAATTTTGTGTCAACTACTGGGCCATGAGGTACCAAGATATTTGGCCAAACATCATTCTGGGTGCTCCTGTGAGGGTGTGTTAAGGTAGACTGAGTAAAGCATATTGCCCTCCCTAATGTGGGTGTGCCTTAACCAATTAGCCAAAATGGCTGACCTCCCTCAAGTGAAAAAGAATTTCTCCTGCCTGACTGCTTTTGAATTAAAATATCAGCCCTTCCTGGGTCTAAGCTTGCTGGCCTTCACACTGGAACTATCAGAATGTCTAGTAAACAGACAAGTAAAAACCCTTTATATAAAATCTATGTGACATTCTTCAGCTGTGTATGAGTTTCCATTTCCTTAACCAACCCCCCAAACAAACAAATTTTGTGTATAAGACTTACTTTTCTATACTGTGAGTGTAAATCTTAATTTTGTTTCCTGAGAAATATTTCATACTTCTTGTGTGATTTAGATCTCTTTTCCTGTGCATTGCCTTCTCCTGCCTTTTGTCTATTTAGCTATTGCCTGTCCTTATTTCTTCTCAGAATTATTTATATATTTTCAATATTAATAATGTTTTGATTATAAATATGAAATTTTTATAAATTATAAAAGTGCTGTGGATTTATTTTCACCACCATCCATCGCCAGAACTCTGTTGAGATAAATACTTTTGGGTGGATCTTGATCCTTAATTCATTTAGCAGTATTCATGCTTGTGGCCCTGGTAAAAGATCAATCTGAAGATAGGAGCTTGAGATTTGCATCCAATTTTTTTTTTTTATTGTGGTAAAATACACAAAACATAAAATGTACCATCTTAACCATTTCTGAAGGTAAAGCTCAGTGGTATTAAATACATTCACATTGTGGGGTGCCTGGGTGTCTCAGTTGACTAAGCATCTGACTCTTGGTCTCAGCTCAGGTCATGATTTTGTGGGTCTTGGGATTGAGCCCGGAGTCAGGCTCCACACTCAGCGGGGAGTCTGCTTGAGATTGTCTCCCTCTCCTTCTGCCCCTCCACCCTGCTCTCTCTCTCTAAAATAAATAAATGAATTTTTTAAAAAATATATTCACGTTGTTGTCCAGCCTTCACCACTATCCATCCTTATGATTATTTTTGTCTTGTAGAACTGAAACTCTATACCCACTAAACGATGACTCCCTTATTCTCCCCTTATCTTTTCAGTCTCCATAGTTTTGTCTTTTCCAGATGTCATATAGTTAAAATCATATAATATGTAGTCTTTTCAGATTGGCCCTTTACACTTAGTCATACACATTTAAGCTCCTCCATGTCTTTTCATGGCTTGATAGCTCATTTCTTTTTAGCACTGAGTAATATTCCATTGTCCAGATGTACCACAGTTTGTTTATCCATTCACCTAATAGAGGACATCTTGGTTGCTTCCAAGTTTTGACAATTATAAGTATAGCTGCTGCTCCTTTTGGTAAATACCAAGGAGCACAATTGCTGGATCATATAGTAAGAATATGTTTAATTTTGTAAGAAACTGCTCAATTGGGCGCCTGGGTGGCTCAGTTGGTTAAGCGACTGCCTTCGGCTCAGGTCATGATCCTGGAGTCCCTGGATCGAGTCCCGCATCGGGCTCCCTGTTCGGCAGGGAGCCTGCTTCTCCCTCTGACCCTCCCCCATCTCATGTGCTCTCTCTCTCTCTCTCATTCTCTCTGTCTCAAATAAATAAATAAAATCTTAAAAAAAAAAAAAAAAAAAAAGAAACTGCTCAATTATCTTCCAAAGTGACTGTACCATTTTACATACCAGCAATGAACGAAAGTTCCTGTTGTTCCCAACTTCTCCTTCATTTGGTGCTGTTAGTGTTCTCAATTTTGGCCATTCTAATAAGCATGTAGTGGTATATCACTGAGGCTTTAAATTGCATTATCCTGATGACATATGATGTGGAGCATCTTTTCATGTGCTTATTTGCCATCTGTATATCTTCATCAGTGAGGTGTCTATTCAGGTCTTTGGCCCATTTTTTAATTAGCCTCTTTGTTTTCTTACTGTTGAGTTTTAAGATTTTGGTATGTTAGGGATAATGGTCCTTTATCTATGTCTTCTTAAAATATTTTCACCCAGTCTGTGGAAAAAATTTCACCCATTGCCTTTTGCAGAGCAGTTTTTAATTTTAATGGATCCCAGCTTATTAAGTAACCCTTTCACTGTCATGCTTTTGGTGTGTATCTAAAAAGTAATTAGCAAACTGAAAGTCATCTTGGTTTTCTCCTACGTTATCTTCTAGGAGTTTTATAGTTTTATATTTTACATTTAGGCCTCTGATCCATCTTGGGTTAAATTTGTGAAAGGAGTAAAGTCTGTGTTTGATTTTTTTTTTTTTTTTTTGTATATAGCTGTCTAGTTGTTCCACAACATTTCTTAAAAAGACCATCTTGGCTCCATTGTATCGCCTTTGCTCCCTAGTCAAAAAGCAGTTGACTATACTTATGTGAATATATTTCTGGGCTCTCTCTTCTATAGTTGTCTCAATTGTAATCTTCAATACATTGTCATCTCTTTGCATTTATTTAATACAATTGCTTATTTTTCTACTTTAATTTTTCATGTCAGTTTATATTTACCTTGTTTTTATCTTAAATATTATGAGTTTGAAAAAACAAATCTGTCAGGTATGAGAATTAGTTCTCTATATGATAATTAGCACTATTAAATATAATAGATATGTCAATCCTAATTTGTTATCTTTTTATGTTATAATTGAGTGTATAATGCTTCTTTCAGCATATTGACTTTATTTCCCTTTTGTATTTGTGTACTTCTCTTTTTCTTCAGTTTCTCAAAATTACTTTAATAACTCTAGAAAATACAGTGAAATTTTATTTTTTGTTCTTTTAATTTAGACTGGCAATTTAATTGATACCCAGAAATAAAAGAAAATTATCATCTGGTTTATTCTTCATCCATGCCTGTCATACATAAAGAGCACTGCACAAATGCAAGTTTATATGTGACAAATGGTCTCAAAGTGAATGTAAGCATTTAAACAACCCCATTCTCTCAAATGGTACCTACTATCCTGACTTCTAGATCTATTTGTTAGTGGTTGAAGTTAACATGAATGGAATTATAGAACTTGCTCTTTTTGCCTCTGATTTCTTTCATTCAACTTTATATTTGTGAGATTTTATTATGTTGTTTTTTGTAACAGTAAATAATTTCTTTTGATTGCTGTATCACATTTCACTGTATGAATATATTTCCAAAATGGTACCTAGTGAGTAACATAATTTATTAACTTTAATTTTAATGTGGCATTTTAACAATTTTTATGATCAAACCTCTTAAGTTTCTGTTAGGAAATAGTTCTTCAAATTACATTTTTAAAGGTATTACCTGTGATTGTTAATTTTATGAGTCAACATGACTAGGAGATGGGTGCCCACATTTGCCAATTTCCTATTGGTTTTGTTTCTCTGGAAATCTTTATACATTACCCATGCTTTATTTCAGAAGCTTTGTTTTCATATCTTTTACATTTATATCCACAATCTATCTGTAATTAATTTTTTGAACAATATAGAGTAACAATTCTCAGAAGGTTATTTAGATGACTTTACATAAATTGAAGCAAACACAGGTAAATGTGCATAAATTTAAATCACGTATAGTCTTATAGTTCTAGAAAATCTCTGGAAGGAAACACTAAGAACTATTAAAAGTGACTATTTCAGTGGAGTAAATAATATCAGGTATGGGGTCATAATTTCTTACTTTATTTGGATCAAACAATATACAATGGTGGTTAAAGTATGCTTAAAATCTGTCCCTTGCTAAATAGATCTCTAAAATCATTATTTTGTAGGGTTCCAAAAGGGATTGAAATGAAAAATGCAACAGGAATAGTCTCTCAGGAAACAAACACTGTCTTTGCTCTTTTCCACTGCTGTGCCAAAGATCAAAATTATAGAACGTTTCTTCTTGCTGAGAGTCATTACCTGTTCTGTAAAATGTCACTTGGGTAGCCTGGAGAAACAACATGACTCTTACTAGTTACACGGGTTTTGTTAATAACTTGATGCAGAAAAAACTTGGTGTGAATAGGCCAACTAATGAAGCCTAGAGGAATTAGGAAACTCCTTTTAATCCTGACTGTGATTTCCAATAGACAAAACTAATTAAATCAAGTCCAGCTCAGGTTTGATTTGATTACCTTATGGCCTGACATAGTGTTGAGGGTGTCTTTGGAACAAACATATAAACACGTACTGTGCATGATGGACTTTCAAAGTTAATATTTTGATGACTAACAGCATAAAAGAGAAGATTCTTACAATATGATCTGAGAATATTATGGTGCTTTAGTGCAATACAAGTTAACACTTCCTTTCCTCATTCTGTCATGTAGGAAAAGAATGCAATTATTTAGTGACCTAAAAATGAGGAATACATCTTTGAGTCTAGACTAATCAAAATCTAAGTTTTCTGAAGAAAGCTTTACAGCCGGTGGGAGAATGAAGAAAAAAATAAAAGCAAATAAATGATTTTCACCTAGCCAATACACAAATGTTTTGTTATGTTGTTAAAATGATATAGCTGGCTGAGAATTTATCTAAAGATGAATCATGTCAAGATGCTAATGAAGAAATTGATGTGATGTTGATGTATACTTATTGCTAACATTCAGGCAAAATTTAGAGTTTACTTTATATGGAATTGAGGTTCATTATCTCATGTAATGACTGCAATTTGAGGTTCTATTTTTGTGTGAACCATGGCAATGACTATTACTTTAATGAAGCTGAAATTGCTGACTCCTGTCAGTGAGATCAGGCTGCCAAGTGTGGGAAGTGGTACCCACTTTCACTGGAAAGGGTAGCACTGTGATCTTTGGCGAGGCTGCTGGTTAATGTTACAATTAAAGGACCTGCTATTGGGGGTGTCACTCATGAGAAGAGCACTGCTCACATTGGCACAAAGGAAAGTGCCTCCTCAAAAAAGTTTTCTGGGTTAGTGTACTAATTTGAAGAAAAGCTTAATGCTTCAAAATAGCCATCAAATTTCAGTTTTCCACACGAATAATGAAGAATGATAATCCAGAAATAAATTTAATTTAATTTTCTGGTTCTTATTTGAATATGGGATAATTTGTAGTAATCCATTATAAGACCATCTTTTTAAAGAATCAGAAAACTATACTTTCTGCAGTTACTCTTTTTTTCAGTTTTTCTCTGACTCTTCCTCTTGCTGAGTTTCAGTCTTAAAAAAATGCTGGTGAGAGCACCTGACTCACATTAGACATCCAATTAATGCTAGGTCCTTTTACTTTTGATATTTCCAATTAAAATAAAGAAGGATGTGGACATCAATTTCCATTTTAATTCTTGAAGACTGAAATCACATGCATCTTCGTCAAGACAAAATTTGAAGTATATTTTATTAGGGTTTTGTTTATCTGGTCTCTCAAATTAAAGTAACAGAATTTTGAACACAAATTTAAATTTCCTGTCACCGCTATTCATGTGCTTCTCAAGAAAAAAGTTTATTGAGAAGATTGAATGAAGCCTATCAAATAAATTATAGGCACTTTATTAGAGACCAATAAAAGAAAGTTCTCTAGTATATTACAAATATACTGCTTTTTCTATGGTAGCATTCTGATATTAACAACCAGCACTGCTTTTTATCGTAAGAGTGAAGCCCTTAGACAGAAGTCAAGACTTTAAATTTATGGCTGTTGTCAGTTATTTCATTTTTTTTCATTTACCATTTTTATTTTTGTATATTCTATGTGTTTGTGACATTTTTTAATGATTAGGAGCATCAATCTGGAGTCACACTATGTGAGTTCAAATCCCTCTTGGTAACCTTAGCTAATTGTCCCATTGGCCAGAGTTTTATCTTCTGGAAATGGTGATAACAGAATCCTTCACATGGGATGGTTTTGAAGGTGAGATGAGATAATACATTTAAATGATTAGGACTGTGCCTAGCACATTGTAGATTAATAAATATATTATTTTATTGTTATTATTGGACAAAGATAAATGTTCATATAAATTTTTACTCAATTGCAGATTGATATACCCCATTTCAGTATAACAGATTCTACTATAAAGCTGTTCTACAAATCAAAATAAAAAAGCAATTATATATGTGACAGTGATCAGAGACTACAGTCCAGACGTTTCATCTAACATTTGGCTGATGAATTTTAGTATAACAGATTCTACTATAAAGCTATTCTACAAATCAAAATAAAAAAGCAATTATATATGTGACAGGATATACCTCATTTCAATTACATCCACCTATATGTGACAGGATATACCTGATTTCAATTACATCTATTTTGATCTTAAGTGAGGTTGCACATATTTGGGAAATTCTATAATTGCAAGAGTTTAATAATCCTTGTGAAATTCCTTAAGAATACAAAAGTACTCAGTATAACTGACATATTAGGTATTAATAGATACTCATTTTAATATACTGGGATAGAGTATATTTTGTTTTCCCTAGAAACTGCCTGTTATTCGGAAACTTTCTTCCTTTTGGTCTCATTTCACTAGCAGATCGAAGCACACTTAGCTAAAATGTGTGGCATTCTGGCCAAGGACCAAACACTGCCCACTGCAGACAAGAAGAGCTTCTCCAGATGATTGGCCTAAAAGATAGAGCAGCCAAAACACAGCAGCAGAGTGCATGCAGCACACTCTGGAGACACTCCCTGAAGCACCAGACCCTGGCCACTATATGATCTCTTCTTCATAAAGCCATTACTCTCAGAAGCAGGAAACATAACTGGCTTTTCTAACACACAGAAGAAGGCAGAGACTTAGCCAAATGTCAAGACAGAGGAATTCATCCCAAATGAAAGAACAAGATAAGGTCATGGCCAGAGACTAAGTGAAACAGATATAAGTAGCATGCCTGATGGTGAATTGAAAGCAACAATCAAAAGGCTACCCACTGGGCTTGAGAAAAGAAGAGAAATCATCAGGACCTCTTAAAGATTAAACAGTTAAAAAAGAATAAATCAGAAATGAAGAATCAAATAAATGGGATAAGAAACAGGCTTGATGCAGTGAACAGCAGGCTGGTAGAAGCAGAGGAATGAATTAGTGACCTAGAAGATAAAATATTGGAAAATAATGAAGCTGAACAAAAGAGAGAAAGAATTATGGAACATGACAATAGACTTAGGGAACTCAGTGACTCCATCAAATTTAATAACATAAAGAAGAAGAGAAGGAAAAGGGGGAAGAAAATTTATTTCAAGAAATATAGCAGAGGGACACCTGGGTGGCTCAGTCATTAAGCGTCTGTCTTCGGCTCAGTTTGTGATCCCAGGGTCCTGGGATCGAGTCCCACAAGGGGTTCCCTGCTCTGTGGGAAGCCTGCTTTTCCCTCTCCCACTCTCCCTACTTGTGTTCCCTCTCTTGTTGTGTCTCTCTCTGTCAAATAAATAAATGAAATCTTAAAAAAAAAAAAAGAAAGAATAGCAGAAAACCTCCCTAATCTGGGAAAGGAAATAGACATCTGAGATCCAGGAAGCACAAAGAACTCCCATCAAAATCAACAAAAGCCAGCCAACACCAAGACATATTGTCATTAAATTTGCATAAAGTGATAAAGAAAAAAATCTTAAAAGCAGCAAGGCAAAATAAGTCCTTATACAAGGGAAGACCCATAAGACTAGCTGGAGATTTCTCAACAGAAGCTTGGCAAGCCAGAAGAAAGTGGCATGATATATTCAAAGTGCTGAATGGGAAAAATCTGCAACCAAGAATACCCTGTCCAGCAAGGCTGTCATTCAGAATAGAAAGAGAGATAAAGAGTTTTCCAGACAAACAAAAATTCAAGGAGTTCATGACTACTAAACCAGCTCTGCAAGAAATATTAAAGGACTCTTTGATTGGGAAGGAAAGATGAAAAGTGACAGAGATAAGAAAGGAACAGAGAAAATCTCCAGAAACAACCACAAAGCAAGTAATAAAATGTCAATAAATACATAATTATCAGTAATTACTTTGAATATAAATGGACTAAATGTTCTAAATCAAGACATAGGATGTCAGAATAGATTTTAAAAAATCTATATGCTGCCTACAAGAAACTCATTTTTTACCTAAAGTCACCTGTAGATTGAAAGTGAGGCGGTGGAAAAACATTTATCACACAGACGGATGTCAAAAGAAAGCCAGGCTAGCAATACTTATATCAGACAAACTAAACTTTAAAACAAAGACTGTAACAAGAGATGAAAAAAAGCATGATATCATAATAAAGGGGACAATCCAACAAGAAGATCTGATACTTTTAAATATTAAAAAGCATCCTACGTGGGAACACTCATATATACAAAACAATAACAAACATAGAAGAATGAATTGATAAAAATACAATAATAGCAAGGTACTTTAACACCCCACTTACAAAAATGGACAGATCATCTAAACAGAAAATCAACAAGGAAACAATGGCTTTGAATGACACACTGGACAAGGTGGACTTAACAGATATGTTCAGAACATTCCATCATAAAACAGCAGTATACACATTTCTTTGCAAGTGCATATGGGACATTTTCCAGAACAGATCACATATTAGGTCACAAATCAGGCCTCAGCAAATAAAACCTATTGAAACCATACCATGCATTTCTTCTGACTACAACGCTATGAAATTTGAAGTCAACCATAAGAAAAAAATTTGGAAAGACCACAAATACATGGAGGTTAAACAACATGAATGGGTAAAGCAGGAAACCAAAGAACTAATATATATATGTGTGTGTGTAGGTGTATATATATATATATATATATATACACAAATGAAAATGAAAATACAGCCCTCCAAGACATTTGGGATGCAGCAAAAGCTAAGAGGGAAGTATATAGCAACACAGGCTTACCTCAAGAAGTGAAAAATGTCTCACATACACAACCTAACCTAACACCTAAAGGAGCTAGAAAAGGAACTAAGAACAAAGCTTAAAGCCAGCAGAAGGAAGGGAATAATAAATATTAGAGCAGAAATAGATGATATAGAAACTATAAAATTCAATAGAACAGATCAATGAAACCAGGAGTTAGTTCTTTGAAAAAATTAATAAAATTGATAAACCTCTAGTCAGACTTATCACAAAGAAAAGAGAAAGGACCCTTGAGGCGCCTGGGTGGCTCAGCCGTTAAGCGTCTGCCTTCGGCTCAGGTCATGATCCCAGGGCCCTGGGATCTAGCCCCTCATCGGACTCCCTGCTCAGCAGGAAGCCTGCTTCTCCCTCTCCCACTCCCCCTGCTTGTGCTCTCTTTCTCACTATGTCTCTCTCTGTCAAATAAATAAATAAAATCTTAAAAAAAAAATTATAAAAAAAAGAAAAGAGAAAGGACCCAAATAAATAAAATCACAAAGAGAAGAGAGTAACAAACACTACAGAAATACAAACAATTTTAAAAGAATATGCCAACAAATTGGACAATCTAGAAAAAAATGCATAAATTCCTAGAAACATACAAACTACCAAAACTGAAATAGGGAGAAACAGAAAACTTGAATAGAATGATAGCTAGCGAAGAAATTGAATCAGTAATAAAAAAAATCTCACTACAAACAAAAGTCCACGCCATATGGCTTCACAGGCAAATTCTAACAGACATTTAAAGAAGAGTTAATACCTACTCCTCTCAAACTATTCCAAAAAATAAAAAAAGAAAGAAAACTTCCAAACTCATTCTGAGGCCAGGATTACCCTGATACCAAAACCAGAAAAAGACTCTTCTAAAAAAGAGAGCTACAAGCCAATATGGATGCAAAATTTGGCAATAAAATGCTAACAAATTGAATCTAACAGTACATTAAAAAATTATTTACCAGGATCAAATAGGATTTATTCCTGCATTGCAAGGGTTTTTCAGTATTCACAAATCAATCAACATGATATACCACATTAATAAAGGAAAGGATAAGACCCATATGATTCTTTCAATAGATGCAGAAAAAGCATTTGACACAGTACAGTATCCATTCTTGCTAAAAACCCTCAACAAAGTAGGGCTAGAGGGAACATACTTCCAACATCATGAAGGCCATATATGAATAATGCACAGCTAATATCATTCTAAATGGGGAAAAACTGAGAGGTTTTCTTCCATAGTCAGGAACAAGACAGGAATATTCATTCTGACCACTGTTATGTAACAGTACCGGTTGTCCTAGCCACAACAATCAGACAACAACAACAACGACGACGACAACAACAAAATAAAAGGCATCCAAATCTGCAAGGAAGAAGTAAAACTTTCACTATTTGCAGATGACTTGATACTCTATATAGAAAACCCAAAAGACTTCACCAAAAAATTGCTAGAACTGATACATGCATTCAGTAAAGTCACAGATACAAAATTAATGTATAAAAATTGGTTACATTTCTATATGCCAATAATGAAGTAGCAGAAAGAGAAGTCAAGGAATCAATTCCATTTACAGTTGCACCAAAACCATAAGATACCTAGGAATAAACCCAAAAGGTGAAAGACCTGTACTCTGAAAACTATAAAACACTGATTAAAGAAATTGAAGGAGACTCAAAGAAATGGAAAAACATTCCATGCTCATGGATCAGAGGAACAAATATTGTTAAAATGTCTATACTGCCCAAACTAATCTAACTTTTAATACAGTCTCTATCAAAATACCACCAGCATTTTTCACAGAGCTAGAACCAATTTGTACAGAATCAGAGAAGACCCTGAATAGCCAAAGCAATCTTGAAAAAGAAAAGCAAAGCTGGAAACATCATGATTCCGGGCTTCAAGCTATATTATAAAACTGTAGTTATCAAGACAATATGGTACTGGTACTAAAATAGAAACATAGATCAAGAGAACAGAATAGAAAACCCAGAAATGAACCCACAACTCTGTGGTCAATTAATCTTTGACAAAGCAGAAAAGAATATCCAATGGAACAAAAAGACAGTCTCTTCAACAAATGGTGTTGGGAAAACTGGACAACAACGTGCAAAAGAATGAAATTAGACCACTTTCTTACACCACACCCAAAAATAAATTCAAAATGGATGAAAGACTTAAATGTGAGCTAGGGAACCATTAAAATCCTAGATTAGAACAGAGGCAGCAAACTCTTTTACATCGGCTATAGCAACTTCTTTCTAGATATGTCTCCTGAGGCAAGGGAAACAAAAGCAAATATGAACTATTGGGCCTACCCCAAAATAAAAAGCTCTTCACAGTGAGAAAAACAATCAAACTAAGAGGCAACCTATGGAATGGCAGAAGATTTTTGCAAATGACATCTGATAAGGTTTTAGTATCCAAAATATATAAAGGACATATAAAACTCAACACCCAAAAATGAATAATCCAATTAAAAAATAGGCAGAAGACATGAACAGACATTTTTTCCAAAGAAGGCATACAGATAGCCAACAGACACATGAAAAGATCACTCATCATCAGGGAAATACAAATCAAAACTACAATGAGATTTCACCTCAAACCTGTCAGAATGTCTAAAATCAACAACACAAAAAGAACAGGTGTTGAGACTGTAGAGCAAGTGGAACACTTGCACTGGTGGTGGGAATGCAAACTGATGCAGCCACTCTAGAAAACAGTATGGAAGCTCCTCAAAAAGTGAAAAACAGAACTACCCTAAGACCCAGCATGTGAACACCAAAATATTTATATTTGCCAAAAGAATACAAAAATACTAATTCAAAGGGATACGTGCACCCCCATATTTATAGCAGCATTATCTACAATAGCCAAATTATGGAAACAGCCCAAGTGTCCACTGACTGATGAATGGATAAAGAAGAATATACATATATATAATGGAATATTACTCATACATAAAAAAGAATGAAACCTTGCCATTTGCAATGACATCACTGGAGCTAGAGAGTATAATGCTAAGCAAAATAAGTCAGAGAAAGACAAATGCCATATGATTTCACTTATATGTGAAATTTAAGAAACAAAAACACTGGGGGTTCAATGGAAGTGTTGAATTGCCAAATTGTATATATGAAACTAATATTACAATGTATGTTAATGAATGTTAACTAACTGGAATTTAATAAAAACCTAAAAAAAATTTTGTCAAGTCTTCCTTGCTACAAACTTAGAATGTCTATTTACTTAGGTTTTCTTAGAGTTTTTAAAAACTCAGTGTTTTGTAGCTTTCAGCTTACATGTGCTTTTTTCTAGATGCATAAATATTTCATGTTTTGTGAATACCATCAATAGTTCTGTATTTTATATATCAAATTTCAATTGTCCATTAGTAACATATAATGATACAATTGATATTTTAATATTGATATTGTGTCTTATGGGCTTGTTAACCTCATTGATTAGTTCTTGAAATTTTGGGGTATATATTGGGGGATATGCTAAATAGAAAATCATTTCATTTGTGAATAGAGAAAGTTTTATTTCTGCATTTCTAAATTATATGTCTTTTATTTCTTTTTCTTGTGTTCTTACAGTGGCTGGGACCATAAGTACAAAGTTGAAGAAGAATGGAGAAAGATAACATTCTTGTCTTGTTCCCACTCTGAATGAAAGCAGTTTCTCAAAAGTAAGTATAATGTTAAGCAATTGTTTCTTTGTTTGTTTTTGCACTTTATCTCATAATAGCTTGCAGAGACTTTTTACCAGGAATAGCAGTTGATAGTTTTTCTATTCTTTTGTTGCATTTATTGAGATGATCCATCATATGTTGCTTTCTTTTTAATTATTATGACCCAAATGAGAAGTACCTGCCTTGTTCTCTAATTTAATACCTTCAACACCCATTTCACTTATATTTCCCAGTTCTTTTTCTAAAATTAACTAACAAAAAATATAATCATTTTGATGTGCAAGTTTTCTCTTCCCAGTTTGAGTCATACATTGGATCTCTGGGGCATATTGCCATCTGCATCTACATAGAGGTATGGCAGCATGAAGCATTTCACAATGGTGCTTAAGGAACATAGACATACCTCTGCTCAGCAAATACTTCAGGTGAGGCCATTATAGGATATCTAATCAAGGCAGATTAAAGGGAGAGCATTCTGCAGGGACGTGTGGATTCACTTGAGTCTCCCAAGTTAACAATTCACTTGGCAATGGTTCAGCTTTTGCACTGTGTCTTATATTCTACATAAGAAATTTCACATAAAAGACAGCTATATAATATATACAGCAATATTCAGGACCCAACTCTGTGATTTTCTTCTCCCTTTGCCCTGATCCACATGGCATTGAAGATCAGGAATTATTTTCAGGCAGTTATAAAAATATGCATAGTTTATGACCATAATTCAGAAGAAATTAAAATTAGACTTCGTAATTTTCAATTACTAATTTCTATAATGCAGGTAGAAATGGCCAACCCGCCCCACATGCCTGACATCTCATATGCCTATCCCAGCATTGTGGGGTAATAGTCCCACAATCCAAACAGAGCTTTGTCCTTGGCTGACACATCATTCTAGGTATCTGTTTCCCTGCTACTATCCAAAGCTACCAAATATCCTATAATTTAATGCTAATTCTCACTGATCAATTAGATCAGATATTAAATTCTGTTTTTTGGTAACAGTTACTATATTGGTCAGGTTATTAGTTGCAGACCACCAAATTCTTTCTTTTTAGCTTAAGCAGGATGGGATTTATTAAGTGATGTTATATATCAAGCCTAAATTGAATGATAAAGTCATATTAATTAGTAGACGTTGAAGAGATATTACATGTAGGTTTAAGAATTACATGTAAGTAGGAATGTCTGGGTGGCTCAGTTGGTTAAGCATCCAACTCTTGACTTTGGCTCAGGTCATGACCTCAGGGTCATGATCTCAGCGTCGTGAGATTGAACCCCACATGGGGCTTTGTGCTCAGCAAGGAGTCTGCTTGAGATTCTCTCCCTCTCCCTCGGCCCCCGCTCACATACTCTCTCTCTCTCTCAAATAAATAAATAAATCTTAAAAAAAAAGAATCATGTTTAAGTCAAAAGATAGTCTACATATTTAACTGATACACTAACACTGTATCTTTATAAGAAGGAATATATCTTTGACATAAACAGAAACTTGTAGAATATTTGTTTTGTTATTGCATATATGTTCTAAATGTTTTTGCTAGGACCTTTTATCACAAAGTTAATTATACAACTCTTTCAACTGGTGGCTTGTTTGACTAGCCAAGCAGTTTGGAAAACATACAAAGGATACTTTTTGATAGCAGGACTACCAGACTACCAAACTGAAATTGCTTAGGGACACCAATGCAACTATTACATCAGAGTTTCTAAAGCTTGGTATTTATTTCAAAGTCATTTTATTCTTGGGTGAAATCACTGCGAAACTGATACTTTTTGATATTATCAAGCAATCCTGACAACTTTGACTTTAGTAAGTTTTCATTTTGTTCTCTTGCTTACTAAATCAGTGGGTTATGACCTGGAATCAAATCTTCTTAGCCCCACTTCTTGTCATAGATATGGATCGACAAGCATACACACACAAATGTTTCCAAAAAGTATGACCAATGTTTTGTTGGTGGTAGTGGTGAGAGACTGTCTTTAGCTCTCCACACATAAGACATCAAAAATGACCTGATAATTAAAGTCTTTGTATGACCCCTCTATGATAAGAGAAGGATTAGCACAAAATACTCATCTTTTTTTAAAGATTTATTTATATATTTCAGAGACAGAGCATGAGCAGGAGAGGGGCAGAGGGACAGGGAGACAAGCAGACTACCTGCAGAGTGGGGAGCCTGACCAGGGCTTGATCCCAGGTTCCCGAGATCATAAACTGAACTGAAACCCAGTCAGAGGCTTAACCAACTGAGCCACCCAGGTGCCCCAAAATGTTCTTCACCTTTTTAAGGCTCAACTTCTGTGAAGAGCAATGATCATGTTTTAAAGAATTTAGATATAAAAGTGGAAGACAAGGTCCTGGTGAAGACACTTAAACTATAAATGTCATCACTAAATAGAAGAGAAAAGTATAAGAACTAGATTTCTGAAACATATGGCCTTGTCAAAAAAGAATTGACAACCCTGCTAGTGTTTCTAACTGAATAATTCAAGAAATATTAATCAGTTGAGTAAGTTGGAAAAATGCTGAACATCTGTAAAAACTCAATGTTCAGCTGAGGGCTGTCACCTTAACAAGTTCAGATGTTAATGTTGGTATGTGCAGTATTGCTTGGTGTTGGTAGAAAGGCTTCATGTCTTGATACATTTAAAAAGGCCATTCTAGGGTCACCTGGGTGGTTCAGTTGGTTGAGTGGCCGACTCTTGATTTCAGCTCAGGTCATAATCTCAGAGTCCTGGAATCGAGCCCCAAGTTAGGCTTCTTGCTCAGGAGGGAGTCTGCTTGAGATTCTCACTCTCCCTGTCCCACTGCCCCTCCCCCTGCATACACTCTTTCTCTCTCTAAAATAAATAAATAAACCTTAAAAAAAAAAAAAAAAAAGGCCATTCCAAAACAGGATATGAATAGGAAAGGATGTCGTTGTAGTTGATAAAACTGCTATTGTACCAGGACTGGCTTAATGAGTTTTGATCAAACAAGTGGGTCCTCCACATATTAGAATTAATTTTACATAGGAAAGTTGTGAATTTTAGATCAACACAAGTATCCCATTTGAGTTTCATGTCACCACAGCAGCCTGTGTCTGACCTGCTCAGCTGCTAAATGACCATAATATGTATATACTAAAATGTTTCTCATTCACATTTCAAACCAAGTGTCCATTTCCGTTGTTTGCACTAAAAGAGGTATGAATAAAAAAATACATTGTTTCCAAATGTAATATTATGTACATATAATATAAAGAAATAGTAGTCTATTTCTTATAAATCATGCTAAATTAGTATTAAACATCCAAAATAAAATAACATAACTTACAAGTAGAAACCAGTGTGGCATGGTACAAAAGACATAAAATTAAACTCAGAATATCTTGAATGTGGTTTCTAGTTTGCCAATTTTTTTATGTAATATTTCTCAATCATAATTGTCTTGTCCTAATAATAATAACAATAATGACTACAAGTTTATAAGAACCAAATGTAGTAATGGATATGAAAATGCTTTTCAAGTTTTAGTCTCTAAGTTGATGCTGCTTAACATTTTAAATATCTGCTTATTTTCTACAAATGGGCATATTTATTCCTGCTGCTTCAGGATCTTCTTGCCAAACCTTCAAAATATTAATGAGATGCTCATCTATGAATAATAAGCTATGTTGTTCACATATCACACAGTCAGAATAAAGTTTATCAGTGTACTGATTATCAAATTTTTAAGTATTTATCAGCTCACAACTCATCGACTATTTTCAATGCTTAATCTGAAGACATTTTATGACCTTGCAGTGGGATAAGTTCATCATATCAATATCAGTTTTGATTTTTCAAGTGGAAGGGAGAGTTAAAATTCTGCTTGACAGAATGATTAACATTTTTACTGAATCATGAAACATTTTTAAATTAGTTTTGAATCATGTTATTATACAAATTCAGGAAATACTAAAAATTGACTTGCTAAGTCACCTATTTTCTCCCACTGTTAAAAATTGTACATCCCTGCTATTTGTTTAGGTCACTTTAGAATCTGATATACTAATGACATATCAGCAAATGCAACAGCCATCAGTAGCAAATTGCAATAGATGCAAGGTGATGACATTATTACCCAGAAAGATCAAAGGCCTTGAAGAAAACAGAGCCAAGGATAATATTGTTAATTAGTAGCATGTGGTAGAAAAACTAATAAGTAATTTATTGAGTTAAATGAAAGAATTAGAGAAATGTTTTAAATAAACTTAAGTTTTTATATGTTTAAGTGTCTTTTAAAATCAAAACCACATTGTTGCTATAACTTTAAGACAAAAGTAAAACAAATAAAAAATTCTTGTGTTGATCAAGACCTCACTTTTTTTCCAGAAGTGCTTCTCATATCTATTTGAGTCTTTATAATAAGTATATTCACCAAATGGTCTTTAGGTTGCTTGAACTTTCACTTTTATGAGAAATGGAGAACCAGTGCATCTCGTTATTTGCTCAATATAAGCCCATGACTTATGCCTGAGTAATGTTGATTCTTCTCTGGAATATTTTCAGTTGGAGATTTGAGACTGGTTGTCTTGTCTTCCTGGATTACCAAGTGGAAGCATTCAGGCCTCGGCTGTTGGAACCATCTTCCCAGCCACTGAATAGAAAGGAGCAATAGGAGAAACAGGGAGAGAGACACACACAGGTCTACCATCACAGGGTGCCCAATGTCTGAAGCACTAGTTCCTACACTACTTCCTGTGTCTTTCCCAGCTATCTGAGTCAATATACAATCTTTTTCTTAAAAACAAAACCAAAACTTATAGTAGTATTTTTAAGAATTTCCAGACAAAAGCATCAAGACACATGTGGCATTTGAAAGAAAATGTAAAAGATTATAATAGATTTACACTCTCAGAACAGAATTGTTACTAGGCTTTAAAAAAATGGGTTAGAGATAAGGGGTCTGGTATTATAAAACATAGAGGCTGTGGTCCCATTAGATGTATAACTACATCTTGCCAGGCTTCCTTGGCCTGCTTAATAGAATCACAATAATAGAATGACAATAAATATAACAATATAAATTCTATCAGTTCTCTGCATCTATATACCTGAATAAGGTGGTATTCATGTATTTCTAAAGTGTTTTTAATGGGTGCTTCATAGGAGTTTATGAAAAATCTCTTGTCGTTTCCCACTAATAATCTTCTGAGAACAGGTGTTTCCCACTGGATAGTCTGACAATGACCATCCATGCCTTGCCACCATCACTTTTCCCTGTATTCCTTTTGTTGTTGTTGTTTCAAGTTTCTATTTAAATTCTAGTTAGTTAACATATAGTGTAATACTGGTTTCAGGAGTAGAATTTAGTGATACATCACTTACATATAACACCCAGTGCTCATCACAATCCCTTTATTCCTAAAGTATGGGAAAGCCCAATGGCAACATTTTGAAGAGTTCTCTTAAAATTATGTAAGAACCTTCCCCCCCTTTTATGTTACAATTTGATAATTTGATAGACAGTTAGTTACCTTAGCAGTGCTCCTTGAATCTCAATGTCTTACCGAGTTTTTATAAAATTTTTTTTCTGCCTTTCATTACAATCCCATTACTCAGACACGGCTGTGGTAAACCCTAGTTAGGAAACAAATAGCAATGATGGACCCACTGCTCAGGACCACCCTCCCCTCCTAGACTAAGGTTCTCTTACTGAGTCAAGCTTATTATTTCTTATTCCTTCTTGCCTTAGGGTAAGTTCTCTTTAAAGATGCTTTCAGCTCCTTTGAAAGTAAGTTTAAAAGGAAGGTTTGCTTCTCAGAGTCCATAGTCTCTCATGGTTCGTCTCCCCCTCCAATTTCCCCCCCTTCATGTTTCCCTTCCTACTATCTTCTTCTTCTTCTTCTTCTTCTTCTTCTTCTTTTTTTTAACATATAATGTATTATTTGTTTCAGAGGTACAGGTCTGTGATTCAACAGTCTTACACAATTCACAGCGCTCACCGTAGCACATCCCCTCCCCAAAGTCTATCATCCAGCCACCCCATCCCTCCCACCCCCCATCACTCCAGCAACCCTCAGTTTGTTTCCTGAGATTAAGAATTCCTCATATCAGTGAGATCATATGATACATGTCTTTCTCTGATTGACTTATTTCGCTCAGCATAATACCCTCCAGTTCCATCCACGTCGTTGCAAATGGCAAGATTTCATTCCTGTTGATGGCTGCATAATATTCCATCTTCTTTATCCATTCATCGGTCGATGGACATCTTGGCTCTTTCCATAGTTTGCCTATTGTGGACATTGCTGCTATAAACATCAGGGTGCACGTACCCCTTCAGATCCCTACATTTGTATCTTTGGGGTAAATACCCAGTAGTGCAATTGCTGGGTCATATGTTAGCTCTATTTTCAACTTTTTGAGAGACTATGGACTCTGAGAAACAAACTGAGGGTTCTAGAGGGGAGGGGGGTGGGGGGATGGGTTAGCCTGGTGATGGGTATTAAAGAGGGTACATATTGAATGGAGCACTGGGTGTTATATGCAAACAATGAATCATGGAACACTACATCAAAAACTAATGATGTAATGTATGGTGATTAACATAACATAATAAGAAAATGAAAAAAAATATATAAAAGGAAGGTTTGCCACACAAGCTTGCCAGACATATTTGAATTTCCTATAGATTCAAGCTGAATCACCCATTTTGAATGCTTTGGCCAAAGAGACATTGAAGAAAAAGCACAGTTGATAGAATATATGGACATATAAAAATGTTTTAAAACATAGAAATTTTTCTTCAATTTTTCTTAAAAGAAATAGAATTTTCCAAACTAATCATCCTGCATTCCTTATCAGACAAAAAACTTCAGTGTCTGACCAAGCAGTATGGTCTCCCGCCAAGTTTGTTAGAGGAGCAAGAACTTGTGATATCTGTGTCATTTTCAACAGAGTTACAACTTTATATGCTTTATATGTTCTTGATCCTAGTATTACTTGCAGGGACATTGTAAGAGAAGATTGAGAAAAATAATGACTATATTTTTGTTCAAAATGATGACTATATTTTTGTAGAAAATAACCTAATCTATTTTGATGTTATTTGGACAAGAGTCACTTCACTTTATTTGTTACTTACCTTGAACTATATAATGTTGCTTTGCAAAGAAAATTAGATTCATAGTATAATAAATGTTTCTCATTGCTAAAAGACAATTCTTAATGTACTATTCAGGTTTATTTTTCAGTAGTTCTTTGCATTATTTAGTGATTAATACAGTATTATTTCTTTATTTGTTTAATCCTCTTTTAGGCCATTATAGAATCATACACTGCTGGCTTTGTCTCCAGAACACAGAAACAATCCTTGTGAAGTTTAACGGCGTATTTTACCTTGAATATCTTGTCTATTTTTTCTTGAATCTCCATTACCATGTAATTTTTTACATGTTCTGTTCATTCATATGGCTCATGGATATTGTTATATTGTCAAGTAATGAACATACAGTTAGTCTCATTTCAGTGCTTATGGATTTCCATTTGTGAGGTAATTAAAGTAACATTCTTGCCTTCTAAAATCACCAGTTGGGTCACAGTTAAGCACTGATGTGAAATCGTTTAATGGGGATCTAGTCTAATAACAGATTCAAAAAATGCAGTTTTCATGAACTTTTTTTTAGTATATACTCACTATGATTTAAAAACAAAGACAGTAGTCTAAGATCACAGTTGGCACTGTTATATTGCTTCTATAATCTTGGTGAATGACTTTGATTTATGAAATCAGTCCATAAGTGAGAAAGGTTTGCAGTAAGTTTCCCCTCTCCTCCCAACCCCCAAATGGAGGCTCCTCATATTCCATGATGCTGAGGCACCTACAGACACAGAGGACATTCAAAATGCTTTGTAACACTTCAGGCAAGTCAAATTAACTGAATCATGAGCAAGGTGAATAGGAGGACTGAAAATTGGTTTATCAGACTACATACCAAAACTCAGTTTGGAGGTTAACTCCCATTAACTGAACACTAAGTAGATACCTTAGAAACATTAATTAGCAACTTCTCAGGGTGACATTGCGTACAGTGCAGAAATGAATACAAAGCTGCTGTGTTGTGTTATCATTACCTCACAATAATTATATATAGAATATAATTTGCCTTCTAAGTCTTGTGATATAGCTGTGAGGTAGCATGTTGATGGAGCATAGAAGAAGAATGAAAAATTCTCTAAAATATTTTGCAGGTATATAGGCCTCTGTAGTCCAAAATTTCTCAGTGATGTATTTTGATTTTTGAGATAACTAAACCCCAAATCAAAGTTTCTTTTTCTTCTAAAATTCTGAACAGGGACACCTGGGTGGCTCAGTTGGTTAAGCATCTGGCTTTGGCTCAGGTCATTATCTCAGGGTCCTCGGATTGAGTCCCATATTGGGCTTCCTGCTCAGTGGGGACCTGCTTCTCCCTCTTCCTCTGGCCCTCCCTGCCACTTCTGTTCTCCCTCTCTAATAAATAAATAAAATCTTAAAAAATAAAATAAAATTCTGAACAGGATTTTTATGTAGTTAGAACCAGTCACTTCATAGAGAAAAACTGGAGGTTCACATAATATTGTAATAAATTGAGACTTAAAAAAATAATTTATACTGCTTTGTTCATTTTGTATATTGTTTAATAAGAACTAAAATAGGAGAGAAAGTAGCTTTATAGGCAGTTGTTAAAGTAATATTATTTAGTGGCCAATTAGTAGAAAGAGCCAATAGAAGATTGTACTATTTTAAAATTAATTTTTTAATTCCTTTCAGTATGAATATAGATCTTTCATGTAACTATTTGAAAAAAGTGGTTAAGAGTTAGCCTTTTGAAAATGATAGATGAGGGACATGTTTGTGACTCAGTTAGTTAAGCATCTGCCTTTGGCTCAGGTCATGATCCCAGGATCCTGGGAGTGAGTCCCACATCAGGGTCCTTGCTCTGTGGGGAGTCTGCTTCTCCCTCTGCCTGACTCTCCCCCTGCTTGTGCTTTCTTTCTCTCTCTCTCTGACAAATAAATAAATAAAATCTTTTTTTAAAAAAGAAAATGATAGATTATATCATATTTTCTCATTTTCCTCTATGTGATATGTGAACCTGTATTTTGCTATTTAAAAATGTACACACACATTCACACACACACACACACACACACATACACACAGGCATACTGCCACATCTCTTCTCTCTCAGGTATAGATAAATGATATTTCTTTTACTAGAAGCAAAACTGGATGACCCAATAAGCAGACAAAACATATATATTCCTAGAGAAACAGAAAAAAAAAAAAGGAGGATTTAAAATTTGTTAATGCAATATTTTTTAAAAAGCAGTAAAGGGCTGGTATCCAAGATCTATAAAGAACTTCTCAAACTCAACACCCAAAAACAAGTAAGTCAAAAAATGGACAGAAGACATGAACAGACACTTCTCCAAAGAAGACATAAAAAAAAAAAAAAATGTTCATCATCATTAGCCATCAGGGAAACTCAAATCAAAACCATGTTGAGATACCACCTCACACCAGTTAGAATGGCAAAAATTGACAGGTCAAGAAACAACAAATATTAGAGAGGTTGTGGAGAAAAGGGAACCCTCTTACACTGTTGGTGGGAATGCAAGTTGGTACAGCCACTTTGGAAAACAGTGTGGAGGTGCCTCAAAAAATTAAATATAGAGCTACCCTATGACCCAGTAATTGTACCACTGGGTATTTACCCCAAAGACACAGATGTAGTGAAAAGAAAGGCCATATGCACCCCAATGTTCATAGCAGCAATGTCCACAATAGCCAAACTGTGGAAAGAGCTGAGATGCCCTTCAACAGATGAATGGATAAAGAAGATGTGGTCCATGTATACAATGGAATATTACTCAGCCATCAGAAAGGATGAATACCCAACTTTTACATCAACATGATGGGCCTGGAGGAGATTATGCTAAGTGAAATAAGTCAGGCAGAGAAAGTCAATTATCATATGGTTTCACTTATTTGTGGATCATAAGGAATAGCATGGAGGACATTAGGCGAAGGAAGGGAAAAATGAAGGGGGGGAAATGGGAGGGAGAGATGAACCATGAGAGACTATGGACTCTGAAAATAAACTGAGGGTTTTAGAAGGGAGGGGGGTGGGGGGATGGGCTAGCCAGGTGATGGGTATTAAGGAGGGCACGTACTGCATGGAGCACTGGGCATTATACGAAAACAATGAATTGTGGATCACTACATCAAAAACTAATGATGAACTGTATGGTGACTAACATAACATAATAAAATAAAATTTTTTAAAAAGCAATAAATTAGTCATCATAAGAAAAAGTAGTTTTCCTTACTCTTAATTAGTATTATTTTTTTTTAAATTACACATGGGACTGCCAAAATATTTTCAGTGCCTAAAGATCTTAATCTGGCTCTGCTAAGGAGACAGTTCTGTGACCACATAACAGACTTTCTCTTTTAAACCCTATAAACCCCCTCCCAAGAAGCTCTTGTTCTCTTTCCCCTTTTGGTGGGTAGACCTTTGGGAGGTCCACCTGATCTGTCCTCTGGTGTTCATGCTCTGTATAATCCCCTCCTCTTGAATATGGGTGGGACCTGTGACTTGTTTCTAGGTACTAGAATAAGGACAAGGTGAAAAGATTTTGCAGATGTAATTAAGGCCCGAAATCAGTTGATGTTAATCAAAAGGGAGATCATCCTGAGTGGACCTGACCTAATATAAAGGTCTGACCTAAATAAAGGCCCTTGAAAGAGGGGTAGGGAACTCCATGAGCTGAAAGATTCTCCTTGCTGACTTAATGAAGTGGCTTCTAGGAACTGTGGTGACCTACAGCTCACAGTTAGCAAAAAGCCTAGGTCTTCAATCAAACAGCCACAATGAAATATATTCTGCCAATGAAACAAATGAATGAATTCTTCTCTAGTTCACCTCCAGATAAGAATATAGCCCAGAAACATTTTGATTGCAGACTCATGAGACTCTGAGCAGAGGATCCAGCAAAGCTGTTCCTGGACTGATAACTCATGGAAGGTGCAAGATAATAAATGTGCATTGTTTTAAGACACTAAATTTGTGGTGACTTATTGTAGAGCAATAGAAAACTAATACGTTTTCCTTCTTGTTCCCAGCCTTCAAGATAATCTGTTTTTCTTTCCAGTCTAATTAAAATTTGCCAGAATTATGAGTCTTAGGAAATTAGCCATTCCTCTCTAGCAGCTCCTAAAGGGAAAGTTCTCATGTCTGTTGAACTAGAATGAATCTCTTCCTCTGTGAATATTCCTTGATTCATTTTGGCAAACTTAATCACTTTCTCTTTTTTGTCACCACCATCACAACCACTGAAAATAAATAGCCTTCTCTTTGCTCATACTGAGTCACCGATTTTCTTATTATTTTGCCAATCCAATTAATAAATAACAAAATTTTCTTTGGCAATGTACTAGATTTCATTTAGCTGAAACATGGAAAATTTTAAGAATACACTAATTGTTTATTCCTCAAGAACAAAGACATCATCCTTCAGATTACATAAAAATACTCTCATTAAATGAAAATGTAATTCTCTGCAATCATTGATCAACAATTTTAGATTTTCTTTCTCTTTTGAGTTATTTTCCAATGTAAGTCTATGCCTTTAAATACAGATCTTCTTCAACTTACAGTGTGGTTGTGTCCTAATAAACCCATCACAAGTTGAAAATGTTGTAAGTAGAAAATGCATTTAATTCATCCAACCTACAGAACATCATAGCTTAGCCTAGCCTACCTTAAACATGCTCAGAACACTTATATTAGCCTACAATTGGCAAAATCACCTGACATAAAGCCTATTTTGTAATAAAATGTTGAATATCTTATGCAACTTATTGAATACTACACTGCAAGTGAAAATCAGAATGTTTGTATGGTTGCAGATGGTTGTCAGTGCATTGGTTCTTGATCCTCCTGATCATGCAGCTGACTGGGAGCTGCGGCTGCTGCCAACCCAGCATTAGGAGAGAAGATCATACATACCATATGTCACTAGCCCAGGAAAAGGTCAAAATTCAAAATTCAAAGCATAGTTTCTACTAAATGTATATCTCTTTTGCATCATTAGTCAAAAAATCATAAGTTGAACCATCGTAAGTCAGAGACCATCTGTGTATGTTTTCAATACTGATTTGTTATAGTTGCTTTTCATTAATTTTCCAAGGAAAATAAAGCCCTTTCTTCTAGTATTCTTCAAATCATATGCACACAGAATAGATGAAATCATCATGAACTTTCATGACATCTATAGAAGGTCACTGTGAAATGGGATAAAATCAATGTTAAAACAAGAAAGAGAAACAAGATTGAAAGAGACAATCTGATCCTGTATCATCATAAGTAAAATATTTCCTTAATTATTATCAACTTAATGGGGGACTTGGCTGAACTTGCTTAAACAACATCACTGAGTGCCAACTATTATCTGCTGGTTCCAGTCCAGTAAGGTTTTTTCTTCTCTTTTTTAACTGATCTTATCTACAATGCAAAGTCATTTCATACTATCCACTTGTCTGTTTGTCTGCTGATATTCTCTGCAGTTTTCTTATTTAGTGAAAAGAAAAAAGAAAAAAGAAAAAAAGTCATCTGTTTTACATTGGAATGATCTATTTGTATTGATGTTTCCTTTTGATTATAAATTATGCATGGTACATTGTTAGTTATGCTCTGTAATTTCCACTTAAAACTCAATAATCTTGTATAAGGAGATAGATTTTCAGGCTCATTTACTTTGACAGAATATGTAATGCACAATGAAGCAGATTCATTTGTCCAAGCTATTTCATGATATAAAAGTTATACAATATAAACCCAGAGTAACATCACATTCTTCTGGTTATTTCTTGTTTAAGTACAGTAAATATTGAAAGACAAGAGGAAGAAAGGGGAATGAAAACTAACATATATTGAAAGACAAGAGGAAGAAAGGGGAGTAAAAACTAACATTTATTGAAAACAAAGCACATGTCAGTCTTTATTAGCTATTATCTCATTAAATTCTAATAATAAACCAGTAAAGTAGGTAATTTTAGCCCTTTTTGAGTTAGGGAAATTGAAACTCAGATAAATAAAAGAAATACATTGAACGAATATGTGTGGAGCATCTTCTCTAGGTCAGATATGATAGGCACTGCCTATTTCAAAGTTATAGAACACTTGGGCAACCAATTAGAAGTTTCTAAAATCTGATTATAGAAGTCTACATCCTTTCCACTATGATGAGTTCATAAATTAAAAACAAATTAAAACATGGTTTTTGAAGCAGTTGAAGCTTGTTTTAAAATTCTGCTGCATTATTTACAAGATGTGGAACCTTGGTCACATAACTTGATCTTTCTGATTTTCAGTTTCCCCATTTAATTCCTGAAGTTAATTCCTGAAGTTGATGGTGGCTTTCTTTTGCTGCCTCATTGTGGAGCTAGAGAGAATGTCGAGAGAGTACCGAGTCCGTGTCTGGGCCCAGCAGATCAAACTTATTGTTATGCTCGCTGCCTGGCAACTTAGAACACCTAGATCTAGGCATGCTCACAGTTGTAGCACCCCAAATGCTTACTGAATAATTTAATAAATGCAACTTTACTAACGGTAAATGGAATGATTAAAATAGTATATCTTCTCCTTCATGGAGAAATTACTTAATTGAATAATGGAATGAATGGTAATTGAGTAATAATTGAATAATAATTGTCCCACATTCTTTCTTGTATAATATACAGTAAACAGGCACTGTGTTATTGACACACTTTATCTATTATCAAACCATCCACTTTTAGGGTGTTCTATACTCCTCTATTAGATAATTCTTCCACCAACAAGTTAATTGACAAGCAAAACACTCTACAATTTATTCTTCTGGACCTAGTACTGGGGAATGGGGTAAGTTTTAGAGACGGAGGTAGATGTATACACAACATCCATGCAAAAGGCAGCATGCTTTGTGCCAGGCTTCGCCTTGTCCAATGGCACATGGGCCAGACCGCTGGGCACTGCAGGAAGAAACTGTAAGCAAGATAAAAGTGTGGAACAGATTTCCAGCTCTTCCAGAAATCTACTCAGTTAGAACACCTTCTGCTGCTGACAGAGTGGTCTTTAATCGACAAAAGGTTTGAAGAAAAACATGCATCCGACAGATGCAAGAAACTCTGTAAGGTGGATTCTCATTTCCTAGATTTTTTAAAATGTTTTCTAAAGTTCGTTTGCAATATTAGCATTTTGCAAATCTGTGAATGGAAGACCAAATGTAAGTTTGGGAGTTTGTGTAAGTAACCACCGAAAGGACATTTTCCAGGATTCAAGATGGAAACTATGAGCTAAATTTACAATTGACAAGGAGAAAGATGTACTTTGTTTTGTCCTATTAGTAAGTTCAAGTTCTGAGGTTTGATGTCATTCACCTATAAGGTTCCAGAAGCCCCTTACATTCCTGTTTAAAGGCGACATGCCTTTCACAAACAGCATTCCTAATCCCGCTTATCTCAGGCATTGAGTCCTAACAGCAGAAAGGTGGACACTAACAAAAAGCCTGCAGTGGATTTTAGTGGCTGGTTGTAGGTCATGTACACTCAGGGGACACAGTAGCTTTCCTTAATGAAGAGCATTAAGAGGTACACTAGTTTCATGGGGCTGCTATAACAAAGTACCCCAAACTGGGCATTTTGGAACAACAGAAATGTAGTGTTCCACGGTTCTGTATGCTAAAAGTCTGAAATCAAAGTATCAGCCGGGCCATGATCCCTCTGAAACCTGTCAGGGATGGATCGCTCCTTGCTTCTCCAGCTTCTGGCAGCCCCAGACGGTCCCTGGCTTGTGGCAACACAAATCCCATCTTCACATGGCTCTCCCTGTGTCTGCACATGATCCCCCCCCCCCCCCCCCCCGTGCCCTGTGCTTGTCTCTGTGTCCAAATTTCCCCTTTTTGTAAGGGGAAATTAGTCATATGGGATTAGGGTGCATCTTAATAATTTCATTTTAATTTGGTTACCTCTGTGAAACCCTTATTTCCAAATAAAGTCACATTCTGCGGTCCTGGGGGTTAAGATTTCAATACATCTTTTTGGGGGACACAGTCCAACCCATAACACTGAGTTATGGGCAGAGCCTCTCAGTCTCCACAAAGCTTTACTCTCTTTGGAGAAGAGTTAACATTACTAAGTTAACTTTACTAACTTTTGCTCTCCATCTCAGAGGAAATGGTTGCAACCATCTCGTGACTGTAGGGAGAAGCCAGCAGTCGTCCTTTTCTCTCTTGCAAATAGCTAGGAAGTCAGGCGGCAAGCACATCAGTCAGGGTGCTGCTACTGTAAGAGCTGGGGCTTCTCATCGTCAGGGCCCTGGGAACAGGAGCACTGGGAGGTGGTGGCAGTGACACGGGTGGGTGGGAAGCCACAGTGTAGTGATCCTGCTAAACATTTCCATTAAATCTCCTCCTTGAAGAGAGATCTCAGAAGAAACTGGAACTCTCCAGGGCTCAAGTCCCTGGTTGAGATTTATGTCTTCCTTTTAAATAAATGTTTATGTTTGTACCTAATTTTGCATATGTAATTTTGTATTCTTTTCCTGAAAGTGAATTCATCAGTTTGGAAACCAGGCACAAACTTGGATCCGCCTCTGGGAGGTGACCAGCCTCAGTCGGGCTATAAATATTAGGGAGATGTTCCTTAGGAAGTAATTTTCTCAAGGGCAAATCTGAACTGGTTGATGTCCTGTTTGAGATGCTGCAGGTGCCTGCCCAGCCTGCAGGGAAGGCCTATCCTGGTTGGCCGTGCTGTGGCTGCCCCATCACTCACCCTCCCTGCTGGGCACTCACCCTGGGCCCATCGCTCTGACCTCTTGGCGGGACATGACCATTTGGAAACCTTTTCTGGCTGCCCAGGACGGCACTGGGAAGCCTGTCGTGCACTGCTGTCAGGGTAACTAACTCCCCTTAAGTCCCCCGGTCCCACTCCCTGAGCCCCGCAGACATCAGTCCAGGCCCAGGACAGTGCCTGTCATGTGAGAGGTGCACTGGCTGTTTTCTAATAAACATAAGGTGGTGCCTGGATATTATGATGATGACTACAGTGTTCAGCAACAACCACTCCTTATAGTTTTAATGATTTCCCTTTACTTCCTCTCCTTACTCCCTTGAGGAAAATATCTGGTAACTGCTCTATTTTAGCGCACCCATATCTCAGGTTTTACCCATGAGCAATACTGTGTGTACCCATGAGCCTTCTTCTGTTCAAATGACGACCCAAAATTAAGCTCTCAGATTCTATCTTCAGGTTAGTCTTTTTTTCCCCCTAGCAAGTATCGGTGCTCTTTATTTCCCTATGGTATAAATTTTTCTATTAACAGCTCATCTTGGTTCTTTTCTAAAGGAAAACAATAGCTAAAGCAAATAGTCATTCCAGTCAAATATATATTCTTATTATTGACTATTAAACACCATCTACTTCTCTTCATTAATTTAGATAATCAAGAGTTTACATATGCTGTAATTTTATCTAAATATTATATTCAGGGGCACCTAGGTGGCTCAGTCGGTTAAGCATCTGTCTTCAGCTCTGGTCATGATCCCACGGTCCTGCTCAGTGGGGATCTCCCTCTACCTCTGTCCCTCCCCCCTTCTTGTGCTCTCTCTCTCTCTCTCTCTCTGTTAAATAAATAAATAAAATCTTTAAAAATAAATAAATAAATATTATATTCATACTTCATGTATCAACTAATACAGC
Source organism: Phoca vitulina (assembly GCF_004348235.1). Lineage (NCBI taxonomy): Eukaryota > Metazoa > Chordata > Mammalia > Carnivora > Phocidae > Phoca > Phoca vitulina. The sequence goes on along the minus strand of NW_022589728.1, from coordinate 4,391,629 downwards.
ATTTCATTCGGAGATTATTCATTCACTTTAAATCATGATTTTTTTTGTGACTGATGTTTTCATTTCCATATTAATTTATTATAAAATTACCTTAGAGGAATGAGATTTGATTTTCCCCCCTCCAAAGAAATAACCCCTTAAATCTCACTACACTATTTTGCAGATATATTTAAACATTAAATACAGTGACATTTTCAGTGAAGTCTTGAAAGAATAGCATATTCGGGAACCATTTTTTCAGTAAAAGGGTGTGTTAGTAGTTACAGATAATGCAAGAAATACAATCACTTTTATGCTTCCTGTTATCCCCTAATGTTACCAAATGTATCAACAAGGGAGATAGAGAGACAGCATCCCAAATGAGGGAAATCGATGTGACTCTATTTCATAGTGATTCTGTGCCGGGGACTGCTGCCTTCTGGCCTCCCATGGCTCTTTATCACACAAGTTCAGAATTTGGGTCCACAGCTGATTCATGATAACATTTAAGTTCTGTTTTAATGTCCCCAGTGGCTTTGCCCCAGAGAGGCAAATAAAAGCCTTTCTATCAATCCCATTTTTTCCTGAATCTCTTTAATCATCAGTTATTATTAGTACTCTTTTCCGTCTCTTACCGACTTCTCATTTCTAAGTTAGACTTCAAATTAAGTAATTGTAATTGATTGGTAAAGTATCTATTTACATTTCTCAGCCTCTGGTTTTGAATGATTTTTCACTGGTTGAATTCTTGTCATTCCAGTTGGAACTATACTGGACTAACTTAATTCATTTTTGTTCCTGATACATCCCAGTGTAAACCCACCTTAACCATCCACTGTTCATGATATTTGAGTGCAAATTATTACTCATAAGAATGTTTCTTTTATTCTTTCTTTTGTTTCATAGAATTAACATGTCTTTCTGTGTTGGTAAGCATCACTCTCATCTTCACATCACAAAACTCTAGTTATATAATGTATATGAAACCAAATGTGAAACTTTTATAGTAATTCATAGCAGATTAACATGTGACTGATAGTCTATTATATAGACACAAGTCTGACCATGCTAATTATCATCTTCAAGTTCTGTAAAAATGATAAAGGCCAAAATAGGTTCAATAAAAGTTGTTATTAATACATTTAATTCATTGATTCCCATGTTTCTGTTTTGATTTGTTTTGTTTTTACTCCTTCCTAAAGATTATGTACCTCCTTTGTAGCATTTTTTGAAATGTTTGAAATTAATTATTAATCTGCGATGCTCTAGTAAGATGCATAATAAGCTTTTTGAAAAATATTTTAAAGCTTAAAAAGTCCATTATTCAGACTCATAAGGATGGAAAGGCCAGATTAAATTTTATCCTAGTATACTGTTTAGGACTCCTGGAAACAGACATGATGATGCCTATCTGACCAAGAATCTTTATGAGAACTTGTGTCTACGGTTGAGGTGGCTAACAGAAGACAATAAGATTGTCTTGCCTGAAGCACAAACAGAAATCTCCCATATAGATTGAGAACTATTGGATCCCCTCTTAGAACCCTGAGTATCCTCTGACCTTATTTAAGGAATATAACATTAAAAACAAAACACTGCAGAGTTAGATGATCATTTGGCACCAACCTAATCATAACATAAGTACAAACACACTTACTGCATAGCAGTGCTCAAGAAAAAAAGTGATTGTTGAAATGATCCAGGATGGGCACACACGTGAGTGCATGTACCTGTGCACACACAGGTATACACATCCATGCATAAACACACACATTAGATTAGTAACAACAACAACAAAAAAAGCAAAACAGTTCCTATCAAATTCCTGGATCACTAAGCTATATATTTAGAGGATCTATTTTGAGAAACTCTAATGAGTGTAAATAAAATATAATCAAATAGTCATAAAATTTAAGACTCTATCATGGCATCTTTCAATTATTTAATAAAATTATGTTAGAAATGGCACTTTGATGATAAGATTGCTTTGGTATTGACAGGCTTGGAGGAACTGATCAGCAAAGCCTCTGTCCACCATCTCTGTTTAGCTCCAACTCTTTGGGCTGGAAATTTTCAATTTATTAAGGCTTTGGTGCTGTTTATCCAACTCTTTCCAAAAATTTTGATATCAAATGAGGAAGTAGATTCAATAAGTATTTTGTTCACAACTTTTCCTTATATAATAAATATTTCACTCTCTGTTTGCCTTTAGTATTTATTTAATGTTAATTTTGCATAAAAATGAGAGTGACCAATACAGGGGTATCTTTTGCCTGGGTGAACCAAATTGATTTCATATTTTGTTGTGTCAGTTAAATATTTAGTGTTATTTGCTTGTTTGTTTGTTTTTCAATTAACCACCTTGTTGAACAAGGATATTGTTATTAGTCAACTCGGGCTACCGTAACAGAATACTACAGTCTGGGTGGCTTAAACAACAGAAATTTATTTCCTTACAGTTCTGGAAGCTGAAAGTCCAAGATCAAGGTGTCAGCAGGATTAGTTTCTGGTGAGAGCTTTTTTTTCTTGGCTTGTAGATGGCTCACTCTACTCTAACACGGCCTTTTCTCTTTGCATGCCCAGAAAGAATGCCTCTGGTAGCTCTTCCTCTTCTTATAAGGACACAGGACCTATTGGATTAAGGCCTCACCCTTATAACCTCATTTAATTTTAATTACCTCCCTAAAGGCCCTATCTCCAAATATAGTCATGTCAGGCGTTAGGGCTTTAACATATAAATCTTAAGGGGGGGGGTGGAGAGGCACCATTCAGTTTGTAACTCATATTTATTATTATTTTATTATTTATAATAATTGTTTATAATTTTTAAAATAGTAAATTACCATCTTTGGGTAATCCAGTAAATGAGTCTGATTCCCAGGAAGCTGACTCTGAGATGGAGATCCATATGCAGGAAATTTACTGGGGAAAATTCTCTGAGTGGGACTGGAAGAAGAAAAGGGCTTTGCAAAAGATCCAGGCTGCAATGCAACCAGCCTTGCTATCTGGGACACAGGACCATTAACCCAAACAAATTAGCCTCTAATGTTATCATCCTGTGGGAAAAATGTCAGATGGGTATAGAGCAAGCTCCAATAGGAAAATTATAACATTTACTCCCGAGGTACTGAAGCAAGGTCGTGCTATCTGCAGTAGAGAATTATACATTAACAAAACAAAACAAAGCAGTTTTTGGCATGGTACTGAACCTGGCATATATGAAGTGCTTCACCATGGGGAATTAAATGACTTTGTGGTCAAAACTTCACATCATGAATTGAGTTATATGAGATACACCAAGTCATAAGATCATTTGAGCTTAAGAGCAATCTATATGAAGGTGGAAGAGGCACCTGCCAAATAAGAAATAAAGCCAGAGCCAGAGTAAGATGCATTAGCCAGTGACCCAGGTTCAGTGTCCCTTACTGCTGCACCAGGGCTCTGCTTCAGGGAATGGGGTCACAGAGGACCACTGATGGAAAAGAGACAACTGAGCTTGATTCACAGATTGTTCATAGACACAAGCTGAAAACAGAAAGACAATGTATTTGAGCCTCACCCAGAGTTGTTATGGAAGACAGTGAAAAGTAGCAATTTGCCAGAGGACATTACTGTATGCCACAGCTTTTCACACACCATGAACAAGAAGTGGTGTGAGGTAGAAACATAGGCATGAACATTGTTTGTCTTGCTAGGCAAGAAAATTGGAAGATTGAAGACAAGGGGGAGTGGGAAAGATCAATATAGAAAAATTTCTCAGAATGGGCACAGAGTATGATGGGATATATAGTGTTATTGGGGCTATTCTCTAGAGGGCATCTGTTGTAAGGAAGATGCTTGTTAATCAGGTGGAAAATCAGGAGGAAAAAAAAACAACAACAAAAACACTTGACCTGTGGATGTCTGTCAGCTTCAGATCCCTGCTTCTCTCCATATTATGTAACTGATTTACACACACATTGGTACTGTCATGAAGGAAGCCAAGCATGCATTCCACAGCATGGTCTTTCTCTCACCAAAACAGGTCTGGTAATAACTCCCATTAAATGCTACCAGCAAAGGTTTGCGTGCAGTCCTTCATATGGCAAAAGTCCCTGTGGGTAGGTAACCTCCTGGGAGTATTTCCATACATTAGACAACGTCCATTCCATTAAGACAGTGATTTTCTCATGGGGAAAGACAGGATTTTCAAATATATTTTTTATTTCTTTGCCCATAACATTTCTGCCAGCACTGCTATCTGGATGCATTCAGAATGGACATTCAGAATGTTTTATTTGTCAAGATGGTATTACACAAAACATTGTTTCTGAAGAAGGAATTTGTTTTATAGGGAAGGAGTGTACAAGGGTCCCTGTCATTAAACTCACTCATCTTACTGCAAAATCATATCATTCATAAGTCACTGACCTGATAAATCTCAGACTCAGACTATGAAAGTCTCAGTCATGTCACCATCTGAGGGATGGTATGTGACAATTTGGGTCTTCCAGGAAGCAGACTCTGAAAGAGAGTTTAATGTCTGGTATGTTTCTCAGTGAGGCTCCTTATGATTGACACCTGTAGAAAAGAAGGGAGGAAGTGTCATTGGGTAGAGAAAGGATGTAACCTGTGATTCAGATCTCATGGTTTCAGCAATACCATAGGGATTTCTGGAGCTGAATAGGGCTGGATTGTTCCATGGTCAGCCCAAATAGCCAGAACTTCAAAATCCATTTCAGTCACTCAACATGGCCTGTAAAGGGAAAGAAGATGACTTCGAAGTAGATCTCCAGAGCTAGAATAATCCCTGAAGTCACTGACTGGTAAAGATTCTAGGTTGATAACACTTCCAGCACTAGGACAACCAATTTTCCTTGAAGGTGGAACTTGGTAGTATATCTCCATGTCCACCATAATCTACCACTCAAATTTGAAATACGACTGATCTCGATGCAGCATTTGCTTTAATTGTGCAACAAATATATGGTGCTGCTTTCCCCCATCTCCAGAACAAAGAGTCTAGGGCAGGTGGCACTGCAGGAGAGTTAATACTAAGTGTCCTTTCATTATTTTGCCTTTCAGCCACTAAGGAGTTTTTGCTTCCTATCTCACCCTTGGACTCAATGGCTTTGAAGCTCTTGGTTTCCAAGAGAAAATCACTTCCTCCAAGAAAGGTGGCATGGAATTGGAAGCTGATAGGCTCTTCAGGTCATTTTGGGCACATTATGCCACTAAAAGAGCAGTCAGAGAAGAAAGTGACTCTATTGGCTAAGAAGATTGTCCCACTTGCTATGAGGAACCCAGGTTACTTAAACACCTTTGGGCCAATGAAACTATACCTGGAAGACAGGGCACACCATGAATTCCTGCATCTAAAAGTAAATGACAATATATTGACAAAGATAAGACCACTGGGGACTCAGGTCCATCAGGACTGAAGATTTGTAACACACTCCTGGTATAGAATCTCAGTTAGTCAAGGTATTGGCAGAAGCTAAGGGGGACATAAAATAAATAATGGAAGGAGGATATTGTGATCGTCAGTTGTGGTCTAGTGATCATTTATAGAGACTGATGGTAGCAACTCTGGGTATTTTATCTTAACTATTTCTTCCTACTTCTCCTTCAATATTCTATTTGTGCATAAGTGGAGTCTAATGTCATAATCTAGGTTCCAAGAGGGAACATACAGTATTTACATCATATTGTGATACTCCATGGCCAATGACAACTTCCAAGTTTTTCTTCATGGGAAAGAATGCTGAGTGGAGATGTTGTTGAGTTTACTGGTTATTCTCCATTTGTCTCTCCTGGATGTGTTCTATTCTCTGTCCTCCTCTGCCCATCTCAGTAGCCCACAAGGCTCTCCTGAAGTTCCCCCATCATCCCAGATCTTTTGCCAGCTGGATTTCATTTGGGAAAGAGCACTGGGAAACACAGACATTCTATTAGAAGGTAGGATAAAACAGATATCAGAGTATTTCTTCCCTGCTCGCTCCATGCTGTAGAGTGGCAAAAGGTTGCTCTCTGATATTTCAGCATGTGTTATTTTCCTTAATCTTGAGCACACTCTATTCATAGTTCCTTAATTAAAAACTCAACATTTAAACAATCTGGGGTGGATTCTGTTTCCTGCTAGGACTGTGATTAGTACAGATATTTGAACTGATAGTATCCATACAATCTAACACAATCACCTTTAAATCAGTTAAGCTCTTTATACCAAAGTATCTATTGGCCACATTTAGGCATAGCCATACTGTTGATGCTTCTATAGTGATGTGTTTCTAGAAAGTGTCACTATACAAGTTAATCAAAGTGCATCTGTTCCTGCTTAATTTGGTGTTGTGCTCAATGCAGAGTTTTAATCAATAGCCCTCTTGAATGAGTTATCCACAATTTAAGAAAATCTTTGGAAAGGAACTCTTGTAATAGGAAAGGGAGGCAATAGAAGTAACTTATGAAAGCAATGCCTTCAAAACAACCTCATACTACAATCTATTATGATGTCAATTTTATAGATAAGAAACAACCTTAGAATGTTGAAGGGATGAGTGCTGGTTCCCACACTTTGTTAAGAAGCAGTAGATAGTAAATGCCACCAGTGACGCCATTATCTGGGGATCCTTAAACACTATTCTCACCATTTCTATTCCATTTTAGGATCTAGGACTTTTTTTTTTTTCTTTTTTGCCACCTCGATTTCTGATTACCAATTCAAGGAGTAGAAATCTGGGTGGTCTTTTTTTGATTAAACTGACCTTCTGCTTAGCTTTTACTTTAGCTCAGTTTAGAGTTTCTGGAATCATATATATTTAAAATTTATATTTTAAGTGCCTTAGGCCAGTATTGGCACATATGTGCTCAATAAAAATAACTTCCCTGAAAATAAGACATTAGATAGATTACAGGGATATGGGGGCAAAAGTCCCTAACACTGCTGTTGTAACCAAGCTACAGCAAGTATATGGGATTCATAATCTCTTGTGCCATCATTCATTTTTATTAAATGCCTTGGCTGCCACCTCAGATATCTAGCCACTCCTTACAAAGTTATTATTTCTTTACTCTGGTTGACAGAAGATTGATCAAATCTGCTTGTGGAAATCTAAATAACATCAGTAATATCAGTGAGTCAGTCATGTTATTTTGAACCTGTCTAGAACATTTTTCCAGAACTAAAGTCTATAAATGAAATTTTAAAAAGTAAACCTGGGTTGATATTTTCAACCAGTAGATACACCATGTTGGTTTAAGATTGTGGGATAGAAACTAAGTCTAAGGTAGTTCCTGTGGTTTTCTTTTGTAATTGCTTTAATTAAAAAATAGTATACACACACACACATATATATACACACACACATATATACATTATATTGCAACATGTATTATATATTATATCATATAAAAAGGTATCTGAAACTTTTTATTTGGTTACATTGAGACACAGTTTAGAAAGAAATTATAAATGTTTTATCAGGAAACTTATCTATCTGGCTGATAAGCTCAAATTTGTACACATGAACAGACTTTGCTTTTGTCTTCATGGAGTAGTCTCTGAAAACATTCTGGTAATAAGGACAAAAGGACATACAGAGAAAAGTTTGAATTTCCTAATATTCTAAGTTTAGATATCATTAGAACTGTGAAGTAGCTATTTGGAAGGATTCATTTCATAAATATTTGTTAAATCTTTTCATTCATTCCATAGATAGTTTTTAAATATATAATTTATTGTAGGCTCCTGAAAATAGGATAATTTTTTTTTCAATATAATTAACACACAGTGTCATTATTAGTTTCAGGTGTATAATACAGTGATTCAACAATTCTATAAATTACTCAGTGCTCATCACAATAAGTGTACTCTTAATCCTCTTCACCTTTTTCACCCAAACACTCATGCATCTCCCTTCTGGCAACCATCAGTTGGTTCTCTATATTTAAATGTCTGGTCTTTGGTCTCTTTTTCTCTTTGTTCCTTTGTTTTGTTTCTTAAATTCCACATATGAGTGAAATCATATGATATTTGTCTTTCTCTGAATGACTTATTTTGCTTAGCATTATACCCTCTAGCTCCATCTATGTTGTTGCAAATGGCAAGATTTCATTCATTTTTATGGCTGAACTATATATATATATAGATATAGATATATAACTATATATATATAGATATATATAGATATATATATATCATGTCTTATTTATCCATTCATCTACCAATGGAAACTTGGATTGCTTCCATATCTTGGCTCTTCTAAGTAATGTTGCAATAAGCAATAAATATAAGGGGGTATATATCTTTTTAAATGAGTGTTTTTGCTTTCTTTGGGTACCCAGTAGTGGGATTACTGGATCATACAGCAATCCTGTTTTTAATTTTTTAAAGAACCTCCACACTGTTCTCCACAGCGCACAGAGGTTTTTCTCCATATTTTTGCCAACACTTGTTGTTTCTTGTGTTTTTGTTTTTGTTTTGTTTTGTTTTATTAAGTTATGTTAGTCACCATACAGTTCATCACTAGTTTTTGATGTAGTGTTACATGATTCATTGTTTCTGTATTACACCCAGTGCTCCATGCAGTATGTGCCCTCCTTAATACCCATCACCTGGCTAATCCATCCCCCCACCCCCCTCTCCTCTAAATCCCTCAGTTTTTTTCTCAGTGTCCATAGTCTCTCATGGTTCATCTCCCCCTCCAATTTCTCACCATTCATTTTTCCCTTCCTTCTCCTAATGTCCTCCATTCTATTCCTTATGTTCCACAAATAAGTGAAACCATATGATTTATCTGCTTGACTTATTTCGTTTAGCATAATCTCCTCCAGTCCCATCCATGTTGATGCAAAAGTTGGGTACTCATCCTTTCTGATGGCCGAGTAATACTCCGTTGTATATGTGGACCACATCTTCTTTATCCATTCATCTGTTGAAGGGAATCTCGGCTCTTTCCACAGTTTGGCTATTGTGGACTTTGCTGCTATGAACATTGGGGTGCATATGGCCCTTTTCACTACATCTGTGTCTTTGGGGTAAATACCCAGGAGTGCAATTGCTGGGTCATAGGGTAGCTCTATTTTTAAATTTTTGAAGCACCTCCATACTGTTTTCCAAAGTGGTTGTACCAACTTGCATTCCCATCAACACTGTAAGAGGGTGCCCCTTTCTCTACAACCTCTCCAACATTTGTTGTTTCTTGCCTTGTCAATTTTTGCCATCCTAACTGGTGTAAGGTGGTATCTCAATTTTTTTTTTTTTTTTAAAGATTTTATTTATTTATTTGACAGAGAGAGAGATAGTGAGAGCAGGAACACAAGCAGGGGGAGTGGGAGAGGGAGAAGCAGGCTTCCTGCCGAGCAGGGAGCCCGATGTGGGACTCGATCCCAGGACCCCGGGATCATGACCTGAGCCGAAGGCAGACACTTAACGACTGAGCCACCCAGGCGCCCTCAATGTGTGTGTGTTTTTTTTTAAAGATTTTATCTATTTATTTGAGAGAGAGAGAATGAGAGAGAGCGAGTACATGAGAGGGGGGAGGGTCAGAGGGAGAAGCAGACTCCCTGCCGAGCAGGGAGCCCGATGCGGGACTCAATCCAGGGATTCCAGGATCATGACCTGAGCCGAAGGCAGTCGCTTAACCAACTGAGCCACCCAGGCGCCCTCTCAATGTGGTTTTGATTTGAATTCCTTGATGGCTAATGATGATGAACATTTTTTCATGTGTCTGTTAGCCATTTGTATGTCTTCTTCAGAGAAGTGTCTGTTCATGTCTTCTGCCCATTTTGTGACTTGATTATTTGTTTTTTGGGTGTTGAGTTTGAGAAGTTCTTTATAGATCTTGGATATCAGCCCTTTGTCTGTAGTGTCATTTGCAAATATCTTATCCCATTCTGTGGGTTGCTTCTTTGTTTTGTTGACTGTTTCCTTTGCTGTGCAGAAGTTTTTATCTTGATGAAGTCCCAAAAGTTCATTTGCCCTTTTGTTTCCCTTGCCTTTGGAGACATGTCTTGAAAGAAGTTGCTGTGGCCAATGTCAAAGAGGTTACTGCCTATTGTGTTCTCTAGGATTTTGACGGATTTTTGTCTCACATTGAGGTCTTTCATCCATTTTGAGTTTATCTTTGTGTATGGTGTAAGAGAATGGTCGAATTTCATTCTTCTGTGTGTAGCTGTCCAATTTACCCAGCACCAATTATTGAAGAGACTGTCTTTTTTCCATTGCATATTTTTCCTGCTTTGTCAAAGATTATTTGACCATAGAGTTGAGGGTCCACATCTGGGCATTCTATTCTGTTCCATTGATCTGAGTCTGTTTTTGTGCCAGTACCATGCTGTCTTGGTCTTTGGTCTCCACTCCACTCCACATATGAGTGAAATCATATGATATTTGTCTTTCTCTGAATGACTTATTTTGCTTAGCATTATACCCTCTAGCTCCATCTATGTTGTTGCAAATGGCAAGATTTCATTCATTTTTATGGCTGAACTATATATATATATATATAAATAATATAACTATATATTTTGGTGATGTCTTGGTGATCACAGCTTTGTAATATAGCTTGAAATCTGGCAATGTGATGCCCTCAGCTTTGTTTTTCTTTTTCAACATTCCTATGGCTATTCGGGGTCTTTTCTGGTTCCATATAAATTTTAGGATTGTTTGTTCCAGAACTTTGAAAAATGCCATTGGTATTTTAATCGGGATTGCATTGAAGGTATAGATTGCTCTGGGCAGCATAGACATTTTAACAATGTTTATTCTTCCAATCCATGAGCATGGAATATTTTTCCATCTTTTTGTGTCTTCTTCAATTTCTTTTTTTAAATTTTTTTAAAGATTTTTTTTATTTATTTGACAGAGAGAGACACAGCGAGAGAGGGAACACAAGCAGGGGGAGTGGGAGAGGGAGAAGCAGTCTTCCTGCCAAGCAGGGAGCCCAATGCAGGGCTCAATCCCAGGACCCTGAGCTCATGACCTGAGCCAAAGGCAGACTCTTAACAACTGAGCCACCCAGGCGCCCCATGTCTTCTTCAATTTCTTTCATGAGTGTTCTGTAGTTCCTAGAGTATAGATCCTTTACCTCTTTGGTTAAGTTTATTCCAAGGTATCTTATGGTTTTTGGTGCTATTGTAAATGGAATCGATTCTCTAATTTCTCTTTCTACAGTTACATTGTTAGTGTATAAGAAAGCAACTGATTTCTGTGCATTAATTTTATATCCTGCCATATTACTGAATTGCTGTATGAGTTCTAGTAATTTGGGGTGGAGTCTTTTGGGTTTTCCACATAAAGTATCATGTCATCTGTGAAGAGAGAGAATTTGACTTCTTCTTTGCCAATTTGAATACATTTTATTTCTTTTTGTTGTCTGATTGCTGTTGCTATGACTTCTATTACTATATTGAACAATAGTCATGAGAGTGGGCGTCCTTGTCATGTTCCTGGTCTTAAGGGAAATGCTCTCAGCTTTTTCCCCATTGAGAATGATATTCACTGTGGATTTTTCGTAGATGGATTTTATGAACTTGAGGAATGTTCCCTCTATCCCTATATTCTGAAGAGTATTAATCAGGAAAAGATGCTGTATTTTGTCAAATGCTTTTTCTGCATCACTTGAGAGGACCATATGGTCCTTCTCTCTCTTATTAATTTGTTGTACCACATTCATTGATTTGCGAATGTTGAACCACCCTGTATCCTAGCGATAAATCCCGCTTGGTCATGGTAGATGATCCTTTTAATGTAGTGTTGGATCCTATCACCTTGGATTTTGTTGTGAATTTTGGACTCCATATTCATCAGGGATATTGGCCTGTAAGTCTCCGTTTTGATGGAGTCTTTGCCTGGTTTTGGGATCAAGGTAATGTTGGCCTCAGAGAATGAATCTGGAAGCTCTCCTTCTGTTGCTGTTTTTTGAAACAGCTTCAGGAGAATAGGTATCATTTCTTCTTTGAATGTTTGGTAGAATTCCCCAGGGAATCCATCAGGCCCTGGACTCTTGTTTTTTTGGGAGGTTTTTGATCACTGCTTCAATCTTGTTACTGGTTATTGGCCTATTCAGGTTGTCAATTTCTTCTGTTTCAGTCTTGGTAGTTTATAGGTTTCCTGGAAAGCATCCACTTCTTCCAGGTTGCTTAATTTATTGGCATATAGTTGTTGATAATAATTTCTAATAATTGTTTCTATTTCCTTAATGTTAGTAGTGATCTCTCCCCTTTCATTCATAATTTTATTAATTTGGGTCCTTTCTCTTTTCTTTTGGATAAGTCTGGCCAGTGATTTATTGATCTTATTAATTATTTCAAAGAGCCAGCTTCTAGTTCTGTTGATCTGCTGGTTTCTAATTTCTGGTATTTCTGGTTTCTAATTCATTGATCTCTGCTCTAATCTTAATTATTTCTCTTCTAATGCATGGCTTAGGCATCATTTGTTGTTTTTTTCTCCAGATCTTTAAGGTGTAAAGTTAATTGGTGAATTTGGGATTTTTCTATTTTTATGAGTGAGGCTTGGATGGCTATGTATTTCCCCCTTGGGACTGCCTTTGCAGTATCCCATAGGTTTTGGACCGATGTGTTTCCATTCTCACTGGTCTCCATGAATTGTTTAAGTTCTTCTTTGACTTCCTTGTTGACCCAAACATTCTTAAGCAGAGTGGTCTTTAACTTCCAAGTGTTTGAATTTCTTCCAAATTTTTTCTTGTGATTAAGTTCCAGTTTTAAAGCATTATGGTCTGAGAATATGCAAGCAATAATCTCAATCTTTTGGTATCTATTGAGACCTGATTTGTGACGCAGTCTGCGGTCTATTCTGGAGAAAGTTCCATGTGTGCTCGAGAAGAATGAGTATTCTGTTGTTTTAGGGTGGAATATTCTGTATGTATCTATGAGGTCCATCTGGTCCAGTGTGTCATTCAAAGCTTTTCGTTCTTTGTTGATTTTCTGCTTAGATGATCTGTCTATTGCTGAGAGTGGAGTGTTGAGGTCTCCTATAATTAACATATTATTATCAATAGGTCTCTTTATTTTGGTTAACAGTTGGCTTATGTAGTTGGCTGCCCCCATGTTGGGGACATAGATATTTACAATTTTTAGATCTTCTTGTTGGATAGACCCTTTAAGAATGATATAGTGTCCTTCTGTGTCTCTAAGTACAATCTTTAGCTTAAAATCTAATTTGTCTGATATGAGAATTGCTACCCTAGCTTACTTTTGATGTCTGTTGGCATGAAAGATGAATCTCCGTCCCTTCACTTTCAGTCTGGATGTATCTTTAGGTTCAAAATGAGTCTCTTGTAGACAGCATATGGATGGGTCCTGTCTTTTTATCCAATCTGCAACTCTGTGCTGTTTTATGGGAGCATTTAGGCCATTCATGATGAGAGTGATTATTGAAAGATATTATTTTATTGTCATCATGTTGCCTGTGAAGTCCTTGTTTCTATAAATTGTCTCTGTAAATTTCTGTTCTATATCTCTCTTGGGTTCTTTCTCTTTTTATCGAACCCCCCCTTAATATTTCTTGCAGGGCTGGCTTAGTGGTCCCATATTCTTTCAGTTTCTGTGGGTCCTGGAAGCTCTGTATCTCTCCATCCATTCTAAATGATAGCTTTGCTGGGTAAAGTATTCTTGGCTGCATGTTGTTCTCATTTAGTACCCTGAATATGTTTTGCCAGCCTTTTCTGGCTTGCCAGGTCTCTGTGGAAAGGTCTGACATTATTCTGATGTTCCTCCTTCTGTACATAAGGAATCTTTTCCCCCTAACTGCCCTTAAGATGGTTTCCTTTTTTCTAAGATTTGCGAGTTTTACTATTACATGCTAGGGGGTTTGTCTGCTCTCCTTGATCTTGCGAGGGGTCCTCTCTGCCTCTAGGACACGAATGCTTGTTTCATTCCGCAGATTAGGGAAGTTCTCAGCTACGATTTGCTCAAATATATCTTCTAGTCCTCTCACTCTCTCCACCCCCCAGGGATCCCAATAATTCTAACACTGGAACATTTCATGGCTTCACTTATTTCTCTAATTTTGTTTTCATGGATTTTAAGTTGTTTGTTCCAGGCCTTCTCATGTTCCCTCTTTTCTATCAGTTTTTCTTCTAGATCACTAATTCATTTTTTTTGCCTCATTTACCCTAGCTGTTAGAGTATCTAGATTAGATTGGATCTCATTGATAACATTTTTAAGTTTTGCCAGATAAGCTCTCATTTCTGCCCTTAGAGACTCTATGTTGCCATTGATCGATTTCTCCATTGTAGCTATTGTCTTCATGACTGTTACACTGAAGTTTATTCCCAACATCTTGCTTATATCTATATCCATTTGTAAATCTGTGGCAGAAGTCACACTCTCTGAGTCTTTCTTATTTTGGGGGTTCCTCCTCCTAGTCATTCTGTTGAGGGGTGATTGAGGGAATGTATAGAGTCCAAATTATTGACCACAACCCAAGCATGATGCACCTGTATTATAGGGACCTTAGGGTTGTCCACCTCTTGTTCTTCCAACCTGTCTTCTGGGGGAGGGGCCTGCCGTGCTGTTACTCAGGCAACCCTGTTTGGGCAGAGTTGCCCTGCCCTCTGTGGTGGGGGATGGGCTCAGTGAAAACCGGTTTTAGGGGGTTTTTGTTCTCTAGAGACTTTCCCTGGCAGCTTTCTGTGTCTTTTCTGAGAATGAGAACAGAAGTGACCGTTTCCAAACCTGTGCCTCAGAACAGAGAGATCGCAGCCTGTTGTTCAGTGAGCTCTCCAGACCACACTGTCTCCGTTTCTGTCTGTGCTGCTAAAACCACAGTGTCCTGGGTTGTGTGCCCCACAGCAGCACTCCCAGCCATCGCTCCCAAGTCCAGGCACATCTCTGTCCTTTGTGCTTCTAAAACCGCCAGCCACCCCCAGTTTGCAGGCATGCCACTGCAGTTCCAGGTTTCAGTCTGGGGGCTACCTTAAAGTCCTTTCCCTCCCGCTATTGGTCTGCGAGTCTGTGCTGAGTCCCCAGCAAGGTAGACTCTTGCGTTCTGGTGGCACAGGATCCCCAAGGCTCCCTCTCCCTTCTGTTTATCTTCTGATATCTGCCCACAGAATCACGGTTCCCTGCTTCATATGTCAAAACCAACCGCTGGGGATATTCTGTTTGTAGAGATCCAGATATATCTTCTTACATTTCAGGCTGATTTCATGGGTGTTCAGAGTGGTCTTGTAGACATCCAGCTCCAATTGAGGGGACCGGTTGAAATAGGGACCCCTACTCCTCTGCCATCTTTGCCCCCTCTCCCTATGACTGCCTTTTTGTGCAGAGCAGGATCCCCATGTGTGGAGGTGTTTCTCCAGGGTAGCTCAGAGCTGCTGGAGATGCACTAGCTTGCCTGTCTTGCAAGCCTAGAACTCAGGGCCACAGTGCACACATCGTCAGCATCCCCAAGCCTCTCTGTCTTTCAGAGATCACAGAGGAGTCATTTCTTGTGTTTTTTATTTTAACCATTCTGACAGGTATGAGGTGATATTTCTTTGTGGTTTTGATTTGCATTTCCCTGATGATGAGTGATGTTGAGCATCCTTTAATAAGTCTGTTGGCTATCTATGTGTATTCTTTGGAGAAATGTCTGTTCATGTTTGCTGCCCATTTTTTAAATAGGATTATTTGGGGTTTATTTTTGGTGTTGAGTTGTATAAGTTCTTTATATATTTTTGATATTACTCCCTTATCAGATATATCATTTGCAAACATCTTCTCCCAATCAATAGATTGTCTTTTAGTTTTGTTGATGATTTTCTATGCTGTGCAAAAGCTTTTTATTTTGCTATTGTCCCAATAGTTTAATTTTTTTTTGTTTCCCTTGCCAGAAGGGACATATTTAGAAAAATGTTTTTATGGCCAATTTCAAAGAAATTACTGCCTATGTTTTCTTTGAGGATTTTATGATTTCAAGTCTCACTTTTAAGTCTTTAATTTATTTTGAGTTTATTTTTGTGTATGGTGTAAGAAAGTGGTCCAGTTTCATTCTTTTGCCTGTAGTTGTCCAGTTTTCACAATACCATTTGTAGAAGAGAATTTTTGTCCCTCATTTTATATTCTTGCCTTCCTTTGTCATATATTATTTGACCATAAAAACATGGGCTTATTTCCAGGCTCTCTATTCTGTTCTATTACTCTATGTGTCTATTTTTGTGCCAGTACCATACTGTTTTGATTATTATAGCTTTGTAGTGTATCTTGAAATTTGGAATTGTGATACCTCCAGTTTTGCTCTTCTTTCAAGATTGCTTTGGCTATTTGGAGTCTTTTGTGGTTTTACACAAATTTTAGGATTATTTGTTCTAGTTTTGTAAAATATCTGCTATTATTTTGGTAAGATTGGATTAAATCTGTAGATTGCTTCTGGTAGTACAGACATTTTAACAAGTTTCCCCCAATCCATGAGCATGGAATATCTTTCCATTTGTTTGTGTCATCTTTAATTTCTCTCACCAATGTTTTATAGTTTTTGGAGCATAGGTCTTTCACCTCTTTGATTAAGTTTATTCTTAGGTATTATATTTTTTGGGGTACAATTGTAAATGGTTTTGGGGTACAAAACCTGTCCCCTCAACTGAGCTGGATATCTACAAGACCACTCTGAACACCCACGAAATCAGCCTGAAATGTAAGAAGATATATCTGGATCTTTACAAACAGAATATCCCCAGCGGTTGGTTTTGACATATGAAGCAGGGAACCGTGATTCTGTGGGCAGATATCGGAAGATAAACAGAAGGGAGAGGGAGCCTTGGGGATCCTGTGCCACCAGAGCAGATCTTGTGCCACCAGAGCGGATCCTGTGCCACCAGATTGTTTTCTCAATTTTTCTTTTTTGCTACTTCATTATTAGTGTATATATATGCAACATAAGTCTGTATATTAATTTGAATCCTATGATTTTACTGAATTCACTTATCAGCTATTTGGTGAAGGTTAGGGTTCTCTACATATAATATTATGTTATCTGGAAATAATGAAAGTTTTACTTCTTCCTTACTAATTTGGAAGGACTAGGAAGGACTTTCAGTACTAGTTAAATAAAAAACATACTTCTCTTGTTCCTGATCTTAGAGGAAAAGCTTTCAGTTTTTCACCACTGAGTATGATGTTAGCTGTGTTTTTTTCACATATGGCCTTTATTTGTTAAAGTATATTCCCTCTAGGGTGCCTGGGTGGCTCAGATGGTTAAGCGTCTGCCTTCAGCTCAGGTCATGATCCCAGGGTCCTGGGATCGAGTCCCACATCGGGCTCCTGGCTCAGTGGGGAGCCTGCTTCTCCCTCTCCCTCTGCTTCTCCCCCTGCTCATGCTCTCTCTCTCTGTGTCTCAAATGAATAAATAAAATCTTAAAAAAAATTAAAAAAAAAGTATATTCCCTCTAAACTTACTTTGTTGAGACTTTTTATCATGACTGGATCTTGTACTTTATCAAATGCTTTTTCTGCATCTGAGATGATCATGTGGTTTTATCCTTTGTCCTGTTGATGTGATGTATCACACTCATTGATTTGCAAATATTAAACTACCTTTGCATCTCTGGAATAAATCCCAATTGATCATGGGAAATGATCTTTTAAATGTATTGTTGGATTTGGTTTGCTAATATTTGTTGAGGATTTTTGCATCTATGTTCATCAGAAATAGACTTTTTTCTTTTTCTTTTTTTTTTTTTTTTGTGGTCTTTATCTGGTTTTGGTATCAGAATAATGCTGGCTTTGTAGAATGAATTTCGAAGTTTTACATTCTCTTCTATTTTTTTGGAATAGTTTCAGAACAGGTATGAACTCTTCTGGAAATGTTTGGTAGAATTCACCTGTGAAGTCATCTGGTCCTGGACTTTTGTTTGTTGGGAGTTTTTTGAATACTGCTTCTAGTTTACTGCTAGTAATCAATCTGTTCAAATTTTTATTTTTTCCTGATTCAGTTTTGGAAAGTTATGTTTCTATGAATTTATCCATTTCTTATAGGTTGTCCAATTTTTTTGGCTTATAATTTTTCATAATATTCTTTTATAATTTTTCATATTTCTGTGATTGGGTGTTATTTCTCCTCCTTTGTGTCTGATTTTATTTATTTGAGTTCTCTCCCTCTCTTTCTTTCTCTAATTCTCGCTTTCTCTCTCTCTCCTGTCTGGCTAAAGGTTTATCAATTTTCTTGATCTTTTCAAAGAACCAGCTCCTGATTTTAATGATCCATTCTAGTGTGTGTGTGTGTGTGTGTGTGTGCGTGTGCGTGTGTGTGTGTGTGTCTGTCTGTCTTTCTGTTTAATTTATTTCTGCTCTAATCTTTATCAACCTCTTCCTTCAACTGGCTTTAGGATTTGTTTGTTCTTTTTCTAAATCCTTTAGGTATAACATTAGATTGTTAATTGAGATTTTTCCTGCTTTTTGAGGTAGGCCTATATTGCTATAATCTTCTTTCTTAGAACAGCTTTTGATGCATCTGAAAGATTTTGAACCATTGTGTTTTCGTTTTCATTTATGTCAATGTGTTTTTTAAATTTTCTCTTTGATTTCTTGGTTGATCCATTCATTGTTTAGTAGCATGTTATTTAGCCTCCATGTATTTGTGTTCTTTCCAGATTTTTTTCTTGCAATTGATTTCTAGTTTCAAACTGTTGTGGTTGGAAAATATGTATGATATGATTTCAATCTTTTTGAATTTATTGAGAGATGTTTATGGCCTATTGCATGATATATTCTGGAGAATGTTCCATGTGTACTTGAAAAGAATGTGTAGGGGCACCTGGGTTGCTCAATTGGTTAAGCGTCTGCCTTTGGCTCGGATCATGATCCCAGGGTCCTGGGATTAAGCCTTGCATCAGGCTCTCTGCTCCGTGGGGAGCCTGCTTCTCCCTCTCTCTCTGCCTGCTGCTCCCCCTGCTTGTGCTCTCTCTCTGTCAAATAAAGAAATACATTATTAAAAAAAAAAAAAGAATGTGTACTCTGCTATATTTTGATGGAATGTTCTGAATATATCTGGTTCAATGTGTCATTCAAAACCACTGTGTCCTTGTTGATATTTTGTCTGAATGATCTATCCATTGATGTAAGTGAGGTGTTAAAGTCCTCTACTGTTACTGCATTACTATCAATTTCTTCCTTTATGTCTGTACATAGTTGCTTTATGTATTTGGTGCTCCCATTTTGGGTGCATAAACATTTACAATTGTTACAGCTTCTTGTTGGATTATTCCCTTTATGATTATGCAGTGTACTCTTTGTCTCTTGTTACAGTCTTTTTTTTTTTTTTTCCTAAGTGTATTTTGTTTAATATAAGTGTTTCTACCCAGGCTTTCATTTTGTTTCCATTTGCATGATATCCTTTCACTTTCAATCTGTAAGTGTCTTTAGGTCTAAAATGAGTCTCTTGTAGGCAGCATATATATAGGTCTTGATTTTTTTTCCATTCAGCCACCCTATATCTTTTGATTAGAGTGTTAAGCCCATTTACATTCTAAGTTATTATTGATAGATATGTATGTATTAACATTTTGTTACTTGTTTTATAGGTTGTTTTTTTTTTTTTGTAGTTCTTTTTTGTTCCTTTCTTCTCTTCTCCCTTTCCTTGTGGTTTGATGACTTTCTTTAGTAATATGCTTGGATTACTTTCTCTTTATTTTATGCACATCTATTATAGGTTTTTGACTTGTGATTACTATTAGGTTTATATATAACATCCTATGCATATAGCAATCTATATAATGCTGATGGTCGCTTATATTTAAACACATTCTAAAAGCACTAAACGTTTACTTCCCTCCACCCAATTTTATGTATATGATGTCATACTTTACATACTTTTATTCTGTGAATCACTTGACTGATTTTTATAGATATAATTGATTTCATTGTTCGTGTGCTTTAATCTCCATACTGGATTTATAAGTGATTAATCTACTACTTTTATTATGTTTGTATTTACCTATGAAATTTTCCCCTTACCTGACTTTCTTACTCCTGATTATGGCCTTTTCTTTCCACTCAGTGAATTTCTTTTCATGTTTCCTGGAAGGCTGGTATAGTGGTGATATACTTCTTTAATTTTTGTTTGGGAAACTCTGTATCTCTCTTTCTATTCTGAATAATTAGCTTGCTGGATAGGGTATTCTTGGTTGTAGGTTTTTTCCTTTTGCTAAATATATCATGCCACTTTCTCCTGGCCTGAAAAGTTTCTGCTGAAAAATTCACTGCTGAAAAATTTGCTGCTAGCCTTATGGGATTTCCCTTGTTTGTAACTGTTTTCTTTTCTCTTCCTGTTTTTAAAATTCTCTCTTTATCACTACTTTTTGCCATTTTAATTTCTATGTATCTTGCTGTGGATTTCCTTGGGTTGATTTTGTTGGTGGCTCTGTGCATCCTGGATCTGGATATCTGTTTCCTCCCCTAGATTAGGGAAGTTTTCAACTATTATTTCTTCAAATAAATTTTCTATCCCCTTTTCTCTTTAGTCTCCTCCTAGGATCCTTATAATACAAATGTTATTATGCTTAATGGCATCACTGAGTTTCCTTAACCTATTCTCATTTTTTATTATTCTTTTTTTTCTTTTTGCTGTTCAGCTTGGTTGCTTTCCATTACCCTGTCTTTCAGTTCACTGATCCTTTCTTCTGTTTCCTCTAGTCCACTATTTATTCTCTGTAGTGTATTTTTTATTTCAGTTAGTGAGTTCTTCATCTCTGATTGGTCCTTTTTTATATCTTCCACCTCTTTGTTTAAGGTTTACTGAGATCCTCCACTCTTTTCTCAAATCCAGTGAGTATCATTATGACCATGATCTTGAATTCTTTATTAGGCATATTGCTTATTTCCTTTTCATTTAGCTCTTTTGTTGTGATTTTATCCTGTTCTCTCATTTAGGACATATTACTCTGTCTCCTCATGTTGTCCAACTCTTGGTGTTTGTTTTCATGTACTAAGAAAATCAGCTATGTCCTGATCTTGAAAGTAGTGGCTGTATGAAGAAGTCTTGTGGTGCCCTGTAATGTAATACCCTTGTTCACCAGAACCTGACACTTCAGGCATATCTCCTATGTGTTTTGTGTGTACCCTACTGTTGTGAGTGATCCACATTTGTCTTCAGTCCAGTCATCTGGAACGGCCCCCTTTGCCTGTTGCAGGCAGGGTTTGGTTCTGGTAATGTTAAGGGGCCAGTCTGGGGCTTCCTTGGCTTGTGGTTGGATCAGACCAGATGCCTGCCCTTAGCTTATTTGCCAGGGCTGTGTATACATCAAACTGCAAGACACTTTTCCTGCATAGTCCTCTGAGAGGCTTTTGTTGGTGGGCAGGGCCTGCAGTCAGACCAGATAGACATCTGTTTGTTGTTCCCAGTCTGTCTGTTGGGGTTACAGTGGCCCCAATAACAGAGCTTTCTCCTTGTACTGCCCCCTGTGAAGTTTTTGTTGGTGGGTGGGGCTGGCCATCAGATTAGTTGTCTGCCCCCAGCCTTCTGCTGATGCTGCAATCAAATTGTTGTGTTAGTCTTCCCCTCTTCCCAGGGCAGGAGTCATTTTGGAGTGGTGCTGGCCGCTGTTGGGGCTGCTTGCTGAAAGAAACATGTCAGGCGCTCCCTTGGAGGAACTTCTGCTGAGTGGAGTGGGTTGGGTGGGCTGGATCTACAGGAGAACATGGCACAGTAAGCTAGGTGGATAGTGTTCATGTTTTTTTCTGCAGGTGTCTGGTTATCTAGGCTGGGGTTGCAGGGTGGGGGGAGAGAAATGGTGCTCCCCCAGGTCCTTTGTCTTTGGAGATGTCTCCTAAAAATCCCTGTTCCTTCAGCACACATTCTGAGATTAGTAAATAAACCTCTTTCCCATGTACAGCAGGCACTTTTAAACTGCTGCTTCTCTGCTCTGTCTGGGTGGGGTTTTTGTTTTACTTGCTCTTTAAGAGCAGAGACTCGGTTTCCTATCACCCTCTGGCTTTCCCAGAGCTAAGCCCACTGGTTTTTAAAGTACCCAGAGTTAAGCCCCTTTGGATGTAAAAAACTCATGGACTTAAGCCCCACTGGTTTTTAAGGCCAAATGTTATGAGGACTCATCTTCCCAGTGGGGGCCCCTGGTGGTGAGGATGCCTGCTGTGGAGTCTATTCCTCTCCCTCTTCTGTGATTGTGGTGTCCTTCCTGTCGGTGCTTAGTCTTGCCAGGAGTTTAATTTCCAACTGTGTCTCTGCCCTTCCTACTCTTTTCAGTGTGACCTACTCCCTGTGATTAACTATAGAGAGTCTGTCCTGCCAGTCTCCAGATTGTTTTCTGGGTTAGTTGCACTGAAGTGGCTGTTATCTAGGTGTATCCATAGGATGAGGTGAGCTTAGCATCCTCTTATTCCACCATCTTCCTATGTTTCTTCTGAAAATAGGATAATATTTAAATTATTACTGAGAGAGCAGGTTCAGTGCCAAAGATTGCATTTAACCTTGAAAATAATATTGCACAATGTCCAGTGTAAATTTGACTGCTTTATAATTTAAATCTTCATTTTCTTGTATATTTATAACTGAACCTCTTCCTCATTTAGACTTTATCTTCCCAATAAGGCAAAGTCTACAAAATACATAGTGTGCATCATGGTCCATTAGGGATAGTATACTTAGCAATGACTATTTATAATAATTAAAAATTCTGGCATCTATAGAACACTGCCATTCTGCCATGAATTGAGCTAAGTGTCTTACACAATTTTTACTTATCCCAACAGCCCAAGTTTATAGTTATTCCCTTCTTATAAATGAAACAACTAAAGCTAATACATGATAAGAAGCTTGTCTAAGATCCACAGGGTGTATTATTGGGTGGCATTAGGACTTTAACAGATGTTTGCCCTCAAAAGTGGTGCAGTGTAGTGAGCCCTGATGTTCATGCACATTTACTGCCACTGCTCACTCCAAGACAGCAATGAAGGCAGAGGCCTTTGCTTGTCTGGAGTTCCTTTTGCCACAACCTCAGGGTGATGGTGGCTGTTGGGTAGACTAACTCTCCAGTAGTGGAAAAAGAAAGCATGCCTATTGTACTCAAAGCAAAATGGAAAATTTCCATGGGAGAATCATCTCAAAGGAAAACAACATACATGTAGAAGTCTTGTCTGCAATGGTAAGCAACAGGAATCTAGACTCCAACTCCAACTGATCACTTATTTTACTGACAATTTGTCTACAATCCCAAGTAAGTAAAATTCAGCATAACCCCTTCCCCATTATCAATATCTTCTTTAAACAAAAATAATTTTCCTATCCCATTAGTGGCTTTTTAAGAAACATCAGACAATTACAAAAGAGTACATTTATTAAGTTTTATTATCAAAAGAAAATGTATTTACACAGAAGGCTAGAATTTAACTTTAGAGATGTTGGTCCTTTTCATTAGTATGAATTAACAGCATTACACAAATAACTAAATAGCATGCAATTATTTGGTGATGAGTTATAATCATGTCATCTCCCAAAGAGTAAATTAAGCATTCATTAGAAAAAGTAATCACTATTAATTGCATTAATCATTTCAATTAAAAGGCAGAAAATGCATTTTTATGTGAATCTGGAATTATTTTAGTTTCCATCTTTGGAAAGTTTCAATTCACTGGATTTTTTTTTTTTTTCAGTTCTCTGGATTTTTAAAAAATAAAAATAAAATGAATATATAGATATTTGTATACATCTTATTTCTACAATAATTGGGACTAACTGAAGTGATTTATGTGACCATTACTAGTCTTATGTGAAGTTGTAGAGCCTAGAAA
Organism: Phoca vitulina; assembly: GCF_004348235.1. Taxonomy (NCBI): domain Eukaryota; kingdom Metazoa; phylum Chordata; class Mammalia; order Carnivora; family Phocidae; genus Phoca; species Phoca vitulina. The sequence goes on along the minus strand of NW_022589728.1, from coordinate 4,367,928 downwards.
ATTAATTCAATTAATTCAGAAAGAAATTTAAAATCTTTTTCTGTAACCATGCAATGGTTTGTAAGATACATCTCTCACATTTTAACATTTATATCTGTATGATGAGTGACATTCTAATTTCCTCTGTACAATTTTATAACAGACTGATGGTAAATTTTGTGTATCAACTTGACTGGACCATGGGGTGGTCCCTGATATCTGATAAGATATTTTTTGAATGTGTCTTGAGGGTCTTTCCAGAGAAGACTGGTATATGAATTGGTGAATTGAGTAAAGCAGAGTGCCGTACTTCATGTAGCCCTGAGTGCTTAAATAGAATAAAAAGGTGGAGGAAGGAAGGATTTGCTCTCTTTATCTGAAGGTTGAGTTGGGATAAAGATCTGCCTCCAGCACTCCTGGTCCTCAGACCTTCAGATTCAGAGTGGAATCCACACCTTTTGTTATCCAGCTTTCAGGGCTTTGAACTACACCACTAGCTTTTCTGGGTCTCCAATTGGCAGACAGCAGGTCTTGGGACTTCTCAGCTTCCATAATCTGATATCTATGAGTTCTGAATTGGCTCCTTAGTATTATTAGATTTAAAGACATGAATGACACTATTTCCTTTAGTAAAGAGAGCATTGATGATCCATGGCATGATACGGCAATAGTGACATGGAAAACATCTGCATTGTATACTTCTAATCTATCACTTATCAGAAGCAAAGAGCAAAGTGACTCTATATATGATACTTTAGAACATTTAGTAACAAATATAATGATGTTGATTGATTTCTCCTAATGTTTTGGACAAAGTGGAGAAAGAAAAAGATGAGCTCAGGGATTCAAGTTCCTAGCTCAAGTGCCACATAAATGACCTGAAGGCCTATGTGTGCCCTGAAGGAAACCCTTATCTCCTATAGCTGCAGGACTAAAGTGGTGAAAATCAAATGCAGAATTCCATCTGTGATTGGCTGAATTATAATGTAATTTGAATTTTTAGCCTTGCAAAGTATCTACTATTAAAGAAAGAGCATTGATTAGGAAAGAATGGGATCGGGGCACCTGGGTGGCTCAGTCAGTTAAGCGTCTGCCTTTGGCTAAGGTCATGATCTCGGTCCTGGGATTGAGCCCTGTGTCGGGTTCCCTGCTCAGAGGGGAGTCTGCTTCTCACTCTCCCTCTGTGCTTGCTCTCTCTCTCACTCTCAAATAAATAAAAATCTTAAAAAAAAAAAAAAAAAAAAAAGGAAAGAATGGGATCTTATAAACTGGATTGGGGATATACAGGAAGACCTTAATGAAGCTGAGGACATTGAGACCCTAAATTTCAGTGAGCCTTCTCCCTCAGGGGAAGTGGCCTCACAGCCGCCAGTGGCAATAGCATGCCCACCTGCAGTGATATCAGATGTCTTTTCTGCCTCTGCCTGAGGTGTCTGAGGGGATTAACCTTGTATTGCCTGAAGAAATGGTAATGGACTCTCCTGAGGCAGTTCCCTTGCAAGATAAGACTGATTCTTCTCATGACGCACTGCCACCCCGCCTCTCTGCATCTAGACTCTGGAAGGAGACTTAAGTCCCAGCAGGCCCTCAAAGGTGAAGTAAAAAGTGTGACCCATAAGGAGGCGGGCTACACTCAAAAAGAGCTACTTGAGTTTAATTTACACATACAGGAATCAGGAACATGAATAGGAAACCAAAGGTGTGGGATAATGGTAGAAGGAACATTAAGTTGTATCAGACCAAATTTATTAATATGGGTTTACTAAGAGATTCTGCATTTAATGGGCTAGTTTGGTGAGTTAGAAAGCACTCTAAAATTTGTTTGGTTGGCTGAAACATGAACCAAAAGATGGCCTATAGTGAGAGAATTGGAAATTCCCTGTGGTTTAATGTAGAGAAAGGGATGTAAAGGCCTAAGGAAATTGGAATATTAGAGTGGATTTTTCATTTAATACCTGCTCACTCACATTGGGAAGATCCAGAAGATAGGTGTTCTGTCACAATTGTGAGAAATTAATGTGTGAGGGGTGTCCCAGGATCCTTGAAGAGCCCCATGATCCTTCTTCTCTGTAGGTGAGACCTCACATTGGGAACTCTAGCCACTCAATTGGGAAACCTAAATACAAGGAGGGTAATTTAATCCTGGGTTCAGGGGCCAAGAGGAGACATCAGATGCCAAAGGCAGGGTGCAGGTAATGGACAGCAGAGTCAAAGCCTATGCTGTTAGCTAGTTGATGATTGTATTCCTAGAAGTGAAAGGATATGATGCCTGATGAGGGAACAGAAGGCAAGCTGAATTCATTTACATGACAGTTCTTAATTGATACAAAATTTACATAACACTAAACTGACCACTTTAAAGGGACTAGTTCAGTGAGTAACACTTAGTGAACTTACAGTGTTTGTGCAGCAAACATCAGATCTATTTAGTTCAAAATATTTCTATCACTCTGAAAAGAAATCCAGTACCCCTTAAGCAGTTGCTCCCCCTTCCTCCCTTTCCTCTTCTCGCAGTGACCAGTCTGCATCTGACTGTATGGATTTGCCTATTCTGAATATTTCACATAAATGGAATCATAAAATATGTGATGTTTTGTGTCTATCTTCTTCCACTTAGCCTGATTTTTTGAGGTTTATCACATTTTAGCATATATCAGTACTTCATTTTTTTATTCCTGAATAATAATCTATTATCTGTATAGACCACAATTTGTTATCCATTCATCCACTGGTGGACATTGGGGTTGTTTCCACCTTTTGGCTGTTGTTAATAGTACTGCTATGCATGTACATGTATTTATCAGTTTTATTTTCTTGTGAGCATATACCTAGGAGTGGAATGACTGGGTCATATGATTTTTCTATATTTAACTTTTTTTTTTATTTGAGTATAGGTAACACACAATGTTACATTAATTTCAGGTGTACAACATAATGACTCGACAAGTCTGTACATTGCACTATGGTGCAGTGTAGTGACAATTTGTCACCATTCAAGGCTCTTACAATACCACTGATGATATTTTCTATGCTGTACCTTTCATCTCCATGACTTATTCATTCCATAAGTGGAAACCTATATCCCTCCTCATCATCCATTTTGCCCATCCCCTCATCTCTTCCCCTCTGGCAACCACCAGTTTGTTCTTTGTACTTATAGGTCTGATTCTGCTTTTTGATCATTTATTCATTTGTTACATTTTGAGGAACCACCACCTCCTTTCTACAGTTGCTTCACCATTGTATAGGTCGAATGTAGGACTGTTCCAATTTCTCCACACCCTCGCTGACACTGGTTAGTTTCCATTGCTCTGAGCTGGAGTAATCTTTCAATCCTAGGCCAGACTGCTAAAGCTTTGCCTTTGCTATCACCTCCTGCTTCTGCAGGGCTCACGTGCAAGCCTAGAGTCCTCTCCCTTTTTTTTTTTTTTTTTTTGAGCATATATCCACTGCTGGGCATGCACATTGCATTCCCTATTTCCCTAGTATATGTGGTGATTGTTTTGAGTGTTTATTCCTGCAAAAGATTTCTTTCTCTGCCTCCTCTTTCTCATGCTTGGGTATACTTGATTTTTGCCCTGTGTGTTGTTCCTTGCTCTATGTGGGCAGGGATAGTATATGTCTGTAAACATTTTGACAACCTGGGCTACTGCCTGAAAAGCTGCTCCAGCCTAAGGGAGTGGGGAGGGGAAAAAAAAAAAAGGTCAGTCTTTGAGCCTGTCCCTGAGGGACAGGCTGAAAGCTCAAAACACAATATTTTAAGCATATGTGTTTTTAGAACTACAAAATTTTAAGAACAAGGTCGGTACTAACCCTGACATCAATAAGCCACATAAGGAACATAGGTCATCACACCTACAGCTACAGCCACTACCACTGGAGAATGGGTGATGGTAGGCAAGTGAACAGAAATGCTACACTTTCTTATCAAAAATCACCACCACCACCAACCCCTGCCCCACTTTCTTTTAATTAAGCAGTTCTCCGATTGCAGCAAGTTTTGGATTCAATTCTAGAGTTCCAGAAAATTGATTCTAAAATTCTTCTTTGACATGAAATTCTTTCATATCCTTAAAAATTTATTCTTTGTTTTCAAGTTTTAAAATTAACTCTGACTGAGCTGAATTCTTGTTACCCTGACCCACAAGTTAGGTCTTTCTAGGTCTTGCCCATCTTAGTAAGGGTAATTTTACTTTTCCTGTTTTATTTGTTTCCTATTTATTTTGTTACTCTACTGGAGTATAAAGTATGTAAGATCAAAACTTCTGTTTAGTTCATTTCTATGTGCCTTACATTAGCAAAGATGATAGGCACTCAATACATATTTGTCAAGTAGATGTAGAATTAAGTTATCTTTTAACAGACTTTCACTTGGATTCTTTTATGAATAAATCACTCTTCATTACATTGTAGTTTATTTGTCTCTTATTGCATCTTATTACAATCTGCCTCATTCAGCTATTATGTATGTTTTTAAGTACTATAGTACTAGTTTGCAAGTGCCTTGAGAATGAGGTTTTGTTTACCTAGCACAATACCTTACCAGGAATAGCTGCTCAGCTATTACTAATGGCTTTTTAAATCTCCAGCTTGATTCTTTTAGAATCCAGGAGTGTTATTTATAGCAAAGCCATGAGTGGGCATTATCTAAATAGCAAGGCTTGTCCTCCAGAATGTCTCCATTCTACAGGTAGTCATTTAAAGTCAATCTATGTTCATTTAGTACTAGATTCTTTTTTTTTTTTTTTTAAAGATTTTATTTATTTATTTGACAGAGAGAGACACAGTGAGAGAGGGAACACAAGCAGGGGGAGTGGGAGAGGGAGAAGCAGGCTTCCTGCAGAGCAGAGAGCCCGATGCGGGGCTCGATCCCAGGACCCTGGGATCATGACCTGAGCTGAAGGCAGACGCTTAATGACTGAGCCACCCAGGTGCCCCTAGTACTAGATTCTTAATTACTAGTAACTTTTACTACTTACTCTTCTCCCTTCATAAAATAGGATCCAACAGAGTGCTATTATACTTATCAATTTTTGTCTATAACTCCAGCTACATTGCTTGGGTACAATAATTATTGAAAATAATGCAGGGTCTGGGGGAAATGAAGCAAAAATTCATTTCAGAGAACTAGAATATAAATGATCTTTTCCTTTTTTTTTTTTTTTAAAGATTTTTATCTATTCATTTGAGACACAGAGATACAGAGAGAGAGCATGAGCAGGGAGAGAGGCAGAGGGAGAAGGAGAAGCAGGCTCCCCGCCGAGCCAGGAGCCCGATGTGGGGCTTGATCCCAGGACCCCGGAATCATGACCCGAGCCAAAGGCAGATGCTTAACCATCTGAGCCACCCAGGCGCCCCATCTTTTCCGTTTTTTATTTGTAGAGTTCTATTGTTCAGAAATGCCACAGTCTTTTTTATGGGCTGGGAATAAAACTTTTATATTGATACTTAATCCTTTTTAGTCCTCTTTTTATTTTTGATGGTTTTTCAGTAGTGGACTGGTAATAAAGGAAAAACAAATGCAACTAAGACAAAAACGTAATTAGGAGATAACCAGAAACAAACATTTAGGAGCACATATTTTTATCTATCACATTATTACAGAAAAATGAGAACAAATATTTATAGTATGGAAATTGCCAATAAACATTGATGTACTGGTATTATGAGTATTAAAATGGTGTATTTTTTGATAGGAGGAGCAAGATGGTGGAGGAGTAAGAGACCTCAATTTCGTCTGGTCCCAGGAATTCAGCTAGATAGGTATCAAACCATTCTGAATACCTACAAACTCAACAGGAGATTGAAGAAAAGAATAGCAGCAACTCTCTGAATAGAAAAGCAACCACTTTCTGGAAGGTAGGATGCTCAGAGAAGTGAATCAAGGTGCTATTTGGGAAGATAGACTGCAGGGGGAGAGCTGGCTACCGGCAAGTGATAGAGCAGCAGAGGGCAAAATTGGAACTGTTAGAAGTCTGCTCTGCTGAGAGATGCCACTCCAGTGGCTAAGTGGGGGGTGGAACACTTGCTGGGACAGTGTGGTCTCAGGACCCTCGGAGTCACAGAAAGACGGGGTGCTGGGTGTGGCAGAGCTCTCAGGTATCAGAGCCAGGAAGCTAGCTGCAAAGACGGAGCCGAAGAGTGGGCTCTCAGCTCAGGGTTGCCATAAACTGTAATCCGCAGCACAGTCGGGCCACTGCTCTTCCAGCAGGGACTCAACACGTGGCAGATCCTGGGAAACTCCCCTTCCTCCCCCGGGAGGAGTGGAGTGGGAGTTTGCCACAGAAAACTGCTGGGTTTGGAGACTCCAAACAGGGTTGTGTGCCAGAGATAGAAACGCTCCATCACAGGCCTGGTGAGCACAGAGTGTGGCAGGAGACCAGGGAGACAGGAGTGATTGACTGCTTTTCTCTGGGGGCTCACAGAGGAGGGGAGTGCCCAAGTTCACGACTCCTCTGGGGCAGAGATTGGGAGGCCGCCATTTTCACTCTTGTCCTCCAAAGCTCTATGAAAAGCTTTCAGGGAACAAAAGCTCCCAAGAGCAAACCTCAGCAGATTACTTAGCCTGGCCCCTGGCAAGGGTGGTACAATTCTGCCTTGGGCAAAGACATTTGAGAATCACTGCAACAGGCCCCTCCCCCAGAAGATCACAAGAACGGCCAGCCAAGACCAAGTTTACTGATCAATGAGAACAGCAAAACTCCAGTGCTAGGGGAATACAGCACATAGAATTCATGGCTTTTTTCCCCATGATGCTTTAGTCTCTCAAAGTTAATTTTTTAAATTTTTCTTTATTTTTTTCTTTTTCTATTTTTTTGTTGAATTTTTCTTCTTTCCTTTTTCAACCAATATCTTATCAATTCCGTTTTTAAAAACTTTTAAACTTTTTCATTTTTACAATCATATTCTATCCCTTCATTGTATTTAACCTTATTTTTTGTATATATATATGTTTTCCATTCTTTAAAATTTTGGGATACAGTTTCTTCTAACAGACCAAAATATATCCTAAATCTAGTGTATAATGTTGTCCTATTCTCCTGCCTGATCACATGCTTTTTTTTTTCCCATTTTTTATTGTTATGTTGATCACCATACATTACATCATTAGTTTTTGATGTAGTGTTCCATGATTCATTATTTGAGTATAACACCCAGTGCTCCATGCAGAGCGTGACCTCCTTAATACACATCACCAGGCTAACCAATCCTCCCACCCCCCTCCCCTCTAGAACCCTGTTTGTTTCTCAGAGTCCATAGTGTCTCATGGTTCATCTCCCCCTCCGATCCCCCCCCTTCATTCTTCCCCTCCTGCTATCTTCTTCTTCTCTTTCTTTTTTTTTTTTTTTACATATAATGTATTATTAGTTTCAGAGGTACAGGTCTATGATTCAACAGTCTTGAACAATTCACAACGCTCACTGGGCACATACCCTGCCCAATGTCTATCACCCAGCCACCCCATCCCTCCCACACCCCACCACTCCAGCAACCCTCAGTTTGTTTCCTGAGATTAAGAATTCCTCATATCAGTAAGGTCATATGATACATGTCTTATTCTGATCGACTTATTTCGCTCATCATAACACTCTCCAGCTCTATCCACGTCATTGCAAATGGCAAGATCTCATTCCTTTTGATGGCTGCATAATATTCCATTGTATATATATACCACTTCTTCTTTATCCATTCATCTGTCGATGGACATCTTGGGTCTTTCCATAGTTTGGCTATTGTGGACATTGCTGCTATAAACATCGGGATACACGTAGCCCTTTGGATCCTTACATTTGTATCTTTGGGGTAAATACCCAGGAGTGCAATTGCTGGATCGTATGGTAACTCTATTTTCAACTTTTTGAAGAACCTCCATACTGTTTTCCAGAGTGGCTGCACCAGCTTGCATTCCCACCAACAGTGTAGGAGGGTTCCCCTTTCTCTGGATCCCCGCCAACATCTGTCATTTCCTGACTTGTTAATTTTAGCCATTCTGACAGGTGTGAGGTGGTATCTCATTGAGGTTTTGATTTGGATTTCCCTGATGCCGAGTGATGTTGAGCACTTTTTCATGTGTCTGTTGGCCATTTGGATGTCTTCTTTGCAGAAATGTCCCTTCATGTCTTCTGCCCATTTCTTGATTGGATCATTTGTTCTTTGGGAGTTGAGCTTAAGAAATTCTTTATGGATTTTGGATACTAGCCCTTTATCTGATATGTCATTTCCAAATATCTTCTCCCATTCTGTCAGTTGTCTTTTGGTTTTGTTGACTGTTTCTTTTGCTGTGCAATAGTTTTTTATCTTGATGAAGTCCCAATAGTTCACTTTTGCTCTTGCTTCCCTTGTCTTTGGCGATGTTTCTAGGAAGAAGTTGCTGCAGCTGCAGTCGAAGAGGTTGCTGCCTGTGTTCTCCTTTAGGATTTTGATGGACTCCTGTCTCACATTGAGGTCTTTCAACCATTTGGAGTCTATTTTTGTGTGTGGTGTTAGGAAATGGTCCAGTTTCATTCTTCTGCATGTGGCTGTCCAATTTTCCCACACCATTTGTTGAAGAGACTGTCTTTTTTCCATTGGACATTCTTTCCTGCTTTGTCAAAGATTAGTTGACCATGGAGTTGAGGGTCCATTTCTGGGCTCTTTATTTGGTTCCATTGATCTATGTGTCTGTTTTTGTGCCAGTACCATACTGTCTTGATGATGACAGCTTTGTAATAGAGCTTGAAGTCCGGAATTGTGATGCCGCCAGCTTTGCTTTTCTTTTTCAACATTCCTCTTGCTATTCGGGGTCTTTTCTGGTTCCATACAAAATTTAGGATTATTTGTTCTATTTCTTTGAAAAAAGTGAGTGGTATTTTGATGGGGATTACAATGAATGTGTAGTTGGCTCTAGGTAGCATTGACATCTTCACAATATTTGTTCTTCCAATCCCTGAGCATGGAACGTTTTTCCATTTCTTTGTGTCTTCCTCAATTTCTTTCGTGAGTATTTTATACTTTTCTGAGTACAGATTCTTTGTCCATTTGGTTAGATTTATTCCTAGGTATCTTATGGTTTTGGGTGCAATTGTAAATGGGATCGACTCCTTAATTTCTCTTTCTTCTGTCCTGTTGTTGGTGTATAGGAATGCCACTGATTTCTGTGCATTGATTTTATATCCTGCCACTTGACTGAATTCCTGTATGAGTTCTAGCAGTTTTGGGGTGGAGTCTTTTGGGTTTTCCACATAAAGTATCATATCATCTGCAAAGAGTGAGAGTTAGACTTCTTCTTTGCTGATTTGGAATCTTTTTATTTCTTTTTGTTGTCTGATTGCTGTGGCTAGGAATTCTAATACTATGTTGAATAGCAATGGTGATAGTGGACATCCCTGCAGCGTTCCTAACCTTAGGAAGAAAGCTCTAGTTTTCCCCCTAAACTAGAGGATGTTTTTCCCCATTGAGAATGATATTCGCTGTGGGTTTTTCATAGATGCCTTTTATGATATGGAGGTATGTACCCTCTATCCCTATACTCTGAAGAGTTTTCATCAAGAAAGGATGCTGTAATTTGTCATATGCTTTTTCTGCATCTATTGAGAGTATCATATGATTCTTGTTCTTTCCTTTGTTAATGTATTATATCACATTGATTGATTTGAGGATGTTGAACCAACCTTGCAGCCAGGGATAAATCCCACTTGGTCGTGGTGAATAATCCTTTAATGTACTGTTGGATCCTATTGGCTAGTATTTTGGTGAGAATTTTTGCATCCATGTTCATCAAGGATATTGGTCTGTAATTCTCCTTTGTGACGGTCTTTCTCTGGTTTTGGGATCAAGGTAATGCTGGCCTCATAAAATGAGTTTGGAAGTATTCCTTCCATTTCTATTTTTTGGAACAGTTTCAGAATAGGTATTAATTCTTCTTTACATGTTTGGTAGAATTCCCCTGGGAAGCCATCTGGCCCTGGGCTTTTGTTTGTTGGGAGATTTTTGATGACTGCTTCAATTTCCTTAATGGTTAAAGGTCTGTTCAGGTTTTCTATTTCTTCCTGGTTCAGTTTTGGTAGTTGATACATCTCTAGGAAAGCATCCATTTCTTCTAGGTTATCTAATTTGCTGCCATAGAATTGCTCATAATATGTTCTTAAAATTGTTTGTATTTCTTTGGTGTTGGTTGTGATCTCTCCTCTTTCATTCATGATTTTGTTGATTTGGGTCATTTATCTTTTCTTTTTGATAAGTTTGGACAGGGGTTTATCAATCTTGTTAATTCTTTCAAAGAACCAGCTCCTAGTTTCATTGATCTGTTCTACTGTTCTTTTGGTTCCTATTTCATTCATTTCTGCTCTAATCTTTATTATTTCTCTTCTCCTGCTGGGTTTAGGCTTTATTTGCTGTTGTTTTTCCAGCTCCTTTAGGTGTAGGCTTAGATTGTGTATTTGAGACCTTTCTTGTTTCTTGAGAAAGGCTTGTATTGCTATATACTTTCCTCTAAGGACCACATTTGCTGCATCCCAAAGATTTGGAACAGTTGTATTTTCATTTTCATTTGTTTCCAATAATTTTTTTAATTCTTCTTTAATTTCCTGGTTGACCCATTCATTCTTTGGTAGGATGCTGTTTAGTCTCCATGTATTTGAGTTCTTTCCAACTTTCCTCTTGTGATTGAGTTTTAGTTTCAAAACACTTAGTCTGAAAATATGCAGGGAATGATCCCAATCTTTTGGTACCAGTTGAGACCTGATTTGTGACCTAGGATGTGATCTCTTCTGGAGAATGTTCCTTTTGTTATTAATTGCCTTATAATGAATTGGCTGCTTCTATGTTAGGGGCATAGATATTTACAATTCTTGTGGATAGACCCTTTAAGTAGCATATAGTGTCCTTCCTCATCTCTTATTACAGTCTTTGGTTTAAAATCTAATTTGTCTGATGTAAGAATTGCCACCCCAGCTTTCTTTTGATGTCCATTAGCATGGTAAATGGTTTTCTACCCCTTCATTTTCAATCTGGGCGTGTCTTTGGGTCTATAATGAGTCTCTTGCAGACAGCATATCGATGAGTCTTGTTTTTTTATCCAATCTGCTAGCCTGTGTCTTTTGATTGGGGCATTTAGCCCATTTACATTCAGGGTAACTATTGAAAGATATGAATTTAGTGCCATTGTCTTACCCATAAGGTGACTGTTACTGTATATTGTCTGTGTTCCTTTCTGGTCTATGTTGCTTTTAGGCTCTCTCTTTGCTTAGAGAACCCCTTTCAATATTTCTTGTAGGGCTGGTTTCGTGTTTGCCAACTGCTTTAGTTTTTGTTTTTCCTGGAAGCTTTTTATCTCTCCTTCTATTTTCAATGACAGCCTAGCTGGATATAGTATTCTTGGCTGCATGTTTGTCTCGTTTAGTACTCTGAATATATCATGCCAGTCCTTTCTGGCTTGCCAGGTGTCTGTAGATAGGTCCATTGCCAATCTAATGTTTCTACCATTGTAGGTTACATATCTCTTCTTCTGAGCTGCTTTCAGGATTTTTTCTTTGTCTCTGAGACTTGTAAGTTTTACTATTAGATTTTGGGGTGTTGACCTATTTTTATTGAATTTTAGGGGGGTTCTGTGTGCCTCTTGGATTTTGATGCCTGTTTGCTTCCCCAAATTAGGGAAGTTCTCTGCTATAATTTGCTCCAATATGCTTTCTGCCCCTCTCTTTCTTCTTCTTCTGGGATCCCAAGTATTCTAATGTTGTTTCATCTTATGGTATCTCTTATCTCTCGAATTCTCCCCTCTTGATCCAGTAGTTGTTTATCTTTTTTTTTGTCAGCTTCTTTATTTTCCATCATTTGGTCTTCTGTATCACTAATTACCTATTCTGCTTCATTTATCGAGGCAGTTAGCACCCCCATTTTTTATTGCACCTCATTAATAGCCTTTTTGATTTCCACTTGGTTAGATTTTGGTTCTTTTATTTCTCCAGAAAGGGTTTCTCTAATATCTTCCATGCTTTTTTCAAGCTCAACTAGAATCTTTAAAATCATCATTCTGAACTCTAGTTCCAACATCGTACTAATGTCTGTATTGAGTAGGTCCCTGGCAGTTGGTACTGCTTCTTGTTCTTTTTGTTGAGGTGATTTTCCATCTTGTCCTTTTGTCTGGAGGAGAATAGATGAATGAGAGAACAAAATGTTAACAGGGTAACAACGTCCCCAGAAAATATACTCTAAACAAATCAGAAAAGACCTGAAACTGGGGTAAAAGAAAGGGAAAGAAAGAAAAAAGAAAAAGAAAAAGATAAAACCAAACAAAAACAAAACATGGTCAAGTATGATCAGGCTGGTGCATAGATCAGTGCCACACATTAGATTTTGGGTGTATTTTGGTCTATTAGAAGAAAGTGTCTCCACCCCTCTCATGTGCTCTCTCTCTCCTCTCATCCTCTCTCTCAAATAAATAAATAAAATCTTTAAAAAAAAAAAAAAAATGGGGCGCCTGGGTGGCTCAGTTGGTTAAGCGACTGCCTTCAGCTCAGGTCATGATCCTGGAGTCCCGGGATCGAGTCCCGCATCGGGCTCCCTGCTCGGCGGGGAGTCTGCTTCTCCCTCTGACCCTCCCCCCTCTCATGTGCTCTCTCTCTCCTCTCATCCTCTCTCTCAAATAAATAAATAAAATCTTTAAAAAAAAAAAAAAAATGGGGAAGAAAGTGCCTCCCAAATTTTTAAAGAAAGAAAAACATATATGTCCCAAAATAAGAGTTAATATAATGAAGGGATGGAATATGACTGTAAAAATGAAAATTATAAAAAATTTTATAAAAGGAATTGATAAAAAGTTGTTTGAAGAAAAGAAAGAGGAGGTTTAAAAAAAAAAAAAAAATGAAGGGAGAGAATGTGATCAGGCAGGAGACTAGAACAAAGCCATACACTAGAGATTTAGGGTATACTTTGATCCTTTAGAAGAAACTGTAGCTCAAAATTTTAAAGAGAGAACAACTTACATATATATGCCAAAAATAAGGGTAACTACTATAAAGGGTTAGAATATGACTCTAAAATGAAAAATAAAAATGTTTTTAAAAAAGGGATTGATAAGATGTTGGTTGAAAAACGGAAAAAGAAAAATTCAAAAAAAAAAAATAATAACTTCGAAAGACTAAAGAATCATGGTAAAAAAGCCATGGATTCTATGTGCAGTATTCCCCTAGCTCTGGAGTTCTGCCGTTCTCATTGATTGGTAAACTTGGTCTTGGCGGGCTGCTCTTGCTGATCTTCTGGGGGAGGGGCCTGTTGCCGTGGTTCCAAAATGTCTTTGCCGAAGGTGGAATTGCCCCGCCCTTGCGGGGGGAGGGCTTAGTAATCTGCTCAGGTTTGCTCTCCGCAGCTTTTGTTCCCTGCAAGCTTTCGGTACTGCTTTGGAGGATGAGAGTGAAAATGGTGGCCTCCCAATCTCTGCCCGGGAGATGCTGAAGACTCGGGGACCCGCTCCTCAGTGAGCCCCAGGGAAAAGCAGTCAGTCACTTCTATCTACCTCGTCACCGGCCACACTCCATACTCACCTTGTCTGTGACCAAGCATTTCTATCTCTGGCACCTGACTCGGTGTGGAATCTCCAAAACCAGAAGATCCCTGTGGTGTGCTCCTGTGCCACTCCTCCTGAGGGAGGAAGGGGAATCTCCCAGGATCTGCCACTTGTTGGGTCCCTGCTGGAAGAGCAGTGGCCCGACTGTGCCATGGATCACAGTTTATGGCAGCCCTGAGCCAGAGCCTGCACCTCGGCTCTGTCTCTTCAGCCGGCTTCCCCGCTCTGATACCTGTGTGCTCTGCTGCACTCAAGCACCCCCTGTCTTTATGTGACCCTGAGGGTCCTGAGACCACACTGTCCCATGAGTGTTCCACCCCCGGCTTATCCACTGGAGTGACATCCCTCAGCAGAGCCAACTTCTAAAATTCTGATTTTGTGTTCCACTGCTCTATCACTTGCAAGAAGCTGTCTGTCCTCCCGAATATCACCTCGGATTCACTTATCCCCATATCCTGCCTTCCAGAAAGTGGTCTCTTTTCTGTTCAGAGAGATGTTGCTAATCTTTTCTTTGATCTCCTGTTGAGTTCGTAGGTGTTCAGAATGGTTTGATCCCTATCCAGCTGAATTCCTGAGACCAGATGAAATCCAGGTCTCCTACTCCTCTGCCATCTTGCTCCACCCTCTTTTTTTTTGTTTAAAGTTTTTCCATTCTTTTTTCAACTAACTTCTTACCTTATCAATTATTTTTTAAAAATACTTTTTAATTTTCATCTTTACACTCGTATTCCATCCCTTTATCGTATTTACCCTTATTTTTGTATATATATAAGGTTTTCTTTCTTTAAATTTCTGGGAGTCAATTTCTTCTAACAGACCAAAATACACCCAAAATCTAGTATGTGGCTCTGTTCTATTCACCAGCCTGATCATATTCTGTTTTTTTTTTTTTTTCCCCTTTCTTTCCCACTGGTTTTGGGTCTCTTCTGATTTCTTGGGTATATTTTCTTAGGGTAGTTGTTACACTGTTAGCACTTTTTTTAGCCTTTGTTCTCTCATTCATCTGTTCTCCTCCAGACAAAATGACAAAATGTAAAAACTCATCTCAAAATAAAGAAAAACAGGCAGTACCGACTGCCAGGGACCTAATCAATACGGACATTAGTAAGATGTTGGAACTAAAGTTCAGAATGACGATTATAAAGATACTAGCTGGGTTTGAAGAAAGCATGGAAGATACTAGAAACTCCCTTTCTGGAGAAATAAAAGAAATAAAATCCAACCAAGTCGAAATCAAAAAGGCTATGAATGAGGTGCAATAAAAAATGGAGGCTCTAACTGCTAGGATAAATGAGGCAGAAGAGAGAATTAATGATATAGAAGACCAAATGATGGATAATAAAGAAGCTGAGAAAAAGAGAGAAAAACAACTACTGGATCACGAGGGCAGAATTCTAGAGATAAGCATTGCCATAAGACAAAACAACATTAGAATAATTGGGATCCCAGAAGAAGAAGAAAGAGAGAGAGGGGCAGAAGGTATATTGGAGCAAAATATAGCAGAGAACTTCCTTAATTTGGGGAAGGAAACAGGCATCAAAATCCAAGAAGCAGAGAGATTCTACCCCACTCAAAATCAATAAAAATAAATCAATAAAAATAAATCAACACTCTGACATTTAATAGTAAAACTTACAAGTCTCAGAGACAAAGAGAAAATCCTGAAAACAGCCAGGGACAAAAGGTCTGTAACCTATAATGGTAGAAACATTAGATTGGCAACAACCTACCACAGAGACCTGGCAGGCCAGAAAGGACTGGCATGATATATTCAGAGCACTAAATGAGAAAATTATGCACCCAAGAATACTATATCCAGCTAGGCTGTCATTGAAAATAGAAGGAGAGATAAAAACTTCCAGGACAAACAAAAACTAAAGGAATTTGCAAACATGAAACCAGCCCTACAAGAAATATTGAAAGGGGTTCTCTAAGCAAAGAGAGAGTCTAAATGTAATATAGAGCAGAAAGGAATAGAGACAATATACAGTAACAGTCACCTTACAGGCAAAACAATGGCACTAAATTCATATCTTTCAATAGTTACCCTGAATGTAAATGTGCTAAATGCCCCAATCAAAAGACAAAGGTATCAGATTGGATAAAAAAACAAGACCTATTGATATGCTGTCTGCAAGAGACTCATTATAGACCCAAAGACACCCCCAGATTGAAAGTGAAGGTGTGGAAAATCATTTACCATGCTAATGGACATCAAAAGAAAGCTAGGGTGGCAATCCTCATATCAGACAAATTAGATTTCATTTTTTTTCAAGATTCGATTTATTTATTTTAGAGAGAGAGAGCATAGAGGGAAAGGGGGAAGCAGACTCCCCGCTGAGCAGGGAGCTTGATGCGGGACTCTATCCCAGGACCGTGAGATCATGACCTGAGCTAAAGGCAGATGCATAACCCACTGAGCCAACCAAGAGCCCTGACTAATTAGATTAAAAAAAAAGACTATAATAAGAGATAAGGAAGGAAACTATATCCTACTTAAAGTGTCTATCCAACAAGAAGATCTAACAATTCTAAATACCTACGCCCCTAACATGAGAGCAGGCAATTATATAGGCCAAATAATAACAAAATCAAAGAAACACATGAACAAAAATACAATAATAGTAAGGGATTTTAACACCCCACTCACTGAAATGGACAGATCATCTAAGCAAAAGACCAACAAGGAAATAAAGACTTTAAATGACACTCTGGACCAAATGGACTTCACAGATATAACCAGAACATTTCATCCCAACGCAACAGAATACACATTCTTCTCTAGTGCCCATGGTACATTCTCCGGAATAGATCACATCCTAGGTCACAAATCAGGTCTCAACCAGTACCAAAAGATTGGGATCATTCCCTGCATAATTTCAGATCACACTCAATCACAAGAAAGTTGGAAAGAACTCGAATACATGGAGACTAAACAGCATCCTACCAAAGAATGAACGGGTCAACCAGGAAATTAAAGAAGAATTAAAAAAAAAAATTAATGGAAACAAATGAAAATGAAAACACAACTGTTCCAAAGTTTTGGGATGCAGCAAAGGTAGTCCTTAGAGGAAAGTATATAGCAATACAACCATTTCTCAAGAAACAAGAAATTTCTCAAATACACAACCTAACCTTACACCTAAAGGAGCTGGAGAAAGAACAGTAGATAAAGCCTAACCCCAGCAGGAGAAGGGAAATAATAAAGATTAGAGCAGAAATCAATGAAATAGAAACCAAAAGAACAGTAGAACAGATCAATGAAACTAGGAGCTGGTTCTTTGAAAGAATTAACAAGATTGATAAACCCCTGTCCAAACTTATCAAAAAGAAAAGAGAAATGACCCAAATAAATAAAATCATGAATGGAAAGAGGAGAGATCACAACCAACACCAAAGAAATACAAACAATTATAACATATTATGAGCAAATACATAACAGCAAATTAGATAATCTGGAAGAAATGGATGCTTTCCTAGAGATGTATAAACTTCCAAAACTGAACCTGGAAGAAGTAGAAAACCTGAACAGACCCATAACCACTAAGGAAATTGAAGCAGTCATCAAAAATCTCCCAACAAACAAAAGCCCAGGGCCAGATGGCTTCCTAGTGGAATTCTACCAAATATTTAAAGAAGAATTAATATTAATAAGGAAGAATTAATACTTATTCATTACCTTGATCCCCAAACCAGACAAAGACCCCATCAAAAAAGACAATTACAGACCAATATCCTTGATGAACATGGATGCAAAAATTCTCACCAAAATACTAGCCAATAGGATCCAACAGTACATTAAAAGGATTATTTTCCATGACCAAGTGGGATTTATCCCTGGGCTGCAAGGTTGGTTCAACATCTGCAAATAATCAATGTGATACAATATATTAATGAAAGAAAGAACAAGAACCATATGATCCTCTCAATAGATGCAGAAAAAGCATTTGACAAAGTATAGCATCCTTTCTTGATCAAAACTCTTCAGAGTATAGGGATAGAGGGTACATTCCTCAATATCATAAAAGCTGTCTATGAAAAACCCACAGTGAATATCATTCTCAATGGAGAAAAACTGAAAGCTTTCCCCCTAAGGTCAGGAACACGGCAGGGATGTCCACTATCACCACTGATATTCAACATTTTACTAGAAGTCCTGGCCACAGAGATCAGACAACAAAATAAATAAAAGGCACCCGAATCGGCAAAGAAGTCAAACTCTCACTCTTTGCAGATGATATGATAATTTATGTGGAAAACCCAAAAGACTCAACCCTAAAACTTCTAGAACTCATACAGGAATTCAGTAAAGTGGCAGGATATAAACCAATGCACAGAACTCAGTTGCATTTCTATAACCATCAACAAGACAGAAGAAAGAGAAATTAAGGAGTTGATCCCATTTGCAATTGCACCCAAAACCATAAGATACCTAGGAATAAACCTAACCAAAGAGGCAAAGAATCTGTACTCAGAAAACTATAGAATTACTCATGAAAGAAATTGAGGAAGATGGAAAGAAATGGAAAAACGTTCCATGCTCATGGATTGGAAGAACAAATATCGTGAAGATGTCCATGCTACCCAGAGCAATCCACGCATTTATTTCAATCTCTATCAAAATACCATCAATTTTTTTTCAAAGAAATGGAACAAATAATCCTAAAATTTGTTTGGCACCAGGAAAGACCCAGAATCTCCAGAGGAATGTTGAAAAAGAACAGCAAAGCTGGTGGCATCACAATTCCGGACTTCAAGCTCTATTACAAAGCTGTCATCATCAAGACAGTATGGTACTGGCACAAAAACAGACACATAGGTCAGTGGAACAGAATAGAGAGCCCAGAAATGGACCCTCAACTCTATGGTCAATTCACCTTTGACAAAGCAGGAAAGAATGTCCAATGAAAAAAAGACAGTCTCTTCAACAAATGGTGTTGGGAAAATTGGACAGCCCCATGCAGAAGAATGAAACTGGACCATTTCTTTACACCACACATAAAAATAGACTCAAAATGGATGAAAGACCTCAATATGAGACAGGAGTCCATCAAAATCCTTGAAGAGAACACAGGCAGCAACCTCTTCACCCTCAGCTGCAGCAACTTCTTAGAAACATTGCCAAAGACAAGGGAAGCAAGTGACAAAATGAACTATTGGGACTTCATCAAGATGAAAAGCTTTTGCAAAGCAAAGGAAACAGTCAACAAAACCAAAAGACAACCGACAGAATGGGAGAAGATATTTGCAAGTGACATATCAGATAAAGGGCTAGTTTCCAAAATCTATAAAGAATTTATCAAACTCAACACCCAAAGAACAAATAATCCAATCAAGAAATGGGCAGAGGACATGAACAGACATGTTTCCAAAGAAGACATCCAAATGGCCAATAGACACATGAAAAAGTGTTCGCTCGGCTTCAGGGAAATCAAAATCAAAACCTTAATGAGATATCACCTCACACCAGTCAGAATGGCTAAAATTAACAAGTCAGGAAACGACAGATGTTGGCGTGGATGCAGAGAAAGGGGAAGCCTCCTACACTGTTGGTGGGAATGCAAGCTGGTGCAGCGACTCTGGAAAACAGTATGGAGGTTCCTCAAAAAGTTGAAAATAGAGCTACCCTATGACCCAGCAATTGCACTACTGGGTATTTACCCCAAAGATACGAATGTAGTGATCCAAAGGTGCAAGTGTATCCCAATATTTATAGCAGCAATTTCCACAGTAGCCAAACTATGGAAAGAGCCAAGATGTCCATCGACAGATGAATGGATAAAGAAGATGTGGTATATATATATGGTGGAATATTATGCAGCCATCAAAAAAAAAATGAAATCTTGCCATTTACAATGATGTGGTTGGAACTAGAGGGTATTATGCTAAGGGAAATAAGTCAATCAAAAAAAGAGAAGTCATATGATCTCACTGATATGAGGAATTTTTAATCTCAGGAAACAAACTGAGTGTTTTAGGAGTTGGGGGGGTGGGAGGGATGGGGTGGCTGGGTGATGGACATTGGGTAGGGTATGTGCTATAGTGAGCACTGTGAATTGCATAATACTGTTGAATCACAGACCTGTACCTCTGAAACAAATAATACATTATATGTTAAAAAAAATAAAGAAAGAGTATAGTAGGAAGGAAAAAATGAAGTGGGGGAAATCGGAGGGGGAGGTAAACTATGAGAGACTGTGGACTCTGAGAAACAGACTGAGGGTTTTAGAGGGGAGGGGGGTGGGCGATGGGTTAGCCTGGTGATGGGTATTAAGGAGGGCACGTATTGAATGGAGCACTGGATGTTATACGCAAACAATGAATCTTGGAACACTACATCAAAAACTAATGTTGTAATGTATGGTGACTAACATAACATAATAAAATAAAATTTAAAATATTAAAAAATAAAAGATAAATAAAATGGTGTATTTTTTAAAAATTGAGTTGTTCATTATATAATGTTAATTAAAAAAGGATCAAAATCTAATATTTTTTTTGACAGTTATTTTGTTTGAAAATTCCCAACACTTAATAAAATTGGAAGAAAATACATCAATAATTTTAACAGTACTTCAGAGACCCTGAAAATACAGATAATATTTATTTTATAATTTTACATTATTAAATGGTCAAAATCATCTATAATGTAGAGTCCTTATTTTTTTTCTATCCATTTTTCCTGTCCATTTTCTGTCCAGTGCTTTGTCCAGAGCACTTTACCACCAAATGTGGGCCTGGGATCTTTATATCCATTTTTTTTTTTTTTGTGAACCAAATGAAGAACACCCAGATGAAAACAGAGGATATTTATTCAGAGCTTGGTATTTAACAAGCCATGTCACTTGAATTTGGCAGAACCTGAGAGTTAGGAAGAGGAATGGGAAAACTTTAGAGTTTAAAAAAAAAAAAGGAAGTTTCTGATATGCTCTGATTGGAGATCATTGACATAGGGGAGCAGGGAGTGGGCTAAGTAGAAGAAGTTTGGTTTAAGGAGTGTCTTAGGCTTTCTATGGTTGATCCTGAATTGGACATAGTGGCAAAAAATAGGAAAACTGGCAGTTTTGGACCAAGTGCTGATCATCCTGGGCTGGTTGCTACAGAGGTTGTTGGTCAGATTTCCTATTATCACATATGATCTGTCATTGTCTATGTGTGTGTATTAGTGTCTCAATCTTTACAACTAAAGGTAGGTTTTATGTCGTGTATGTTTTATGGCACAGACATAATGTACATTCTTGTTTTTATTTTTAAAGAAAAAATATTCAAAAGATACAATATATGTATTTGTATGAGTTATTGCTCTAATCTAGGTAACCCTATATTAAAATGTAAAAGCTGCTATAAGCCTCGTTATGCCCATAATTTATCTCTTCACTCATTCAATCTAGCAAATATTTTCTGCATATGTCAAGTATGCTGATTACTATGCTAGATGCTGGGGCTATATTGTTGAAGGAGAAAGACATAAACCTGCTCTCACAGATCTGCGTTTCTCATGACTGTTAAAACCTGACCTATATCCTTCACCGGTTCACCTGTTGGTCTGTGTGTGCTTTAAGACAAGGCTATATGCCAGTAATAGTTATATCTCTAGTACCTGACATTGGCAGATTCGGTGGCCACATGATTTTTAAATGAATATATGAAGTAGTATTTTTAAAACTCTAAAACTCAGTGTAAGTTTTCAGGTCAACACTGGCCACTGATGGAATCAGTAGGAGGTAAAATACAATTGTAAGATATGCACAGGTAACACCTGCTACAGGGACTTCTTCAGGTGCCAACTTTGATTTTCTTGCCGTGAAAGAAAATTGTTTTATGTTGTACTACTATGATAGATAAGAAAGCAAGAGCGAGGGGCTGGGTGACTCAGTCAGTTAAGTGTCTACCCTCAGCTCAGGTCATGATCCCAGGGTCTTGGGATGGAGCCCCACGTGGGACTCCTTGCTCAGCAAGGAGTCTGCTTCTCCCTCTCCCTCTGCCTGCTGCTCCTCCTGCTTGTGCTCGCTCTCTCTGTCAAATAAATAAATAAAATCTTTAAGAAAAAAAAAGAAAGAAAGCCAGAGCAAGCAACTGAAATGTTTCGGCTTCTAGTGTTAACAAATTTGAATTAAAAAATAATATTGATTTGTAGTTTTACTAAGTTTTAATAGAAACATTTCTTAAATTATGTTTTAAAAAAACATTTAATAAAATATATTAAAGTATATGTTAATAAAATATAATGTTAAATACATATTCAAGAATTACTTTCCTACTCCTTATTAAAGTGCCTTTGGAGTAACTTAGAAAGGGGCAAGCACTGCATTGGAAAGAACTACCTTGAAGAGATGGTTTGGGAAGGAAAAGTTTCCTGCTACTGTGTTTAGGAGCAGAAAGATCTGAGCTCATGTCATGAAGTGGGCCAACCCTGTACACATCCTGTTTCCTCAAGTGGGTGTGAAACCCCACAGGACCTCTTGGCTTTTCCCAGCCCTAGTAAGAGCCAAGGTCTAATGGTACCATCTTCATTAGTCAGGTCCACCATGCAAGAAACGCTCAGTCCTGCCCTGAGCACATCCTGCTTCAGACCTAGATGGGAACTTAAGAGACCTGGTGACTGGTCTTCATTCTTGGCCCACTTTGGTTTCTTCTCCTTTGTAAGAACATGATGCTAAGTGGACTCAAGGTAATCAGTAAATGACTACATGTTAGAGACTCGGGGGATGAGCTCTTTCCCCTTTTCTTAACTCCTTTACTAAAGCATTGGCAATGATAATAAATGATACTTACCAAAATGTAACATACATTAAAAAAGTAAAGTTTCAAAACTTTTTGTAGCTAACAAATGAATTAACACAATTATTAAAAATAGAAATGAATAAAACTCTTTTTTTTTTTTTCATGGTCACTCCATAGGATTGATAAGAGCTTGGTTTTTGTTAGTATTTCACTAGCTTACATGCCTTTTGTTCAGATATAAAGAGGAAAATCTATTACTATTATATTGTTATAATTCTGAACCCACCTGCAATTCTTTTTTTTTTTTTTTTTTTTAAGATTTTATTTATTTATTTAACAGAGAGAGGGAACACAAGCAGGGGGAGTAGGAGAGGGAGAAGCAGGCTTCCCCACAGAGGAGGGAGCCCGGTGCAGGGCTTGATCCCGGGACCCTGGGATCATGACCTGAGCTGAAGGCAGACGCTTAAGGACTGAGCCACCCAGGCGCCCCCCCACCTGCAATTCTAATCAACATATTTGATTTGGGGCGGTGAAGCAACTTGCATTATATTAAGACTACAAAATCACATTTCAACATTGATAATGAATTATAAAAATGTATATTTTGTCTTAACCCTTTAGTAGTAACCGTCCAAAACCTGGAAACAACCCAGATGTCCTAGACAGACAAATGATTTAAAAAACTCATTCATCCATACCATGGAATATTATTCATTGATGAAAAGAAACAAATTATATATACATGTAACAACCTGACTACATTTCCAGAGAGTCATATTGAGAGAAAAAGCCAAGTCCCAAAAGTTATAAATTCTATGAGTTTATAATTCTATAACGTTTTGTGAAATGACAAAATCTAGAAATGGAAAGCAGATGAGTGGTTGCCAAGAGTCAGATGTGGAGGGAGCATTGGTGGCAGGGGGCATATGAATGTGGCTATACAAGGGCACTGAGAGAACCTAGGGTGCTGGAAATGTTGTGTCTTACTATATTGATGATGTCAATATTCTAGTTGTTATATAGTTTTACAAGATGTTACCAACGTGGAGTGGGGGGAAACTGGGTAAAAGGGAATCTCTGTATTATTTCTCACATGGCATATGAACTTATAATTATCTTAAAATAAATATTTTTGGATCTGAAATCAATGAAAATATGTTTTAACCCTGGTAAATCTGTTACCTATAGATAATAAGAACTTTACTTAAATTCTCTGGGTCTGAATTTTCCCATCTGTAAAATGAGAATGTTATAAGGATCTTGACATGATTAATGAAATTACTAATGTAAAAACCAGATTTTAAAATATTAAAAGTTTAGGTGGGAGGATGGGTGAAATAGGTAATGGGGAATAAGGAGTGCACTTGTGATGAGCACTGGGTGTTATATGAAAGTATTGAATCACTACACTGTACACTTGAAACTAACATTACACTAAATGCTAACTAACTGGAATTTAAATAAAAACATATATATATATAAAGTTGTATAAAATCAAAATATATAGATTTTGAAGTAAGTTCTTTTTTTATTTTTTATTTTTTTTTAAAGATTTTATTTATTTATTTGAGAGAGAGAGAATGACAGAGAGCACATGAGAGGGGGGAGGGTCAGAGGGAGAAGCAGACTCCCTGCTGAGCAGGGAGCCCCATGCGGGACTCGATCCAGGGACTCCAGGATCATGACCTGAGCCGAAGGCAGTCGCTCAACCAACTGAGCCACCCAGGCGCCCGGTAAGTTCTTTTTTTAAAAAATACTCTTTTATTAACACTACATTGGTAAACAACTTTATGCTTATGTTTCTTTATAGATCACGGCGTCACACAAAATTCAAAACCCACAAAGAAGCTACGAGTCTTTACATTTAATGTGTCCTTCCTGAAAATCCTTAACTGTATACAGTCTGTCCTCAAGCAGTAAGTTCTTTTAAGAAAATTCAACATTTTTCAACTTATATGTTACAAAAATGTTCAAATGCTCACATCTGCAAAAGTTATAATAATTTATAATGGGTTTTAAACACTTGGCAGCAGGATCCCAACATTTCAGACTTCCATAGGTTGAATGAGGGTAATATTGCTCACTTAGCTTCCTTTTCCCCAACCCAATAGATTTTGAGGCTCTAAAATACACACTTTATCTTTTTTAAGATTTATTTATTTATTTATTTGACACAGAGAGAGAGAGAGAGAGCACAAGCAGGGGGAGTGGCAGGCAGAGGGAGAGGGAGAAGCTGGCTCCCCGCTGAGCAGGGGGAGCCCAATGTGGGACTCCATCCCAGGACCCTGGGATCATGACCTGAGCCAAAGGCAGTCGCTTAACCAACTGAGCCACCCAGGCACCATAAAATACATACTTTAAAAATTACTGATTTATAATATATAGTATCCCTGTTTAAAACATGTGAGAAATACTATTTAAAGCCATTTAGACTCAAATTATTAGGTTGATACAAGGTAAAATGGTATTGAATGTAATTTGAATTTTTAAGTGAATTGCACCAGGAACTTTATATGGATTATCTCATTTAATCCTAACAGCAATTTTATATAAAATTGGTATTATTCATACATCCATATGTAGATTTTTAAAAAAGGCACAGAGAAGATAAATAACTCTTCTAAGTCAAACCCCAGTGAATGAAAAGGTGTTACTCAAATCAAGTAGCCTTAGGTCTTAGTCAGTGTCCTGTATGCAGTAAGTTTCCTGTATGATTTATTGAACTTAAGATTTTGGTTTCTTATTTTTATCATTGAAATATCTGTGTTAACTAAGGACACCCTTTTGTTACCCTTGATTTAATCTGGCTAATGACTTCATTGGAGGGTGTTGTAAAATGACCAATAAGCAGTCTATTTTCAAAGACCAGTTTAACTTCTGTGACTACAGTGATAGCAATTCATATAAGCAAAGGGAAGGCACTGTAATACTTAAAACAGCTAGGTTATGTAGCAGCAGAGAGGTCGGTGTGAGCACAGACACAGAAGATCAAGGCTTCACAGTTTCCTCATCTCTCTTTCTGGGAAACTGTGACTCTTTCAAGATTCAGTTCTGTCATCACCATCCCCTTGGTGAACACTGGCTGGCCTTGCTGGGGTAAGTGGCCACTTTCTTCAGGGAGTCCCCACTGTAATTCAGTTCCAACTTCCATTAAACCAAAATGCAAAAACTGTGGGAGAATTGTTATTTGCTAGGTACTTTTACTGATTGCCCTACATCTGTTTACATGGATCTCTCTCCCAGTTCACTGGAAGCATCTGGAAGGCAGAAGTAGCTAGAATCTTATTCATCTTTCTATCCCTGGCCCCAAGCACCTGGTGCCTCATACATAAAAGTTTCTCTGCAAGTGTTCATTATATGCCATTGGGATTTCAGCATGATTATATGAGTCATTCAACTTGACCTGTTACTACTCAAACTTTTTCCATTTTACTAGACACGTGACTTAGTCTTTGGAAGACATGTTATTCTTATGTTCAGCTCATATATATATATTTCACATGTATCAGATGTACTTCAGAGCAGTCTGACACTATTCAGTATCATTAATTATAAAAAGTCATTACTAGCTCTTCATCTAAAGAGAAAAGCAATTGCCTGAAAAGGTTTGTCAGTAGAGAGTTAGATCTCTCAAATTATTGTCCATGAGTTGGGCACAATGTGAGGACTTGTGCAAATCATCCAGGCAATTTATTATAATGATGTTTTTTCTTTCTAGGACATGGCATCACTATTGGCTAGTCATCAATATCTTAACAGGGAATTCTAGTTAAGTATTTTTAACTGTCTAAATTTCTCATATAAGCAATATATAATTACATGGTTACTATATAATCACTGTCACAATAAAGTAATTGTTGCATCATTGTTATTGCCTTCCTTTTCTAATGTAAAGTGACACCCCTGGGTCAATCACTGGTAAATATTTCATACTAGAATACGAAAATAAAATGAGGCATTGCAAGGACAAAACTTAATTCATTAACTGTCAAGACTAAATTTAAACAACCTAAAAAGTGTTCATAACATTTCCTGACTGCTATCTGAACATTCATTTACTCATGAATTATTGAACTCACATTTTAAAACACTTTTCCCAAAACTAGAACAAGAGATATCTGCTCAGTAAAACCCCAAATTTTGTAAATGGCAACTTAATGCAGTACAAAAAAAGACTCTTTAATGACAAGAATGAGTCATTGAGAAAATGAATACAAATTCTCATAAAATATTACATTTATTCAATTGGAAATATAAAACCAGATGAAAAATCTGATACATAAAACATGAATATAACAGAGTAAAATTACTGTATGTTACTAAGCAGTATCAAGAGTTTATCATTAAGTGAATTTAACAAACTTTCAAAGCTCCAACATAGTAAGCAAGTGCTGACAGGATGTAACGCTTTAGATAAAGTACTTTCACAAAAATCTTCTAAAGGGCTAATTTTATCTCTTGATTCATTGCTGAAAATGATTTAATAATGAGATCAGTAAAATAGAAGAATCTTCTTATATCCACGAATTTCTGGTCAGGATAAGTCAGGATTAAAGGATCTCATTAAAGTAAATGGAAGTTATAGGTATTCACTTATTTGAGGGAAGAGAAAGAAAGGGCAGGAAAACACAGGATGTGACTGAATCCCAGAGATAAAAGATCAAAGAAGAGTGTTAAAAAAATAATTGATGCATGTCATGAGAAATGATATGGATTAGGGGTCTGTATTTTAAGTTCATGGATCCGAGCTAAGTACATAACTTACACTTTATCTGTTCTTGGGAGGAGGGGAGATTTTGGTCTTTAATGATTGCCAAAGAACAGTACTGGTGGAAGAAAAAGTACTGTAGCTGCTTGAACAGGCTTCAAACACATAGTAAAAAGATGGCTGCTCAGTTTTCTGATTAAAATCATCTTTGGATACCTGAGCCCAAGAACCCATTATTCCATAATAATGATAATGATCTCCCTATGGGCTCTGAGAGAGACCAAGTAAGTGTGACTACCAGCTTTATTTTATTACCCAATCCCATTGACCTTTAAGCAGTAAAAAAAATCTTCTGAATTCTGTTGACAAAGTGAATGTGTATTCTGGTTTTCATTCTTTACGTAAATTTCGAGATAGACTGCTAGACAGTTATCTTTTAGTAGGGAAGCCCCCATATTTATAAACACATCATATTACACTTAGAGAAAATAGAGATGAACTGGAGAACAAGAACTTGAACACTGGCAATAGAGAGCAACAGAGAAAGAGCCTAAAGTTAGCAGCAAAGTCCCAGGGAGGGGTGTTATACATAATTTAGGTACACCTACTGATTGTGCCTGAGAATCAGGCAGGGAGTGATGGGGACAATACCACCTCAGTATGGAACAACACATTTGAGGGTATTCTTCTTGAAACCAGACACTAGGGCAGGAGTTATTAGAGAAATGGAATAGCACCAAAATTAAAACAATGATTAGCCCTGAGGAAGATCTTTTGACAAATGAAGCTAAAGCAATAACAACATATTATTAAAGAAAGCATTTCTGCCTTGAAAATGTAACTATGAATTCTGAACAAAAGAGCTCACTCATTTGTCAGTGAA
Organism: Phoca vitulina; assembly: GCF_004348235.1. Lineage (NCBI taxonomy): Eukaryota > Metazoa > Chordata > Mammalia > Carnivora > Phocidae > Phoca > Phoca vitulina. The sequence goes on along the minus strand of NW_022589728.1, from coordinate 4,340,091 downwards.
TTAGCCTAAAAAGGACTTGAATCCAAACATTTCCAAATGGGCTCAGAGAGTGCTGAGTGACAAGGAACTGTGACTCAGGAGTTCTGTTTTCAGAAGTTTATATTTAATGGTTGAAGTCAGCAGAAAAATTTCTTGGATATGGAAAGACTCTGAAAATGCATGTCTTGTTTTAAAAGAATTATTGGAAAACATATTCCTTATGGTCATAATATTAATCTAAAGGAAGGATTTAAGAATTTTCAGTTACATTAAAAAAATGGCAACATTCACAGTGAAAACAGATATGGGCACTGCAATCAATTCCTTTTAAGAAGTGGTGAGTCCTTGCTCCCATCTCTCGGGGCCACCTGCTTCCCTCCACAGTGGACATTTACCTTTGCTTCCATTATACTGTGGTCCTCACACTTATTTAGGAAAAACCCACCCTTTACTCACAGAGGTTAATCTCACTTTAGGGGCCCTTCTCCTTCCTCACTTCTGGGTAATTCACAGATTTCTAAAGCAGTAGATTTCTGAAAACCTGTCATTCAGAGAAGGGAGAGGAAGGTGAGAAAAACAGTCTAAGAGAAACACTGTAGCAATTTATGTCTCAAAGTTTCACCATTACAGTGAGGGGAAAGTTTTCTTCAAATCCACAGGACTCTATATGTGTTTCTTAAATCAAATGCACATACACACACACATATAACACAGCCTTCTTGAAGACGAAATCAAATTTTCACTAAAGACAAAAAACATTTTCCTACATGCAGCAAAATCTGCAAGCATTTCCCCCACCAGCAATGCACTAACCAGACAGCAGAAAGCATCTTTGTAATTAATTTTCTTTAACATGGCTGCATGTGATAGCCTCTCCCACCAATCTCCATAGATGGAAGAGGAATATATCTCCAACGTCCTCAGAGACCATGAATCGCATATTTATTTGCTTTCAGTTACACGTTAATACAAATAAACCCAACACAAATTAAAAAGTGACAAGGTTATAAAAGAGGTAAAAGGCCAACAGTTCAGTAGAGATCACTTTCTTCTGCTAATAAAAAGGCTGCTCTGTGTTTATCCCCATACTAGGTACTACTGAAGCTCTTGACACCTGTAGTTACTTTTATGATGCCACTTATATGACATTTTTGCTAAGGTAAAACTATAGAGACAGAAAATAGCCCCCTGGTTATCAGGGACTGGAGATCCAGAAAAGGCTTGGCTTTAAGGGTCCTGAAGGAATGAAGGGTTTGAGGTGATGGAAATCTTGTGGACACTTTATAGGTTTATCAAAACTCACAGAACTGTGCGCTAATTGAGTTAATTTTACTGTATATAAATTATGGCTTAATAAAAAAGAGAGAAAAAATAAAAGCTCTGTAAATAACAGAATTATTTACATATTGGAGGAAAAAGAAAGTAGTAGACATAAACTTGTAATATAAAGCTCAATATTTAACGACTGAGCCACCCAGGCGCCCTGAAAGCTCAATATTTAAATTCCAGAAGAAAAAAAAAAGTACTAATGGGTCACAGAGTGGGCAAAAATAATTTATACCGCATTTTTTTTTTTTAATTTATACTCATGCATAGTGGTAAGAAGTCTCCATTCACAGATACTCTTTTTGCATGCATAGAATTTGGGTTACATACCCAAATTCTGTATTTAATAACATTGGCTTTTTGTGACCTAAGGAGATCACTTTTTAAAAATTCTTTTCAAAAATTAATTTCCCCTATAATAGTAATCAAGTCACCTTCTCTAGCTTTGATCTGCCTATTGTAAGGTTAATAACTTCTTCTTTGTATTTACTAAATTAAAATTTAAAACTATATATCTTCCATCATTAGGTTTTCATTTTATTTTTATTTACTTTTTAGGTATAGTTAACATACAACATTATATTAGTTTCTGGTGTACAACGTAATGATTCAATATTTGTATGTATTATGAAATGATTACTACAATAAGTCTAGGTAACATCCAACACCACATATAGTTACAGATTTTTTTTTGGTTCTTGTGATGAGGACTTTTACTTTCTTAACAACTTTCAAATATACAATACGGTATTATTAACTATAATTACCATGCTGTATATTATTTCCCCATGACTTACTTCTTTTATAACTGGAAGTTTGTACATTTTGACCCCTTCACTCACTTTACCGACCTCATGTATCAGTGAGATCATATAGTATTTGTCTTTCTCTGACTTATTTCACTTAACATAAATCCATCAAGGTCTACCCATGTTGTCACAGATGGCCAGATTTCATTCTTTTTTATGGCTGAATTACATATATATATATATATATATATATATATATATATATATGTATGTATGTATATATATGT